>NC_092050.1:68080586-68427031 GCF_003086295.3 Arachis hypogaea
TCTAATCCTTATAGTTAAACGGTTTCTCTCTGCAAAACCAATGTGAGGAAAATAGGGAATGAAGGAAGACAAATAAAAAATATCGTCCAGTAACATGTTTTGCTTTGTAACCTTTATTATTTTAAGTTTCAATAGTTCAAGTAACTAAATACACCACATGATTTTTCCATTTTATTATTATTTTTATTATTGCAAATAAAAGGCATGAATAATGCCATGTTTTATGGTGTAACAGGGGGTTTGAAGAGCATGATAAATGTTGTAGGTGTGTAAGGCGCACACTTTGTTAAATCATAACATAGTATATATATTCTCAAATATTCACACATCAATTTTAAAGAAATATCCTAATTATTGAGCGATGGCTAGCTAACTCCAAAAAACAATTGTGTTCATAAGAAGCACATGTAAACTATTCTCGCTCCATTGTTATTTATTGGCGTATATATATTAGATCAATGAATATACACTAATACTCTTTTTTTTTTTTTTTTTTTAAAAAAGTTAACAGCCTCTTTTATAACTTGTATTTATTTACAAGTTAGTGTATTTAGAAAAAAAATATATTTATATATCCCGAATTTAATTTTTAAGTAGAATTTGGGTTGGTGTAAATTGTAATACATGTAGGGGTGGTAACGGGTAGGGTAGGGTAGGGTTTGAACCCAACCCTAATTCTACTCGCGGGTTGAGCATTTAACCAAAACTCAACTCTACCCTACTCGCGGGTTGAGAAATACCCAACCCTAACTCTACCCGCACTCAATCCGCGGGTATCTGACCTTACCCGCGGGTTGACAAAAAGAAATATTATAATGACACAAGTATCTCATACATAACATAACCATCAAATAACACAAGTTATCCTATGAGCATTCAAATAACACAAGTATTCAAACAACACAAATTATCCTACAAATAACACAAGTATCTCATACACAACATAACCATCAAATATTAAAATTATACATAAAAGTCTTTGTCTAAGTAAATAACATAAACATAAATAAAATTATTTAATTTCATGTCTCCATGAGCATTCCATTTGTTGCAACAACACCATCACTAGTCTATTACTTCAGATACAACATCATCATCTTCATCATCATTTGCAGTTTGATAATCAGGTTTTTCACCTAAAAATCAAAGATAATAAATTTATTTATTAATCAATCTATATATAAATTTAACATTAACATAAACAAATAGAAAAGTTAAATCATAAATAACCTCTTTGACGATATGCTACCCACAATCAGTTTTGATTACACATAAGAGCTTCCACAGTATCTTCATGAAGACTACCATGATGAGGAGCAATTACTCGACCACTTGTGCTAAAAGAAGACTCAGAAACAACTGTAGATACAGGGATAGCAAATATATCTCTCGCAATTCTTTGAAGTATTGGAAATCTAGCTCCATTCACTTTCCACCAAGATAAAATATCAAAGTCAGCACTCAAAGGATGAACATCTTCCTCTATGTAATGATCAAATTCAGTCTTCACAAATGAACCATTTTTCCTCTTCTTTTGTCTAATATACAACTGGTAAGCAGCATCATCATCTTGCTCTGCATTCATCTATAGATCTTGTGTAGAATTCTCAAATGCATTACTTGAATTAGACGGATTCTGTTGGTACTCATGAAGCAAGTCATAGCATATCTGTTTGATCCTCTCAATCTTACTTAAGCACTCATCTTGATTTTGACATAACATTGAGAATTTATACTCAAGCCTAGCAAGCTTATACCTAAGATCTAGAACGACAGCAACACCCATCATACCATGAATTTCTTCCCAATACTTATCAAATTTTACCCTCATACTACATGCCATATTACTAATCAGTGGATTTGGAGATGCAGACCATTTTTTCAAGGCAACATTTATATCACATACTTTGTTAAAATAAATGTTAGCTGTTGGAACTTGAGTACCCGAAAATAATTGTGTCACATCATAAAACAACTTTAATTTACCACAAATTTCTTTAGCAAGGTCCCACTCCTCATTGCTTGGCAAACTTTTGTAATTAGGATCCTTTTGTCTTAATCGAGGAAACACATTTCAATACAACCATGCAGTCTCTAACATCATATAAGTGGAGTTTCATCTAGTTGGACAATCAAGAGCTAATTTTTTTGTAAATTGAACATTTGACTTACTACACCAACTCACAAAGGTTTCGTGTCTTTTAGGGGTTGAAGTCCAATACACCACACTGCCACGAATTTTTTTCACACTCTCCTTAACCAAATTTATACCATCTTTCACAATTAGGTTCAAGATATGAGCACAACAACGCATATGCAACATGGAAACCCCCAACAACAAATATTTTGAATCTAAGCGCCCCAACAACTCATCAACCATAGCATCATTAGTAGAGCAATTATCCAATGTAATAGTTGACAATTTTCTATCTATGTTCCACCCTAACAAAACTTTCATTAATGTATTCGAGAGCACTTCACTCGTATGAGGAGCGGGAACATAAGTAAAATTGAAAATCGTTCAAAAATATATTTCAATTATTATCTAAAAGATAAATTAATTTCAAGTAAAAAAATATTAAAAGTCATATCAATTACTAGAAGTATAATTTAGAAGATTACCTTAATATGTGCATTTGCAAAATCCACGAACTATCAATGTAGTGTGCTGTGACAACCATGTATCCTTTTTCTTGGTTGGAAGTCTGATGAGTGGATGATTTATACGCTTTTTGGCATTGTTTTTACATAGTTTTTAGTATGATTTAGTTAGTTTTTAATATAATTTTATTAGTTTTTAAATAAAAATCATATTTCTGGACTTTACTAGGAGTTTGTGTGTTTTTCTGTGATTTCAGGTAATTTCTGGCTGAAATTGAGAGACTTGAGCAAAAATCTGATTCAGAGGCTGAAGAAGGACTGCAGATGCTGTTGGATTCTGACCTCCCTGCACTCGAAGTGGATTTTCTGGAGCTACAGAAACCGAATTGGCACGCTCTTAATTGCGTTGGAAAGTAGACATCTAGGGCTTTCCAGAAATATATAATAGTCCATACTTTGCCCGAGTTTTGACGACACAAACTGGTATTCAAACGCCAACTTCCTGCCCTATTCTGGAGTTAAACGCCAGAAACAGGTTGCAAATCAGAGTTAAACGCCAGAAACAGGCTACAACCTGGCGTGTAACTCCAAAAAGAGTCTCTACACATGAAAGCTCAATGCTCAGCCCAAGCACACACCAAGTGGGCCTGGAAGTGGATTTCTACATCATTTACTTATCTTATGTAACCCTAGCTACTAGTTTAGTATAAAAACTACTTTTAGTAATTTATTTTAAATCTTTTGATCATCCTTGATCAGGGATCGGTCTTTTTCCCTATTTTCGAATTCATATGCCATTTGGGGAGGCTGGCCATTCGGCCATGCCTAGACCTTGTTCTTATGTATTTTCAACGGTAGAGTTTCTACACACCATAGATTAAGGTGTGGAGCTCTGCTGTTCCTCATGAATTAATGCAAAGTACTATTGTTTTTTGTAAAACCCGGTTAATTAACGGCTAATTAACCCATAAATAAGAATTTATTCTAGAAAGCCTAAAATGTGATTTTTATGGCTAAATGTGATAGAGGAGATTGAGACGAGAATTTTGGTACCAATTTTATAGAATTCGGACCAAGGTTGGACCGAACGGGCCAAACCGGGCCAACCGGACCCAAAGTGGGCCCTTGGCCCAACTAAACTAAACCAAAACCCTAGTTTTCAGCACTCTCTCTCCTCATTTGAGACACTAAACACGCTGAAATGGAGGCCATGGAGGGAAGAACACTCTCTCAAGTTCTATCTCTCACTTGATCTTCAAACCACCATAACTTTTGATCTAGAGCTCCGATTGCCGCTCCGTTTGCGGCCACGCGTTCACCGCAGAGAGCTCTACAAAACCCATACAATTAATCTTGAGGTAAGTCACGTGTTTCTGTTCGAAATTCCAGCCCTTATTTTCGAGTTTCATGGGTAAAATGTTGAGATTTTGGGTTCTTTGATGTTATAGGACCCAACTCTCTTGAAGGAGAAGATTAATCTTGTCTCCTTGGACCGACCTTGGGTGTGGTAAGATTCTCAACCCTAGTGTAATTTGTGATTTTATGATGTTTGGGTTTTGAGATGTTGTGTATGGGTATGATGGTTGTGGCTTAGGTTGTGTATATGTGAATATTGGAGCTTGATTGGTGACTTTGAAAAGCTTGGAAAGGGTTTGGTGGTGAAAAATCTGTCCTTGGAGGTGTTGAGGCCTTGAGAGCTTGTGGATAAGTGGTTTGGAAGTGCTCCGGGGGAGCTTGGGAAAATCGGCTAAGGTATGGTTTCGGTTTCCCGTATCTAATATGTAATGTGGTAGGAAATACTTAGGCTAGAGGCCCTAAGATAGGCATTGAATTGTTGATGTTGTTGAATGATTGAGATATATGATGTGGTCATATATGTGATGATGATTATTGATGCCTTGGTGGTATGATGTATGAGAAATATGCATGTTGTGATATATGCTTGATGATTGGTTATGGTTGAATTGTGGATTGATCCATGTTGATGGCGAGTATGATGTTGATTGTGTACAATAATGATTTATTGGAATTGGTGTTGTTGAGAATTGGCATGAGGAATAGTATATGATATGTCAATGTGTTTGAGTTTGAGCCACTTGGGAGAAGTGGGGTAAAATGATGAGATAGTGATTTTGGTAAATTGTGGTTATGTGTCAATGTGTGAGTTGAGGAGGCTTGATGTTGAATTTGATACATTTTGAATTGATTTCAAAGAAAAGGGATGAAATTGGCATGTTTTGATTGATTTTGGGAAGAGTTGAAAATGGTTTGTTTTGAAAATGGCATATTGTGGTTTTGTATGAAAATATGGTTTTTGGGCATACTTTGACGGGACATAACTTGGACTACGGATCTCCGTTTTGTACCAAATCTGTTTATAAATGAAATTGGATCCGGGATGTCCATGCCGTTTGAAGAACGGGTGAAAAACAATTTAAAATGAGGAAGTTATGTCCGTTGGAAGATTGGGGTTTAAATCTGTGAATTCTGCAGCTTTTAACTTAGAAAATTTTTAGCAGAATGACCCCTTGCGCGTGGGCGCACCTGGCGCGTGCGCGCCGATCTTCCGAAAAAGTGCCATCCACGCGTGCGCGTGGAGTGCGCGTACGCGCGGCCCTGTTTTCATCCCAAAGTTGATTTTTGAGTTTTAAAAGCCAAATCTCATACTTCTAAGCCTCCGATCTCACCATTTATGTCTTAAATCACTATGGCATGCCTAGCTATTAAAAAGGGGCTAGTGAATGAGGTAACTTGCGAGTGAAGCAATGGGAATATGAATGATTAATGAGGATCAAAGATGATTATGTGAGATGTGGAGAATGGTGGTGGAAGTGCTTGTTATGCCATGGGCCGAAAGGCTGTAATTGTTAATGAAATGGCTGGTTATGGATTTAACCGCGAGCCGGAATGGCTGTGTATGATTATGAATATTGGCTGGTTCTGGATTGAACCGTGAGCCGGAATGACTGATATGGATGTTGATCCATGGATGAGAATTCATGCATGTTGATGCTGAATTATTGATAATTGTGAATTGCACTTCCACTATCAGAGATACGAGTTTCCCTGGGTAGTAGCAGTGGCTAGCCACCACGTGCTCCAGGTTGAGACTTGATACTCTGTTGACCCTATGTCGTAAGTGTGGTCGGGCACTGTGAAAGACCCGGATGAGCTCGCCCCCGAAATATTCACCAGTGAGGGTGATGGATATGGATCATGTTTATGATCAAGTTTATAACGAGTATAACTCGAGTTGGGGATGCGCGACAGAGGGACAGTCCAATGGTTAGCGACCAGGACTTGTCGGGTTGGCTCTATAACCGACAAGATGATATCATCGGCCACTAGGGACAGGCATTCATCATATGCATACTATGTGAATTGTTTGAGATTGCCTATTTGACTGCATATTACTTGCTAATTGTCTAAATGTCTTAACTGCTCCTAATTGTATATTCTTTGTCTGATATAACTGTGTTTGCTATAATATACTCCTGCTGGTGGTTGGGAGGTTTGAAGGAATTGGAAAGGGAAGTATTAGTTAGACTGAAGAATCTTTAGTCAGATGCCCTTATATGGTTTAGCTTGTTTATAAGCTTTGATATTATCTGGAGGAAGTTCTAGGATTGCCTTTGGCTTTCCTCTATTATTATGTATTATATATGTGGAAGCTGTTACCATGCTGGGGACCTCTGGTTCTCACCCATGCGGATTTTGTGGTTTTCAGATGCAGGACGTACGGTTTCCCGCTGAGGCATGCTGGAGACTTCTAGATTTGCGAAGATTCCTTGTTCTTGGGGACTATGTTTTTGGTTTATATGTTTTGCTTAGATACTTTTATCTCCATTAAATAATACAAACTGTGATGACTCCTTCTAGAGGAGATTTTTGGAGAATAGGTTTTCTGTATTTGTGTCCCTTTGGGTTTCCTTTGGGGTTTCCTTATTTTATCATATGTATATGTTGCTATGCTCGGACCGGTTATCTTCGCAGCCGGATTTTGAGTCTTGATATTCCTGTTTTTGACACTCCTTTGTATATATATAATCTCGCGTTGGTTATCTTTGTTCGTTACGTTATCGATCGGAGTGTGCGCTTTTGAGTTGCGTTTTTTTGTTTACCCCTTTTTCTATAAAGGCTCCTAGTTATAATCAATCATTCATACTACTATACGTACTAAATTTTTATTTTAGAGGTCGTAATACCTTGCCATCTCTGAATTATGACTTAAGCATAAGACTCTGTATGGTAGGGTGTTACATTATGGTATCAGAGCAGTTCGTTCCTGTAGAGCCTGAGGGATGGACTGACTATGCTTCTGTGCATTCTCTGTGTGTGTGTGTGATATGTGCTATTAGTATATCTGCTTGATATAATTGGCATAAACGTTCATGAGCATGCATTTGGGACTTTGAAGTACTAGACTTCCGATATTGAGACTGATCAACTTAATATCGATTGTTTGGTATGTATAGGAACCAGATGGCGCCTCGTGGACGCGGTAGAGGTAGTGCGAGAGGTCGTACGAATGCTCGTGCACCGGAGAATAACCCTAATGACCCGGTGAACTTTATGGCTGCGTTGGAGAACATGGCTGCTGCTATGCAAGCCACTGCTGAGGCTCTTGGCCAACAGATGAACAACCATGGTAATGATGGAGGTGGAGTTCAGGGCCCGATGACCTTGGCAAACTTTTTGAAGGTTAATCCGCCTAAGTTCAAGGGAACTACTAGCCCGACTGAGGCTGATACATGGTTTCAGGCTATAGAGCGAGCACTGCAAGCACAAGTGGTACCTGAAGGGCAGCGTGTCGAGTTTGCTACCTATATGCTCACAGGTGAAGCGTCCCATTGGTGGCAAGGTATCCGACGTCTTCTGCAGCAGGGTGATGACTATATCACTTGGAATGTCTTCCAAGAAGAGTTCTATAAGAAGTACTTTCCAACCTCTGCTAGGACGGCTAAGGAACTTGAATTGTTACAGCTGAAGCAAGGTACTATGTCCATATCAGAGTATACTGACAAGTTTGAGGAGCTGTTCAGGTTCTCTCGTATGTGCCAAGGGACCCCGGTGGAATATGAGGAATGGAAGTGTGTTAAGTATGAAGGAGGACTCCAGAGTGATATCTTCAGTTCAGTAGGGCCAATGGAGATTAGGACCTTCTCCGAATTAGTGAACAAGTGTAGGGTTGCTGAAGAGTGTGTGAAAAGGGCAACCGCTGAGAAAGAGAGTCACAAAGGATCATTCCCACAGAACCGAGGGAAGAGCTTTGCACCTAGAGGTCCGTCTTTCAAGAGAGGAGGCTCTTTCAGGAGGCCCAACAACAACAACTCCCAAGGAAGGAAGTTTGGGAAGCAGCCTCAGAATGATCAAGCTTGTGCTAGGTGTGGAAGTCACCATCCGGGAGCACCATGCAAGGCCGGATGGGGTTTGTGCTACAATTGTGGAAAGGCGGGGCATAAAGCCGCAAGTTGTCCGGAGAGGCAGAAACAAGGTGCTGGGAAAGCACAACAGACTGGTCGGGTGTTCACCACTTCAGCTATAGGTGCTGAGGGATCTGAGACACTCATTCGAGGTAACTGTGAATTAGCTGGTCAAACTTTAAATGCTTTATTTGATTCGGGAGCATCGCATTCATTCATTGCATTTGAGAAAGCCCATGAGTTAGGGTTGAAGATCGTAACCTTAGGTTATGACTTAAAAGTGTATAATGCTACCCATAAAGCCATGGTAACTAGACTAGGATGCCTGAAAGTTTCGTTTAGGTTCAAGCAGCGTGATTTTGTCCATAATCTAATCTGCTTACCGATGATCGGTCTTGATCTTATCTTGGGATTGGACTGGTTATCCGAAAACCATGTCCTGCTTGATTGTTCTAACAAGTCGGTGTACTTTATGCCGGAGGATACAGAAGGGCCGGTTGTGGTGAATAATTATTACTTGAATTTGATGATGGTGAACTGTTCTGGAATCGAATGTCAGGGTATCCTGTTGTTAACCGCGGTTGTTTCGGGTGATGATCAAAGGTTGGATCAGATTCCGGTAGTGTGTGAGTTTCCGGAAGTGTTTCCTAATGATATTGAGGAATTTCCACCTAACCGAGAGGTCGAGTTTGCTATTGAATTGGTGCCTGGGGCGGGACCAATCTCAAGTGCTCCTTACAGAATGTCACCATTAGAGGAATTGTTGGGTAAGAACTTTATCCGACCAAGTGTTTCCCCGTGGGGTGCTCCAGTGTTACTGGTAAAGAAGAAAGATGGAAGTATGCGACTCTGTGTGGATTACAGGCAGCTGAACAAGGTCACCATAAAGAATAAGTACCCATTGCCGATAATTGATGATCTCATGGATTAGTTACAAGGAGCTGGGGTTTTCTCCAAGATCGATTTGCGATCCGGTTATCACCAGATAAGGGTGAGGGGTGAGGATATCCCTAAGACCGCTTTCAGGACTCGTTATGGTCATTACGAGTACACTGTAATGTCCTTTGGGTTGACGAATGCTCCTGCAGTATTCATGGATTACATGAATAGAGTCTTCCGTCCGTTTCTAGATAAATTCGTTGTTGTCTTTATTGATGACATACTGATTTATTCCAAGACTGAAGAAGAGCATGCAGAACACTTGAGGACCGTGTTGCAGATTATAAAGGAGAAGAAACTTTATGCAAAACTGTCTAAGTGTGAGTTTTGGAAGAGTGAGGTGAAGTTTTTGGGCCATGTGGTGAGTAAGAAAGGAATAGCAGTAGATCCAACTAAGGTGGAGGCGGTGATGGATTGGAAACAACCAACCACCATAACAGAGATAAGGAGTTTTCTGGGTTTAGCTGGCTATTACAGAAGGTTTATCAAGGGCTTTTCACAGATAGCGTTACCAATGACAAAGTTAACCCGCAAAGACACTCCGTTTGTTTGGACTCCTGAGTGCGAGGAGAGCTTTCAGACATTGAAGAAAAAGTTGACCACTGCACCTGTGTTAGTGTTACCTGAGCCGAACGAGCCTTTTGAGGTGTATTGTGATGCCTCATTGAAGGGTCTAGGGTGTGTGCTGATGCAGCATCATAATGTGGTGGCGTATGCCTCACGACAGTTGAGACCTCATGAAGTTAATTATCCTACACACGATTTGGAACTCGCTGCGGTTGTGTTTGCCTTGAAGGTGTGGAGGCATTATCTCTATGGGGTTAAGTTCCAAGTTTTCTCTGATCATAAGAGCTTGAAGTACCTCTTTGATCAGAAAGAGCTTAATATGAGGCAGAGAAGGTGGATGGAATTGTTGAAAGACTATGACTTTGAGTTAAATTACCATCCTGGAAAGGCGAATATAGTGGCGGATGCGTTAAGTCGAAAGTCGTTATATGCGTCTTGGATGATGCTTCAAGAGGAGAAGTTGCTCAAGGGATTCGAGAGTCTGAAAATTGGTACTCAAGAAGTATCCGGAACCTTGTGTTTGAGCCGATTAGAAATCTCAAGTGACTTTAAGTCCGAACTCCTAAAGGCTCATCAAAATGATGAAGCGTTATAGAAGGTGTTACCGGCTATCGAGCAAGGAAAACAGTGGAGAGTGTCGGAAGAAAAAGATGGGTTATGGAGATTCAAGGGTAGGATCATTGTGCCGGATGTTGGCACTTTGAGGCAAGATATCTTAAAGGAGGCACACAAAAGCGGATTCTCCATTCACCCGGGAAGTACTAAGATGTACCATGATTTAAAGGCGATGTTTTGGTGGCCGGGAATGAAGAATGATGTGGCGGAATATGTTTCAAAGTGTTTAACTTGTCAAAAGGTAAAGATTGAACATCAAAAGCCCGCCGGTATGTTGCAACCTCTAGAGATTCCACAATGGAAGTGGGAAAGTATTGCAATGGACTTTGTGTCAGGATTGCCAAGGACTAGGGCTGGTTTTGATGCTATTTGGGTGATTGTGGACCGATTGACGAAGTCAGCTCACTTTTTGCCCATTCGTATGACTTACACCCTTGAGGAGCTAGCACGGTTATACATAAAGGAGATTGTGAGACTTCATGGTGTACCTGCTACTATAATCTCTGATAGAGATCCTCGTTTCACTTCAAGGTTTTGGGGTGCATTTCAGAAGGCTTTTGGAACCCGATTAAGCTTGAGCACGGCTTACCATCCTCAAACAGATGGTCAATCTGAGAGGACGATCCAAACACTAGAGGATATGTTGAGAGCTTGTGTTTTGGACCAACCGGCGAGTTGGGATCGGTATATGCCATTAGTGGAGTTTGCATACAATAATAGTTATCATGCGAGCATCGGAATGGCTCCGTATGAGGCCTTGTATGGGAGAAAATGTCAATCTCCGCTATGTTGGTATGAAGCTGGAGAGAAAAGCTTGTTGGGGCCGGAAATGATAGCTGAGACCACCGAACAAGTCAAGAAAATCCGAGATAGGATGCTCACGGCGCAGAGTCGTCAAAAGAGTTACGCCGATCAGAGGCGAAAGCCCTTAGAATTTGAGGAAGGAGACCATGTTTTCCTTAAGGTTACTCCGACCACGGGAGTAGGTAGGGCGATTAAAGCAAAGAAGTTGAATCCTCGATACATTGGTCCATTTCAAATCCTGGAGAGGATTGGACCGGTGGCGTATCGGATGGCTCTACCACCTCATCTTTCGAACCTGCACAACGTGTTTCACGTGTCGCAGCTTCGGAAGTACACTCCTGATGCTAGCCATGTGTTGGAACCCGAATCGGTTCAGTTAAGGGAAGATTTGACGCTTCCAGTGGCTCCAGTCAGAATTGATGATACTAGTATTAAACGGTTGCGTGGAAAAGACGTTTCATTAGTCAAAGTGGCTTGGAGTCGAGGCGGTGTTGAGGAACACACTTGGGAACTTGAGTCGGAGATGCGAACGGATTATCCGCATTTATTCTCAGGTAATTGCATTTGAATTTTGTGGGCAAAATTCCCAATTAGGTGGGTAGGATGTAAAACCCGGTTAATTAACGGCTAATTAACCCATAAATAAGAATTTATTCTAGAAAGCCTAAAATGTGATTTTTATGGCTAAATGTGATAGAGGAGATTGAGACGAGAATTTTGGTACCAATTTTATAGAATTCGGACCAAGGTTGGACCGAACGGGCCAAACCGGGCCAACCGGACCCAAAGTGGGCCCTTGGCCCAACTAAACTAAACCAAAACCCTAGTTTTCAGCACTCTCTCTCCTCATTTGAGACACTAAACACGCTGAAATGGAGGCCATGGAGGGAAGAACACTCTCTCAAGTTCTATCTCTCACTTGATCTTCAAACCACCATAACTTTTGATCTAGAGCTCCGATTGCCGCTCCGTTTGCGGCCACGCGTTCACCGCAGAGAGCTCTACAAAACCCATACAATTAATCTTGAGGTAAGTCACGTGTTTCTGTTCGAAATTCCAGCCCTTATTTTCGAGTTTCATGGGTAAAATGTTGAGATTTTGGGTTCTTTGATGTTATAGGACCCAACTCTCTTGAAGGAGAAGATTAATCTTGTCTCCTTGGACCTTGGGTGTGGTAAGATTCTCAACCCTAGTGTAATTTGTGATTTTATGATGTTTGGGTTTTGAGATGTTGTGTATGGGTATGATGGTTGTGGCTTAGGTTGTGTATATGTGAATATTGGAGCTTGATTGGTGACTTTGAAAAGCTTGGAAAGGGTTTGGTGGTGAAAAATCTGTCCTTGGAGGTGTTGAGGCCTTGAGAGCTTGTGGATAAGTGGTTTGGAAGTGCTCCGGGGGAGCTTGGGAAAATCGGCTAAGGTATGGTTTCGGTTTCCCGTATCTAATATGTAATGTGGTAGGAAATACTTAGGCTAGAGGCCCTAAGATAGGCATTGAATTGTTGATGTTGTTGAATGATTGAGATATATGATGTGGTCATATATGTGATGATGATTATTGATGCCTTGGTGGTATGATGTATGAGAAATATGCATGTTGTGATATATGCTTGATGATTGGTTATGGTTGAATTGTGGATTGATCCATGTTGATGGCGAGTATGATGTTGATTGTGTACAATAATGATTTATTGGAATTGGTGTTGTTGAGAATTGGCATGAGGAATAGTATATGATATGTCAATGTGTTTGAGTTTGAGCCACTTGGGAGAAGTGGGGTAAAATGATGAGATAGTGATTTTGGTAAATTGTGGTTATGTGTCAATGTGTGAGTTGAGGAGGCTTGATGTTGAATTTGATACATTTTGAATTGATTTCAAAGAAAAGGGATGAAATTGGCATGTTTTGATTGATTTTGGGAAGAGTTGAAAATGGTTTGTTTTGAAAATGGCATATTGTGGTTTTGTATGAAAATATGGTTTTTGGGCATACTTTGACGGGACATAACTTGGACTACGGATCTCCGTTTTGTACCAAATCTGTTTATAAATGAAATTGGATCCGGGATGTCCATGCCGTTTGAAGAACGGGTGAAAAACAATTTAAAATGAGGAAGTTATGTCCGTTGGAAGATTGGGGTTTAAATCTGTGAATTCTGCAGCTTTTAACTTAGAAAATTTTTAGCAGAATGACCCCTTGCGCGTGGGCGCACCTGGCGCGTGCGCGCCGATCTTCCGAAAAAGTGCCATCCACGCGTGCGCGTGGAGTGCGCGTACGCGCGGCCCTGTTTTCATCCCAAAGTTGATTTTTGAGTTTTAAAAGCCAAATCTCATACTTCTAAGCCTCCGATCTCACCATTTATGTCTTAAATCACTATGGCATGCCTAGCTATTAAAAAGGGGCTAGTGAATGAGGTAACTTGCGAGTGAAGCAATGGGAATATGAATGATTAATGAGGATCAAAGATGATTATGTGAGATGTGGAGAATGGTGGTGGAAGTGCTTGTTATGCCATGGGCCGAAAGGCTGTAATTGTTAATGAAATGGCTGGTTATGGATTTAACCGCGAGCCGGAATGGCTGTGTATGATTATGAATATTGGCTGGTTCTGGATTGAACCGTGAGCCGGAATGACTGATATGGATGTTGATCCATGGATGAGAATTCATGCATGTTGATGCTGAATTATTGATAATTGTGAATTGCACTTCCACTATCAGAGATACGAGTTTCCCTGGGTAGTAGCAGTGGCTAGCCACCACGTGCTCCAGGTTGAGACTTGATACTCTGTTGACCCTATGTCGTAAGTGTGGTCGGGCACTGTGAAAGACCCGGATGAGCTCGCCCCCGAAATATTCACCAGTGAGGGTGATGGATATGGATCATGTTTATGATCAAGTTTATAACGAGTATAACTCGAGTTGGGGATGCGCGACAGAGGGACAGTCCAATGGTTAGCGACCAGGACTTGTCGGGTTGGCTCTATAACCGACAAGATGATATCATCGGCCACTAGGGACAGGCATTCATCATATGCATACTATGTGAATTGTTTGAGATTGCCTATTTGACTGCATATTACTTGCTAATTGTCTAAATGTCTTAACTGCTCCTAATTGTATATTCTTTGTCTGATATAACTGTGTTTGCTATAATATACTCCTGCTGGTGGTTGGGAGGTTTGAAGGAATTGGAAAGGGAAGTATTAGTTAGACTGAAGAATCTTTAGTCAGATGCCCTTATATGGTTTAGCTTGTTTATAAGCTTTGATATTATCTGGAGGAAGTTCTAGGATTGCCTTTGGCTTTCCTCTATTATTATGTATTATATATGTGGAAGCTGTTACCATGCTGGGGACCTCTGGTTCTCACCCATGCGGATTTTGTGGTTTTCAGATGCAGGACGTACGGTTTCCCGCTGAGGCATGCTGGAGACTTCTAGATTTGCGAAGATTCCTTGTTCTTGGGGACTATGTTTTTGGTTTATATGTTTTGCTTAGATACTTTTATCTCCATTAAATAATACAAACTGTGATGACTCCTTCTAGAGGAGATTTTTGGAGAATAGGTTTTCTGTATTTGTGTCCCTTTGGGTTTCCTTTGGGGTTTCCTTATTTTATCATATGTATATGTTGCTATGCTCGGACCGGTTATCTTCGCAGCCGGATTTTGAGTCTTGATATTCCTGTTTTTGACACTCCTTTGTATATATATAATCTCGCGTTGGTTATCTTTGTTCGTTACGTTATCGATCGGAGTGTGCGCTTTTGAGTTGCGTTTTTTTGTTTACCCCTTTTTCTATAAAGGCTCCTAGTTATAATCAATCATTCATACTACTATACGTACTAAATTTTTATTTTAGAGGTCGTAATACCTTGCCATCTCTGAATTATGACTTAAGCATAAGACTCTGTATGGTAGGGTGTTACATTATGGTATCAGAGCAGTTCGTTCCTGTAGAGCCTGAGGGATGGACTGACTATGCTTCTGTGCATTCTCTGTGTGTGTGTGTGATATGTGCTATTAGTATATCTGCTTGATATAATTGGCATAAACGTTCATGAGCATGCATTTGGGACTTTGAAGTACTAGACTTCCGATATTGAGACTGATCAACTTAATATCGATTGTTTGGTATGTATAGGAACCAGATGGCGCCTCGTGGACGCGGTAGAGGTAGTGCGAGAGGTCGTACGAATGCTCGTGCACCGGAGAATAACCCTAATGACCCGGTGAACTTTATGGCTGCGTTGGAGAACATGGCTGCTGCTATGCAAGCCACTGCTGAGGCTCTTGGCCAACAGATGAACAACCATGGTAATGATGGAGGTGGAGTTCAGGGCCCGATGACCTTGGCAAACTTTTTGAAGGTTAATCCGCCTAAGTTCAAGGGAACTACTAGCCCGACTGAGGCTGATACATGGTTTCAGGCTATAGAGCGAGCACTGCAAGCACAAGTGGTACCTGAAGGGCAGCGTGTCGAGTTTGCTACCTATATGTCGAGTTTGCTACCTATAGGCTAGAATTATTGGCGGCCATTCTTGAGATCCGGAAAGTCTAAACCTTGTCTGTGGTATTCCGAGTAGGATCTAGGAAGGGATGGCTGTGACGAGCTTCAAACTCGCGAGTGCTGGGCATAGTGACAGACGCAAAAGGATCACTGGATCCTATTCCAGCATGATCGAGAACCAACAGATGATTAGCCATGCGGTGACAGTGCATTTGGACCATTTTCACTGAGAGGACGAGATGTAGCCATTGACAACGATGATGCCCAACATACAGCTTGCCATGGAAATGAGTATGAATGATTGGATGAAAACAGTAGGAAAGCAGAGGTTCAGAAGGAACAAAAGCAACTCCATACGCTTATCTGAAATTCTCACCAATGAATTACATAAGTATTTCTATCCTATTTTATATTTTAATTATCAAATCTCCATAACCATTTGAATCTGCCTGACTGAGATTTACAAGGTGACCATAGCTTGCTTCAAGCTGACAATCTCCGTGGGATCGACCCTTACTCACGTAAGGTTTATTACTTGGACGACCTAGTGCACTTGCTGGTTAGTTGTATCAAAATTGTGAAAAAGAATTTAAGATTGCAAATGTGCGTGCTGAGTTTTTGGCGCCGTTGATGGGGAATGAACAATCACGATTTCGTGCACCAAGTTTTTGGCGCCGTTGCCGGGGATTGTTCGAGTTTGGACAACTGACGGTTCATCTTGTTGCTCAGATTAGGTAATTTTATTTTAATTTTAAGCTTTTTGTTTTTGTTTTTATTTTCGAAAAAAACTTAAAAAAAAAACAAAAAAATCTTGAAAATAAATTATTCTATGGCTTCAGAATTTTTAATAATGAATTCTAGAGTTTCATGATGATCTGTTGAAGTTTGGCTAGCTGTGAAGCCATGTCTAATCTTTTGGACCGAGGTTTCAACTCATCATCACAAGAGCTTTTTTGATTCTCATCAATTCAGCTGTTGTATACCTGATTTGTATCTTAAAGCTTGGCTGGCCATTGGCCATATCTAGTGTTTTGGACCGGAGCTTTCACTGAAAGCTTGGCTGGCTAGTAAGCCATGTCTAATTTCTGGACCGGAGCTTTAGACTAACATTGCATGATTCCTGGAATTCTCATTAGAAATTTTGAAATTCTTATTTTTCTTTTTCAAATTAATTTTCGAAAAAAAAATAAATACAAAAAAATTATAATAAAATCATAAAAAACAAAAAATTTGATGTTTCTTGTTTGAGTCTAGTGTCAATTTTTAAGTTTGGTGTCAATTGCATTCTTTTATTTTTCTTAAAAATTTTCGAAAAATTCATGCATAATGTCCTTCATGATCTTCAAGTTGTTCTTGATGATCTTCTTTGTTTGATCTTTGCATTTTCTTATTTTGTGTCTTGTTTTTCATATGCATTTTCAATTTGTTAGTGTCTAATTATTGAAAATTTCTAAGTTTGGTGTCTTGCATGTTTTTCTTTTCTTAAAAATTTTCAAAAATAAGTCTTGATGTTCATCTTAATCTTCAAAGTGTTCTTGGTGTTCATCTTGACATTCAAAGTGTTCTTGCATGCATTAGTTGTTTTGATTCATAATTTTTATGTTATATTCCAATTTGGTGTTTTTCTCGTTCTTCATTAAAAATTCAAAAATAAAAAAATACCTTTCCCTTATTCTTCTCATAAAATTCGAATATTTGAGTTGACTTTTTCAAAATTTTTAAAATCTAGTTGTTTCTTATTAGTCAAGTCAAATTTTCAATTTAAAAATTCTATCTTTTTCAAACCTTTTCAAAAATCAAATCTTTCTCATTTTTTTTTCATATTTTCGAAAACTTTTTAAAATGATTTTCAAAATCTTTTTTTATTTTTATTTTATAATTTCAAAATCTTTACTAACAATTAATGTGATTGATTCAAAAATTTTAAAGTTTGTTACTTGCCTATTAAGAAAGGTTTCATCTTTAAATTTTAGAATCATATCTTTTAGTTTCTTGTTAGTCAAGTAATCAACTTTAATTTTCAAAATCAAATCTTTTTAATCTCCTTTTCAAATCTTTTTCAATTTCAATCATGTCTTTTTCAAAACTTAATTTCAAAATCTTTTCTAACTTCTTATCTTTTCAAATTTGATTTTCAAATCTTTTTCAATTAACTACTTGAATTTTTTATTTTAAAAGTTTTCTATTTTAATCATATCTTTTTCAAAACCACCTAACTAATTTTTTCTCTCTAATTTTCGAAAACTCTTCCCCACTTTTTCAAAATTCCTTTTTAATTAACTATTTGTTTTAAATTCTAATTTAATTTAATTTTATTTTTCTTTTTAAATTTCGAATTATAACTAATAGTCAAAATAAAAACAAAAATTTTTTTATTTATTTTATTTAATTTTCGAATTCTTCCCCCTCTCATCTCTTTCTATTTATTTAATTATCTACTAACACCCCTCTTCCATTCAAAAATTTGAACCCATTCTTCTCCTCTGTGTTCGAATTCTTATCTTTTCCTTCTTCTATTCTTCTTTTCTTCTACCCACATAAAGGAATCTCTATAATGTGACATAGAGGATTCCATATTTTCTTTTTTGTTCTCTTCTTTTTCATATGAGCAGGAACAAGGATAAGAACATTCTTGTTGAAGCTGACCCTGAACCTAAAAGGACTCTGAAGAGGAAGCTAAGAGAAGCTAAAGCACAACCCTCTAGAGAGGACCTGACATAAATTTTCGAAAAAGAAGGAGACATGGCCGAACCTAGTTATAATGGTGGAGATGCAAGGAAGATGCTTGGTGACTTTATTGCACATTCTTCTAACTTCTATGGAAGAAGCATCTCACTTCCTGCAATTGGAGCAAACAATTTTGAGCTTAAACATCAATTGGTTTCTCTAATGCAACAAAATTACAAGTTTCATGGACTTCCAATGGAAGATCCTCATCAGTTTTTAGCTGAATTCCTGTAAATATGTGACACTGTCAAGACCAATGGAGTTGATCCCGAGGTCTACAGTCTTATGCTTTTCCCTTTTGCTGTAAGAGACAGAGCTAGAACATGGTTGGATTCACAACCTAAGGATAGCCTGAACTCTTGGGATAAGCTGGTCAGTACTTTCCTGGCCAAATTCTTTCCACCTCAAAAGATGAGCAAGCTTAGAGTGGAAACCAAACCTTCAGACAGAAGGAAGGAGAATCCCTCTATGAAGCTTGGGAAAGATATAAGCAACTGATCAAAAGGTGTCCTACTGACATGCTTCCATAATGGAGCATCATAAGTATATTCTATGATGGTGTGTCTGAGTTGTCAAAAATGTCATTGGACCATTCTACAGGAGGATCTCTTCACGTGAAAACCCCTGCTGAAGCTCAGGAACTCATTGAAATGGTTGCAAATAACCAGTTCATGTACACCTCTAAGAGGAATCCTGTGAACAATGGGACGCCTCAGAAGAAGGGAGTTCTTGAAATTGATACTCTGAATGCCATATTGGCTCAGAACAAAATATTAACTCAGCAAGTCAATATGATTTCTCAGAGTTTGAATGGATTGCAAGCTGCATCCAATAGTACTAAAGAGGCATCTTCTGAAGAAGAAGCTTATGATCCTGAGAACCCTGCAATAGCAGAGGTGAATTACATGGGAGAACCCTATGGAAACACCTATAATCCTTCATAGAGAAATCATCCTAATCTCTCATGGAAGGATCAATAAAAGCCTCAACAAGGCTTCAATAATAATGGTGAAAGAAATAGGTTTAGCAATAGCAAGCCTTTTCCATCATCTTCTCAGCAACAAATAGAGATTCTGAACAGAGCCATTCTGGCCTGGCAACCGTAGTCTCTGATCTATCCAAGACCACACTAAGTTTCATGAATGAAACAAGGTCCTCCATTTGAAATTTGGAGGCATAGGTGGGTCAGCTGAGTAAGAAAATTACTGAAATTCCTCCCAGTACTCTCCCAAGCAATACAGAAGAAAATCCCAAGAGAGAGTGCAAGGCCATAACCTTACTTGGTGTGGCCGAATGCCCAGAGGAGGAGGAGGACGTGAATCCCAGTGAGGAAGACCTCTTGGGACATCCTCTGGACAAAAAGGAGGTCCCTTTTGAGGAACCAAAGGAATCTGAGGCTCATACAGAGACCCTAGAGATTTCATTGGACCTCCTTCTGCCATTCCATGAGCTTTGATGAATACTCTTCCTCTGAAGAGGATGAAGACACCATTGCAGAGCAAGTTGCTAAGTATCTAGGAGCAATCATGAAGTTGAATGTCAATTTATTTGGTAATGAGACTTGGGAGGATGAACCCCCCTTGCTCACCAATGAACTGAGTGCACTAATGAGGCAGACATTGCCTCAAAAGAAACCGGATCCAAGAAAGTTCTTCATACCTTGTACCATAGGCACCATGACCTTTGAGAAAGCTCTGTGTGACCTTGGGTCAGGGATAAACCTCATGCCACTCTCTGTAATGGAGAAACTGGGAATCTTTGAGGTACAAGCTGCAAGAATCTCATTAGAGATGGCAGACAAATCAATGAAACAGGCTTATGGACTAGTAGAGGACGTGTTAGTAAAGGTTGAAGGGCTTTACATCCCTGCTGATTTTATAATCCTAGACATTGGGAAGGATGAGGATGAATCCATCATCCTTGGCAGACCCTTCCAAGCCACAACAAAAGCTGTGATTGATGTTGACAGAGGAGAGTTGGTCCTTCAGTTGAATGAGGGCTACCTTGTATTTAAGACTCAAGGTTCTCCTTCTGTAACCATGGAGAGGAAGCATGAAAAGCTTCTCTCAATACAGAGTCAAATGAAACCCCCACATTCAAACTCTAAGTTTGGTGTTAAGAGGCCCCAACATTGCTCTGATTATCTGTGAAGCTCCATGAGAGCTCACTGTCAAGCTATTGACATTAAAGAAGCGCTTGTTGGGAGGTAACCCAATGTTATTTAATTATATCTATTTATTTTCCATTGCTATTTTATGTTTTCTTTAGGTTGATGATCATGTGAAGTCACAAAAACTACTGAAAAATAAAAAACAGAATGAAAAATAGCATTAAAAACAACTCACCCTGGAGGAAGAGCTTACTGGCGTTTAAACGCTAGTAAGAAGTATCAAACTGGCGTTTAACACCAGAAAGAAGCATCAAGCTGGCGTTAAACGCCAGAAACAAGCACCAGACTGGCGTTTAACGCTAGAACAGAGCATGGAATTGGCGTTTAACGCCAAGAATGGGAGAAAAGCTAGCGTTAAACGCCAGAAACAAGTAGCAAGCTGGCGTTTAACGCCAGACATGCATTCTAAGGGCATTTTGCATGCCTACTTGGAGCAGGGATGCTAAGTCCTTGACCCCTCAGGATCTGTGGACCCCATAGGATCCCCACCTACCACACCTCTTCTTCTCTCCTCTTCACACCTTCTCATAACACTCTTCCCCAAATACCCTTCACCAATCACCTTATTACCTCTTCCCCATAAACCCCTTAACACTACTCCATTTTCACACATCACAACCACTACTTCTCCCCCTTGGCCGAATACACTCTCTCACTCCATCTCCTCCATTTTCTTCTTCTTCTACTACTTTCTTTCTTCTTTTGCTTGAGGACGAGCAAACCTTTTAAGTTTGGTGTGGTAAAAGCATTGCTTTTTGTTTTTCCATAACCATCAATGGCACCTAAGGCCAGAGAAACCTCAAGAAAGAGGAAAGGGAAGGCAATTGCTTCCACCTCTGAGTCATGGGAGATGGAGAGATTCATCTTAAAGGTCCATCAAAACCACTTCTATGAAGTTGTGGCCAAGAAGAAGGTGATCCCTGAGGTCCCTTTTAAGCTCAAAAAGAGCGAGTATCCGGAGATCTGACAAGAGATTAGAAGAAGAGGATGGGAAGTTCTCTCTAATCCTATTCAACAAGTCGGAATCTTAATGGTTTAAGAGTTCTATGCAAACGCATGGATCACTAGGAACCATGATCAAGTATGAACCCAAACCCAAAGAACTGGCTTACAATGGTTCGGGGGAAATACTTAGATTTCAGTCCGGAAAATGTAAGGTTGGCGTTCAACTTACCAATGATGCAAGAAAACGCACGCCCCTACACTAGAAGGGTCAACTTTGATCAAAGGTTGGACCAAGTCCTCATGGACATATGTGTGGAAGGAGCTCAACGGAAAGTTGACTCAAGAGGCAAGCCAGTTCAATTGAGAAGACCGGACCTTAAGCCTGTAGCTAGAGGATGGTTGGAGTTCATCCAACGCTCAATTATTCCTACTAGCAATCGGTCTGAAGTTACTGTAGACCGGGCCATCATGATCTATAGTATCATGATTGGGGAGGAAGTGGAAGTTCATGAGATTATACCTCAAGAACTCTACAAGGTGGCTAATAAGTCCTCCACCTTGGTAAGGTTAGCCTTTCCTCACCTCATTTGCCACCTCTGCAATTTTGCTGAAATTGACATAGAGGGAGATATCCTCATTGATGAGGACAAGCCCATCACTAAGAAAAGGATGGAGCAAACAAGAGATCATGGACCTCAACAAGAGCATGAGGAAATTCCTCACCATGAAATCCCTGAGATGCCTCAAGGGATGCACTTCCCTCCACAAAACTATTGGGAGCAAATCAACACCTCCCTAGGAGAATTAAGTTCCAACATGGGACAACTAAGGATGGAACACCAAGAGCACTCCATCATTCTCCATGAGATTAGAGAAGATCAAAGAGCTATGAGAGAGGAGCAACAAAAACAAGGGAGAGACATAGAGGAGCTCAAGAGCACCATTGGTTCTTCAAGAAGAGGAAGACGCCACCCTCACTAAGGTGGACCCGTTCCTTAATCTCCTTGTTCTTATTTTCCTGTTTTTCGGTTCTTGAGCCTTATGTTTTATTTATGTTTGTGTCTTTACTATATGATCATTAGTGTTTAAGTGTCTATGTCTTAAAGCTATGAATGTCCTATGAATCCATCAC
Organism: Arachis hypogaea; assembly: GCF_003086295.3. Classification (NCBI taxonomy): domain Eukaryota; kingdom Viridiplantae; phylum Streptophyta; class Magnoliopsida; order Fabales; family Fabaceae; genus Arachis; species Arachis hypogaea. The sequence goes on from NC_092050.1 coordinate 68,103,018, forward strand.
CTCTCTTAAATGAAAAATGCTTTTAATCACAAAAGAACAAGAAGTATATGATTTTGAATTCATCCTTAAAACTAGTTTAATTATTTTGATGTGGTGACAATACTTTTTGTTTTCTGAATGAATGCTTGAACAGTGCATATGTCTTTTGAATTTATTGTTTATGAATGTTAAAATTGTTGGCTCTTAAAAGAATGATGAAAAATGAGAAATGTTATTTCATTATCTGAAAAATCATAAAAATGATTCTTGAAGTAAGAAAAAGCAGTGAGTAGAGAAAAGCTTGTGAAAAAAAAAGAGAAGGCGAAAAAAAGAAAGAAAAAGAAAAAAAGCAAGCAGAAAAAGCCAATAGCCTTTAAAACCAAAAGACAAGGGTAAAAGGGATCCAAGGCTTTGAGCATTAGTGGATAGGAGGGCTGACGTGGCAAAAATTGGCGAGTTAAGAAATTATTAGAAGAGATACGTTGCAAGTACAGTTCTTAACCAACCAGAAATCCGCTTATCAATTTAGAAGGGTTGTCACAAAATTTAAATTAAAATACTGGGAGTATGAGTCCCAGGTCGTCTCCCAATGAGTTGCAGAGAGAAGTGCTATTTTATTAATCAGATGTTTTCAAAAATGGTTTGAGTTGAATAACGGGAAATTAAATTGGAGAATTTATGTAATTTTAAATAAAAACTTTGACTGGGAGTAGATTAGTTGGAAGCCCTATTCTTGTTGAAGTACTCTCAAGATTAATTGATAATTGAGGGTTGTTCTATTTAGTTATCCCTTACTAGGTAAGGGAAAGTCAAGCAAGTTGGAAAGTTGTTTCTATTCACAAGTTTCAATCCGCTCAATTGAAAAGGATTGGTGTTAGTGACTAGAGGGCAATCCAACAATAAACCCAATTACAATTTTTCTTTTAAGCATTCCAACTCAAGGTCTTCCCTTCAATCAACTCCCATCCAAGTTATGGAACTACTCGCTCATTGTAAATGTAGAATTCATAACATAGGAAAGGGAAATATAGAAAGACATGATAAGTAATAATCAAAGGGATCAATTAAAAATAAAAATAGTTCTTGTATTAATAAATTCTAAAAATAATCCAATAATATTTATGAGTAAACAAAGGACATAGAAGAGTAAGAGACAGGTAAAGAAAACAAACGAGAATGACGAAGTCTTGACGGAGGTAATAACTCTTCTCAATATCCCAATGCGAAAAGTAATAAAAATAAATCCTAAGAACTATGAATGTGCAGAGAGAAAACCTAGAGGAGGAGTAAAACTAGATCTAAAACTGAGAATTGTCTGTAATGTATTGTTGTCCTTCATTTCTCCATGTTCCTTGGCTCTGGTCTACTTTTCTGGGCCGAAAATTGGATCAAAACAGGGCCCAAAATTGCCCCCAGTGAATTCTGCAGATTCTGCAGATCGCGCATGTCACGCGATCGCGTCATTCATGCGGACGCGTCATTCGGCATTTTGCCTTGCCACGCGTGCGCGTCGTCCACGCCTCCGCGTCACTTGTGCAGTTCTAATCCGTGCGGTCGCATGAGCCATGCGTCCGCGTCACTTCTCGCTGGTCATCTCCTCAATTTCTTGTGTTCCTTCCATTTTTGCAAGCTTCCTTTCCAATCTCCAAGTCATTCATGCCCTATAAAGCCTGAAACACTTAACATACAGATCACGGCATCTAATGGAATGAAGGACATAATTAAAAGTCTTTAGGAAGCAAATATTCAATCATGTAATAATTTTAGGAAGGAAATATAAATGCATGCCAATCATATGAATAAGTGGGTAAAGAATTGATAAAACCATACAATTAAGCACAATATAAACCATAAAATAGTGGTTTATCAACCTCCCCATACTTAAACATTAGCATGTCCTCAAGCTTAGTTGAAGAAGATAAAATAAATGAGTAGGAACATGTAAAACTCATGTAATGCAGTGCAACCTATATATATGAATGCAACTATATGATTCTTGTCTACTTGATCAAAAGTAAATAGGTTCTTTAAGACAATTACAAATCAAACTCTACTAATTCAATTCTTATACAGTAAGAACAGATAAAAAATGCAAGAAGGTAGCTCATGAAAGCAGGGAACATAGAATTTTAAGCATTGAACCCTCACTGATGATGTATGTACACTCTAATCTCTCTAGTGTATAGGGCAATCACTCGATCCTTCTCTAATCATGCTTTCTAATTTTTTTTTCTTCACCTAACTAATCAACAACAATTAATATATCAATGCAAACATCATGAGGTCTTTTCAAGGTTGTAATGGGGCCAAGGTAAGGGTAAGGGTACATATATGGCTAAGTAAGCTTATAAATCGAATCTTTAATTAACCCAAGCTTTAACCCAACATATATATATTCTATATAACTTAAAATTCACACCTAGCTACCCAAAATTTCTCTTTCACATTCCATACTCATGTATCAACTTTTTATTTTAATTTTATCATACATGCATTGATCTTTGAATTCTTAACTTAGCATTGGGGTAATTTTGTCCCCTTATTTAATTATTGAATTTTTTAAAATTTTTTTTCAACATAAACATAAAAAATAAATATAGCTAATCAATGCACATAAATATATTTATTCTTATAGTTTCACATGAGTAGGAACCCAAATTCCCATTATATTATCATGACACATTCCCTTATTATCTTTTGTTCCTACAATTTCCCATACTTAATTAACACACATAATTCTATCTTAAGCTAACCAAAGATTCAATTAGGGTATAAAATTATTTTTTCGCTTAAGGCTAGTAATGTGGTAAAATACAGAACATATAAAGGCTCAAAGTGGTTAACAAAGGTAATTGAAAGGGTAGGCTTAATTTGGATAAGTGAGTTTAAACAAGTAATGGCCTCAATCATATGCAAACATATAAATATATTAAACATTGGACATATAGGATGAAACAAAATGTAGATTACAATCATATAGAAGTAAACACACAATAATAAAATAATTAAATAATTGGACATATATGGCCTCAATTATTTTTTCGCTTAAGGCTAGTAATGTGGTAAAATACAGAACAAATGGGATTTAAAGGCTCAAAGTGGTTAACAAAGGTAATTGAAAGGGTAGGCTTAATTTGGATAAGTGAGTTTAAACAAGTAATGGCCTCAATCATATGCAAACATATAAATATATTAAACATTGGACATATAGGATGAAACAAAATGTAGATTACAATCATATAGAAGTAAATAATGTAACCATGCATTTGGGCTCAAATCTCACATGTTGTGTGTTTTTTAGCCCAAAAATCATGTTCCAAATACAACTTCAAGCAAATTTCAACATAAAAGTTTTGATTAAAATTAGTAAAATTTTGTTCTAAAGATAGGGTCTTAGAAGAAACTTATTGTCTTTTCAATCAAGTAGAACATGCATGCAACTAATCTATTACTATGCAATTTATCCTATTCTACAAAAGAAAAACTAACTAAATATCCTAATATATTGGTGTTAGGGAAGAGAAATTACCTCCAGAAGTCAGGTACTGACTGACCTCCCCACACTTAAGGCTTTGCATCGTCCTCAGTGCCATCTGTCAGGAACAAAGGTGGCTAGTGGCAGTATCTCCACAGTCGGGACCGTCATGGCTCCCTGTGCTGGTAAAGGAAGTGGAGTCCGGGGTGTCTGAGTCCTTGAAATTTTCTATAATCAGCTCCTTAAGGTATGTGAATCGGTGCTTGTTACAGCGCTCTCTTAGCTTTGCTTTCTGTTCCTCCCGATCCAATTTTTCAAGTATCTGATGGAGCAGTTGGGTTGTTGTAGGTGCTTGTGGTGTGGAAGGAGGAATGTCCTCAGCCGGTTCGGTAGGCTGGCTAGTAGTGGCTGCTGGAAGTCTAATATATTTCCCGTTAGGGACGTACTGATCATCCCGTGGAAGCATGGCTTTGGTGTCCCCAGCTCTGTAGGAGACTCCAGCTGCTGAGATGAGATCTGAGACCAAGGCGGGAAAAGGTAAGTTGTCCGCAATCTGTACGTGTCCCATGGCATTCTAGATGTGTCTTGGTAGGTTCAGAGGCTGGTCTGTAAGGATGCACCATAGTAGAACGGCCATGTCTGCAGTGAAGGAGGATTCGTGAGTGCTCGGAAAGACGTAGTGGGACATGATCTGTGCCCATACGCGAGCCTCCAAGGTAAGTGCTGAAGCCGATATTCCCTTAGGACGGAAACGGTGGTATCTGTAGATCCATCTGCTGCCAGGTAGTGTGATAACTCTGAGAACGGCGTCCCAGTCAAATTGGTACATCTGGCGCTTGAGTGAGGCTTCTTGAAAGGCGTCCAATCCTTCTGGAGCAGGGGAAAGATCTAGAGCTTGTTGAATGGCCTCTTCTTTAATAGGGACTTGCTTCTAACGTACATAGACAGACTGTAGGGTTGGCAAGTGGAAATTAGAGTAGAACTCAACTACCCAAGAAAGATTAACCTGCCTTGGCTGTCTCTGGAGGAAACTCCATTGTCTTCGTTTAATTTGCGGCTCAACAAAGGTAGCAATATTAGGCAGGAGGATAAGAAGGTATTCGTTGTTGTATCTCCGTCCTGCCAGGATAGGGAACATTTGCTCACAGTAGCGATTGGGAAATCGCGCAGTGTCCTTTGCTGGGAAGGCTTTTTCTTTTTCATCAACCTTTATAATCCTCTTAATTCTTTTTGTTGAGGGTTTGACTGCAGTTGAAGAAGGCTCTGCCACTAATGCTCTTTTTGTTCCTCTTCTTGCTGGTGATTTGGGAATAACTTTCTCTTTTCCTTTCTTGGTGGCCATCCTGAAAAGGGAAAAAGAAAGTAACATGAATTCAAAGGGACAGAGCAAGGAAGAGGATGGTATAAGTGATAATCAATGCACGGTAAAGAGGATGTCGTTAACACATGGTCATGACTACATGTGAAAAGTTCACCAATGGAAATATAGAAAGTGCATTTGATGACAATTAAATGCAAGGTGTTTATTTGCATGCAGGCAAAGACATGAGTAACATAGATCAAGCATTTAATTTGTGAAATATGTTATCACTCGTAACAAACTAACCATCACATTTGTATTGAAAATTAAATTAAATTAATAAAATAGTAAAGGGAATTTATGAAAAGCAAGCATTGAATAGTAGAATAGAATAATGTAGAAAATGCATAATGCCATATGGGCTTTTTCACAAACACGTAGCATGCATGATGAATATACTATTGAAAATAAAAATTTGAACATGCAAGCAACCCTTTAAAAAGTAATATATAATTGCCAAATAATTTTGCAACAATCCACAAGCATATAATGAGAAATAATGACTCAATTAAATTTCTAACACCAATTAAAAGAAAAAAAAAGAAAGAAAAAGAAAATATGGATAATGAAAGTAAAAAGAAAAAAAAGAAGAAAATATAAAAATAAGAAAGATAATAGAAAAGTAAGGAAGGAAGAAGAAAAGAAAAACCTTGATAATGGGGATGAGAGAGAGGGAGAAGAACGTGAGGAAGAAGGAAGAAGGAAGAAGGAAGAAGGAAGAAGGAAGAAATAAGGAGGGAAAAGAGAAAATAGGATTTGGGGAGAAGAAAGATAAGATATTTGGCAAATCAGGGTAAGTGGTGCGGCGCAAGCGACGCGGATGCGTGGGTAACGCGTTCGCGCAAATTGTGCTTATTCGGATTGACGCGGTCGCGTGACACGTTTTATGCTACTGCCCTCGCGCTCGCACAAGTCTCTGTTCGAAATCTTATTTTGCCAAAATATGGGTGACGCGATCGCGTGGGTCATGCGACCGCGTGAGTGGCCAATATTGGGATATGACGTGGACGCGTGGGGCACGCGTTCGCGTGGTAAGGGCTGTGCGTCCAGCGCTAGTCTAGCAGCACTCCAGCATAACTTTCGGCTATGCACCCTTTTCACGTCGATTTTCATGTCACGCGGCCGCGTGGGTGATGCGGTCGCGTGGGAGGCAAATTTTCCACCTGACGCGGACGCGTGGGGCACGCGGTCGCTTGGGGCGATTTGTGCCAAAGGCACGCCTCCAGCCATGCTCTCGCGTGACTTTCCGTTCACTTTCTTATTCTTTCTGAGCCACCTGTGACGCGGACGCGTCATTGATGCGGTCGCGTCGCGTGAATTTTTTTTTTTCGAAATAAAAATATGCAAATGCAGATACAAGCTAAATGTGCGAATAAGGAGAAGAGTTATTGAAAAAAAAACTGCGAATAAAGAAAAGAATGATCATACCATGGTGAGTTGTCTCCCACCTAGCACTTTGCTTTAACGTCCGTAAGTTGGACGCTCCACTAGCTCAGCCTTCGGCTATGTGTGGATCTTCCAAGAGGAAGATCTCGAGCTCCTTGTTTTTCTTCAACTTCTCGCCATGGTACAGCTTTAAACGATGTCCATTAACTTTGATGAGTTCAGAGCTTGAAGGATGACTTAGGTGAAAAACTCTGTACGGCTCGGCCTTCTCTACTCTATATGGACCTTCCCATCTTGATCTCAACTTGCCTGGCATGAGCCTCAGTCGATATTTATAAAGGAGGACTAAGTCCCCAGGTTGGAACTCTCTCCTCTTGATGTGCTTATCATGTACAGCCTTCATCTTCTCCTTGTACAGCCTTGAGTTCTCATAAGCTTCCAGGCGAAGGCTTTCTAATTCTTGCAGTTGCAACTTCCTCTCAGCTCCGACTGTTTCAAATCCCATATTGCATTCCTTTACTGCCCAAAAGGCTTTGTGCTCTACTTCAACTGGGAGATGGCAGGCTTTTCCATAAACTAAGCGGAAAGGATTCATCCCAATGGGTGTCTTGTATGCTGTTCTGTATGCCCAAAGTGCATCTTGTAGCCTGGTGCTCCAGTCTCTCCTATGAGGTTTGACTATCTTCTACAATATACGCTTTATCTCTCTGTTTGACACCTCGGCTTGCCCATTAGTCTGAGGATGGTAGGCGGTTGCAACTTTATGAATTATCCCATGCTTCTTCATTAATCCTATTAGTCTTCTGTTACAAAAATGGGTGCCTTGATCGCTCACGATTGCTCGTGGGGATCCAAAGCGACATATAATGTGGTTTCTAACAAAGGAAACAACAGTGTTAGCATCATCAGTGCGGGTAGGAATTGCTTCCACCCATTTGGAAACGTAATCCACAGCTAACAATATATAAGAATGACCATTAGAATTTGGAAATGGACCCATGAAGTCAATGCCCCAGACATCAAAAACTTCACAGAAAAGCATAATTTGTTGAGGCATCCCATCCCTCATGGATATATTACCAAATTTTTGGCATGGAAAACAGGATTTACAAAATTCAGCAGTGTCTCTAAAAAGAGTAGGCCACCAGAATCCACAGTCTAAGATTTTTCTAACTGTTTTTTGAGGGCCAAAGTGTCCTCCACTCTCAGATGAGTGGCAGGCCTCTAAAATAGATTGGAATTCTGATTGAAGCACACACCGTCTAATTACCTGGTCAGCGCCACATCTCCATAAATATGGGTCATCCCATATATAATATTTAGACTCACTTTTCAGCTTGTCTATTTGATGCTTAGTAAAGTTTCGAGGAAAAGTGCGGCTAACTAGATAATTAGCTACAGGTGCATACCAAGGGACTACCTCAGATACTGCTTGCAGGTTATCAAATGGGAAATTATCAACTATAGGAGTGGAGTCATGCTTAATGTGCTCAAGGCGACTCAAGTGGTCTGCCACTAGATTCTGGTTACCACTCCTATCCTTAATTTCTAAATCAAATTCTTGTAGTAGCAGTATCCAACGTATAAGCCTTGGTTTGGATTCCTTTTTAGCTAATAGATACTTTAGAGCTGCGTGGTCTGAGTACACTACTACTTTCGTACCAAGTAAATAGGCTCAGAATTTATCCAGAGCAAAAACAATAGCAAGAAGCTCTTTCTCAGTAGTAGTATAATTAGACTGAGCGGCATCTAAAGTTTTAGACGCATAAGTAATTACAAAGGGGTCCTTACCTTCATGCTGAGCCAGTGCTGCACCTACTGCATGGTTGGAGGCATCGCACATTATTTCAAATGGCTGGCTCCAGTCTAGTCCTCTCACAATTGGAGCTTGAGTCAGGGCGGTCTTCAGCTTATCAAACGCTTGTTTGCAATCCTCACTGAACTCGAACTCAATATCTTTCTGCAGTAGTCTGGATAAGGGAAGATCTACTTTACTAAAGTCCTTAATGAATCTCCTGTAAAAACCTGCATGGCCAAAAAATGAACGGACTTTCCTCACAGAGGAGGGGTAAGGTAAACTAGAAATAACATCCACCTTTGCTGGATCTACAAAAATTCTAATATTAGATACAACATGTCCTAGTACAATCCCTTGTTTAACCATAAAGTGACATTTTTCAAAATTCAATACAAGGTTTGTATTGACACATCTATCTAATACTCTAGATAAACTATCCAAGCAAAGATTGAAGGAATCACCATATACACTAAAGTCATCCATAAAAACCTCCATACAGTCCTCAATAAGATCAGAAAAAAGACTCATCATGCACCTTTGGAAAATAGCTGGTGCATTGCACAAGCCAAAGGGCATTCTCTTATAAGCATAAGTCCCGAAAGGACATGTAAAAGTGGTCTTTTCCTGATCTTCAGGAGCTATATGAATTTTGAAATAGCCTGTGTAACCATCTAAGAAACAATAATGTGATTTACCTAACAAGCGATCCAGCATTTGATCAATGAATGGAAGAGGATAGTGATCCTTACGAGTGGCCTGGTTTAGGCGTCTGTAGTCAATACAGACCCTCTAGGCGTTCTGAACTCTGGTTGCCATGAGCTCTCCATGCTCATTCTTCACTGTAGTGACTCCAGACTTCTTGGACACCACTTGTACCGGGCTTACCCATTCACTGTCTGAGATGGGGTAGATGATATCTGCCTCCAGTAGTCTGGTCACTTCCTTCTTGACAACCTCTAAGATAGTGGGATTCAGTATTCTCTGGGGTTGACGGACAGGTCTTGCTCCCTCTTCTAAAAATATTCTGTGCTTATAGACCTGAGGGTTGATGCCTACTATGTATGCCAAACTCCAACCAATTGCCTTCTTGTGCCTACTCAGCACACTAAGTAGCTGCTCTTCTTGTTGAAAAGTGAGTTTCCTTGCAATGATAACTGGAAACTTCTGCTTGTCCTCAAGGTAAGCATATTTAAGGTGTGGAGGGAGGGGTTTCAATTCTAACTTCTGCTCATGGTTAGGCTCTTGGTTGTCTGGAGCTGGTAACAATGGTAAAGCACTGTCATTGTCCTCAGAAAGTGTCCCCACACTCAGACCTTGTCCTATGTACTTTTCTTCAAATTCCTCCAGGTGAATTTCAGCCACGGTTTTATCTTTGATGTCACACTGGAGGATAGAATGATCCTCCGGAGGATGCTTCATAGCTCCATTCAGATTGAAGATTACTACTCGGCCATCTATTTCAAAAGAATATGTTCCTGAAAAAGCATCTAATTTGAACTTTGAGGTCTTCAGGAATGGTCTTCCTAGTAGGATTGATGATGGCTTCTCTGAGTCATTTTGGGGCATCTCCAGGATATAAAAGTCAATGGAAAATGTGAGCCCCTTAATGCCCACTAATACATCTTCAACTATTCCAACCACCGTAATAATGCTTTTATCTGCTAACACAAAACGAGCTGCCGACCTTTTTAAGGGAGGGAGCCTCAAGGTATCATATATGGACAAAGGCATTATACTAACACATGCCCCTAAATCACACATGCAGTCAGAAAATATCACACCACCAATAATATAATTAACCATACATGGACCTGGATCACTACACTTTTCAAGTATACCTCCCATTAAAGCAGATATAGAACTACCTAAAGGAATAGTTTCTAATTCATTAATTTTGTCTTTATGTATACATAAATCTTTTAGAAACTTTGCGTACTTAGGTACCTGCTGAATAACATCAAAAAGGGGAACAGTTACCTCAACCTTTTTGAATATCTCTACCATTTTGGGGTCGGGTTCCAACTGCTTCCTAGCCTTCCTTGCAATTTGTGGAAATGGAATAGGAATGGCGTCCTTCACAGCTTCAGCGTCCTCTGGTGCTTCTTCCTGTGATTGAGCTTCTTCTTCTTCAGCCATGTCCTGTATGTCCTCTTCCTCTTCAACATCTTCTACTTCCACTACCTCTTCAGCTGAGGTATGTTCTGGTGGGTTTGGTTCCTCCTGATTCCTCTCTTGCAGTGTAGTTCCGGACCTTAGGGTGATGGCATTGATGCCACCCTTCGGACTGGGCAAGGGTTGAGAAGGAATTCCACTGGAGTTTTCCTGTTGAGTGTTTGAAGTATTGGGTGGTGCCAGCTGAGAGATGAGAGCTTGTATGGTGGATGCTAGGCCATTAAGTGAACTTTCCATGTTCCTTTGTCCTTGTGCAATGGATTGAATGGCCTCTTCACTCGGAGATGAATTAGATTGAGTGATCTGCAGAACTTGTTGTTGGTTGTGCTGTGGCCCTTGGGACTGCCTCAGGTGAGGTGCTCTGTAAGGCTGGTTCTGGTTCTGCTACCTGTTGTTGTTATTATTCCACCTCTGATATCTTTGATTGTCTCTGCCTCCTCTGTTATTGTTGTCCCTCCAATTCTGGTTAGAATTATCTCTCCAACCTTGGTTGGAATTGTCCTGCCATCTATGGTTGTAACTGCTACCTTGATTGTACCCTTGGTTGGGGCGGTCATAGAAGTTATGAGTGGCTACCACAGTGTTGTCTTCCTGTTGGAGCTGCGGGCATTCATCAGTATAATGGCTGTAATCAGCACATATTCCGCACACTCTCTGTGGGACTAGCTGTTGGCTTTGATGTGCTTGTTGTTGACTCAACTGCATCTGCTTCAATAAGGTGGTCATTTCACTTATACTCTGAGCCAGAGCAGTAGTCTCCTTGCTAGAAGATACCTCTACAACAGCTTTTGACCGGCCTTGTTTCTGCCTGTGATTCCTTGTAGATTCAGCTAAGTCGCTGATCAATTGCCATGCCTCATCAGTGGTCTTGTACTTTTTCATAGACCCATTGCTAGCACTTTCCAATGTAGTCTTATCTTGGGGCCTCATGCCCTGTGTTACGTAGCCGAGCAACACTATCTTGTCAATCATATGGTGGGGGCATGCTTCCAGAAGATTGTTGAAGCGCTCCCGGTATTCATAGAGAGTCTCGGATTCGTCCTGAACAATCATGGAAATGTCTTTCCTCAGTTTATTAGTAACTTCAGCTGGAAAGAATTTTTTCAAAAATTCTCTTCTAAGTGTATCCCAGTCGGATACAGTTGCTGCGGGTTGAGTGTAGTACCACTCTCTCGCCTTTCCCTCAAGAGAGAATGGGAAGGCTTTTAACAAAATTAAAGTTTCATCTGCACCATCACGCCTGACAGTAGAACAGGCTGCTTGGAAGTCTCTAAGGTGCTTGATAGGCTCTTGAGCAGGTAAGCCATGAAACTTGGGCATCAAATTGAGCAGTGCTATTTTTATTTCAAAGTCTGTAGCTACCGCTGGGTGATGCACTTGAAACGGTTGCATTGAAAAATCAGGGGCTCCAGCCTCCTGGATAGTAATTCTCCTAGGTGCTGCCATATCACCTGCACGTAAATCAACCGAATCAGCAGAAAGGGAGCATGTTTTTTCCTCAAGTGACATTTCAGATCCGCCCTCAGAGAGGACTAACCGACGCCGAGCTTGCCTTATTCGTGAAATAGTTCTTTCAATCTCAGGATCGAATACTGGCAAGCTTGGATCAGGAAGTGAACGCATCATTTAACGAAAGAAACATGAAGCTCATAGTAGCAAAATAAAATAAAATGCAAATAAATAAATTCCAATTAATAACTTTAGCACTCTATTGTAACTCCCCGGCAACGGCGCCAAAAATTGACGTGGTGAAAATTGGCGAGTTAAGAAATTATTAGAAGAGATACGTTGCAAGTACAGTTCTTAACCAACCAGAAATTCGCTTATCAATTTAGAAGGGTTGTCACAAAATTTAAATTAAAATATTGGGAGTATGAGTCCCAGGTCGTCTCCCAACGAGTTGCCGAGAGATGTGCTATTTTATTAATCAGATGTTTTCAAAAATGGTTTGAGTTGAATAACGGGAAATTAAATTGGAGAATTTATGTAATTTTAAATAAAAACCTTGACTGGGAGTAGATTAGTTGGAAGCCCTATTCTTGTTGAAGTACTCTCAAGATTAATTGATAATTGAGGGTTGTTCTGTTTAGTTATCCCTTACTAGGTAAAGGAAAGTCAAGCAAGTTGGAAAGCTGTTTCTATTCACAAGTTCCAATCCGCTCAATTGAAAAGGATTGGTGTCAGTGACTAGAGGGCAATCCAACAATAAACCCAATTACAATTTTTCTTTTAAGCATTCCAACTCAAGGTCTTCCCTTCAATCAACTCCCATCCAAGTTATGGAACTACTCGCTCATTGTAAATGTAGAATTCATAACATAGGAAAGGGAAATATAGAAAGACATGATAAGTAATAATCAAAGGGATCAATTAAAAACAAAAATAGTTCTCGTATTAATAAATTCTAAAAATAATCCAATAATATTTCTGAGTAAACAAAGGACATGGAAGAGTAAGAGACAGGTAAAGAAAACAAACGAGAATGACGAAGTCTTGACGGAGGTAATAACTCTTCTCAATATCCCAATGCAAAATGTAATAAAAATAAATCCTAAGAACTATGAATGTGCAGAGAGAAAACCTAGAGGAGGAGTAAAACTAGATCTAAAACTGAGAATTGTCTGTAATGTATTGTTGTCCTTCGTTTCTCCATGTTCCTTGGCTCTAGTATGCTTTTCTGGGCCAAAAATTGGGTCAAAACAGGGCCCAAAATCGCCCCCAGCGAATTCTGCAGATTCGCAGATCGCGCATGTCACGCGATCGCGTCATTCATGCGGACTCGTCATTCGGCGTTTTGCCTTGCCACGCGTGCGCATCGTCCACGCCTCCGCGTCACTTGTGCAGTTCCAATCTGTGCGGTCGCGTGAGCCATGCGTCCGCGTCACTGCGATTTCTTCTATGTCGCGCGGTCGCGTGAGCCATGCGTCCGCGTCACTTCTCGCTGGTCATCTCCTCAATTTCTTATGTACCTTCCATTTTTGCAAGCTTCCTTTCCAATCTCCAAGTCATTCATGCCCTATAAAGCCTGAAACACATAACACACAGATCACGGCATCTAATGGAATGAAGGAGAATTAAAATACATAATTAAAAGTCTTTAGGAAGCAAATATTCAATCATGTAATAATTTTAGGAAGGAAATATAAATGCATGCCAATCATATGAATAAGTGGGTAAAGAATTGATAAAACCATACAATTAAGCACAATATAAACCATAAAATAGTGGTTTATCAAGGGCCCAAAGGAATAAAATCCTGGCCTAAGCGGCTAAACCAAGTTGTCTCTAACCATGTGCTTGTGGTGTGAAGGTGTCAAGTGAAAAGCTTGAGACTGAGCGGTTAAAGTCGAGGTCCAAAGCAAAAACAGAGTGTGCTTAAGAACCCTGGACAACCCTAATTGGGGACTTTAGCAAAGCTGAGTCACAATCTGAAAAGGTTCACCCAATTATGTGTTTGTGGCATTTATGTATCCGGTGGTAATACTGGAAAACAAAGTGCTTAGGGCCACGGCAAAGACTCATAAAATAGCTGTGTTCAAGAATCAACATACTGAACTAGGAGAATCAATAACACTATCTGAATTCTGAGTTCCTATAGATGCCAATCATTCTGAACTTCAAAGGATAAAGTGAGATGCCAAAACTGTTCAGAGGCAAAAAGCTACTAGTCCCGCTCATCTGATTGGAGCTAAGTTTCATTGATATTTTGCGATTTATAGTATATTCTCTTCTTTTTATCCTATTTGATTTTCAGTTGCTTGGGGACAAGCAACAATTTAAGTTTCGTGTTGTGATGAGCGGATGATTTATACGCTTTTTGGCATTGTTTTTACATAGTTTTTAGTATGATTTAGATAGTTTTTAATATAATTTTATTAGTGTTTAAATAAAAATCACATTTCTGGACTTTACTAGGAGTTTGTGTGTTTTTCTATGATTTCAGGTAATTTTTGGCTGAAATTGAGGGACTTGAGCAAAAATCTGATTCTGATGCTGAAGAAGGACTGTAGATGCTGTTGGATTCTGACCTCCCAGCACTCGAAGTGGATTTTTTGGAGCTACAGAAACCCAATTGGCGCGATCTTAATTGCGTTGGAAAGTAGACATCCAGGGCTTTCCAGCAATATATAATAGTCCATACTTTGCCTGAGTTTTGACGACGCAAACTAGTGTTCAAATGCCAACTTCCTGCCCTATTCTGGAGTTAAACGCCAGAAACAGGCTACAACCTGGCGTTTAACTCCAAAAAGAGTCTCTACATATGAAAGCTCAATGCTCAGCCCAAGCACACACCAAGTGGACCCGGAAGTGGATTTCTACATCATTTACTTATCTTATGTAACCCTAGCTACTAGTTTAGTATAAAAACTACTTTTAGTGATTTATTTTACATCTTTTGATCATCCTTGATCAGGGATCGGTCTTTTTCCCTATTTTCAAATTCATATGCCATTTGGGGAGGCTGGCCATTCGGCCATGCCTAGACCTTGTTCTTATGTATTTTCAACGGTAGAGTTTCTACACACCATAGATTAAGGTGTGGAGCTCTGCTGTTCCTCATGAATTAATGCAAAGTACTATTGTTTTTCTATTCAACTCAAGCCTATTTCTTCTCTAAGATATTCATTCGCACACAAGAACATGATGAATGTGATGATTATGTGACGCTCATCACCATTCTCACTTATGAACGGGTGCCTGACAAACACTTCTGTTCTACATGAAAGCAAGCTTGAATGCATATCTCTTAGCCTTCTGATTTACGATCAGAGTCTTCGTGGTATAGGCTAGAATTATTGGCGGCCATTCTTGAGATCCAAAAAGTCTAAACCTTGTATGTGGTATTCCGAGTAGGATCTGGGAAGGGATGGCTGTGACGAGCTTCAAACTCGCGAGTGCTGGGCGTAGTGACAGACGCAAAAGGATCACTGGATCCTATTCCAGCATGATCGAGAACCAACAGATGATTAGCCATGCGGTGACAGCGCATTTGGACCATTTTCACTGAGAGGACGGGATGTAGCCATTGACAACGGTGATGCCCAACATACAGCTTGCCATGGAAATGAGTATGAATGATTGGATGAAAACAGTAGGAAAGCAGAGGTTCAAAAGGAACAAAAGCAACTCCATACGCTTATCTGAAATTCTCACCAATGAATTACATAAGTATTTCTATCCTATTTTATATTTTAATTATATTTTAATTATCAAATCTTCATAACCATTTGAATCCGCCTGACTGAGATTTACAAGGTGACCATAGCTTGCTTCAAGCCGACAATCTCCGTGGGATCGACCCTTACTCACGTAAGGTTTATTACTTGGACGACCCAGTGCACTTGCTGGTTAGTTGTATCGAAATTGTGAAAACGAATTTAAGATTGTAAATGTACGTGCTGAGTTTTTGTCGCCGTTGATGGGGAATGAACAATCACGATTTCGTGCACCAAAGTCCATATGTCGATTGTAACTGCTACTCGACTATCATTTCCATCCATTAGCTTAGTCATGTTAAGCTTCTCCAACTCATACATTTCAAAAATGTCCTTCTTGATTGTGTTTTGACTAGGCACCTTAAAAGTGGGTTGCATTGATGCATATACTTCCTTCATTCTAACATGTTCCACAAAAGATAAAGGGTACTCATGCATACATATGGCCTTGCCAATACACCTTCTTGTATAAGATGGATCAAATACAAAAGCCTCTGCAGCACTCCTTGCATGTTTAGACAATGAATTAGCAATTGTTGATTGCCTAGAGTTTGCTAATTTGATCCTTTTACAATAGTGGAGCACGTGATTCTTCAAATTTGTAGTTCCATTTCTTGGATTGGCTCCAAGAACAGATTTGCAATGGTTGCATTTTGCCTTCCAATCTTTTTCCTCTTGAAATCGAGTAAAGTATTGCCAATAAACACTCTTTACACTCGATTTGTTGCTATTTTCAATTGAAGCAGACTCATCTGGAACAAAATTAGCAGTTGCTTCCATCGGAGGTTCTTGTTGTTGTTCTTCTACAGTCACATCTTGTGCCACTACATCTATATTGGTACTTGACATTTCGAGTGAGTTCCCTACAAATATATATATATATATATATATATATATGACGTGTTTAAATACACTTTGTACAGATAGTCAGATATACAATTTACACACATATACATATAAAATAAAATAAAAAGAAAAAAGAAAGTTCCTTTCTATATCAATTTAACTTCCATTAGAAAAATAGCTAATTCTACAACATAAAAATCACAACTACAAAGTATCATAGTTCCCTTCATACTTTGGATCATAATTAATCCTCCATAATTCAATTACAATCAACATTTTCCCATTTAATCCACAAGAAAAATGTAAAAAATATTAAGACGACGATGCAAGCAGAAGGCAGACGAGGACGACGGCGAGCAGAAGACAGGCGAAGATGACGGTGAGTGAGACAAAGACGAAGCTGTTCGACAAAAGGGCTAGGGCTTAGTGTGCGAAGGCTTCCATGGTTCGAAGAGGAGAAATTGAAGGACTGAGCTGCTTTTTTATACAACGACACCGTTTATTTGTTTGACTGAAGGTTGCCCTTGCTTTTGAATTGATCTCTCCTTTTTTTTTGATAAATTTAATAAGTAAAGTTTACAAATTTATAATTTTGGTTCAGTAGCTAGGAGCCTTTTGCACATGCTTAAGGTCCTTGGTTCAACTCCCATATGTAACATTTTTAAACATATATAATACATATTATGAAGGGTGCGGGTATGGCGGTTAGGGTTGAGACTCAACCCGCACCCTACCCGCTTCGTGCCCAACCCTACCCGCAGCGGATCAGGTTGGCAACCCTACCCGACCGAGTTGGGTCGAGTTGGGTACCTGCGGATAGGGTTTATGCTACCAGGCCTAAATACATAAATATACATGATAAGGGTGGCATGCGTCTATGGGATGTCTTTCGCACCCTTTCAGATAAATGGTACGTACCACATGTTCGATTGATTGATTAAGAAATATTGAATCAGTCACTTTTAATATTTTTCACAGGCTATGAAAAACAAAAAATAATGAAACAAATTAGAAATTATTTTATATATGAAAAAGAGATGGGTGATTTTATTTAACATTAGTGTTTGGGGTGTTTTGTAGGAATGTGAATGTTTCAGAAACACAGTTTTAACACGTTGAATGCATGTTACCTTTTTAGAAAAATTGATGCAGCTTTCGCAGAGATTCAAAACAGAAATACACAAAAATTCGCCACTTGTCGAGTCAAGCATCACCATGCATCCTGCATGTTGAAGGTGCAGGGATTCTATGCTTGTTTCCAACATTCCTTTCATAGAGATTAACCACCACGTTTCGAGCATGCATGCAACACGCACCCTGCGTGTTGTAGTAGCAGAGATTTTCAACCAGCGTCTCAGCCACATGTCGCTCTCCTGGACATCATGCATCCTACGTGTTGGCCGCTTGGCAAGGTGGTCTCCATGCACTCAACATCATACTTTGGAAAGGCCAACCAAGGGTTTGGTTGAAGGCTTTAAAAGGGAGATGGGGAAGGTTTTGCTGTTGTTTAGTCTTTATTTCATTCAAGTAGGGTTTGGTGAGAGGGTTTTGAAAGAAGGTGTTTGAAAGAAGGATTTTGATTGTTATTGAGAGAGAAGAAGGTGATATTTTTTGTGAGAGTGAGAGTGAGAGTAACTAGTGTGCTGCTTGAAAAAATGGTACGTAATTATACGTCTGCAGAAGATCACGTTGTTAATTATTTGGGACAGCCTAATTATGTAAGTTTAGTATTTTTGTTAATTTAGAGCTTTGTATTTAAATTGTATTCTTATTAGTGTAATTATTTGAATTAATATTATTATTAGCAGTTGTAATGAATTAACAAATTTAAATTTTTTTTATTGAAATTATTTAATAAGATAATTTTTTCAATTTTTTTACCGGATATTCTATTATGATATTACTATTAATCGGAAATAATACCATTTTAATTTATCAAGTAATATGTAAAATTAATAAATAATATAAATATTTTTTTGAATTTTTTTGTAATTATATTTTTATTTTCTGTTATAAAATTATTATTGTATTTTAAGTTGCATAAGTAGTTTTTATTTTCTTTTATGAAAGTGGAGTTAATTTTTAATTTAATATTTAATATTTAATATTTAATATATTATATTATAATTTTACTGTTTTTTGTTTTCAGTTGTCTTATATCAGATTAACAGAAATATTTTGTTCCATAAGCTTGATCCGCCAGAAACGTGACATCCGACGGTTGACTAGGCTTTATAAACAATGGAATTTTACCAAATATCTCTCTTATCTTAATTTTATTTTTCATCATGATCTGGCTATGTAGTACTAGAGAGTTGCATTTTTTATCATATCTATCATTTTTGTGAATTTGGTATTAAAAATAAGAATTTTGTATAGTACTAGTTTAACAATCTGAATTTTTGTAAAATTAAATAATAAGTTATCTATGATTTATTATATTTGTAGAATATTTTATTTTAAGAAAATTATTTTACTAAAAGTAATTAAATAAATAAGGAGATAAATTGATTTTAAATTAATTAAGATTCTGTTCGGTAGGTCGGCTACCGTACGGTTCGGGTCAGGACTCGGAGTGATGGAGGGGCTCGTCTGGTCTCTGCCGTCCGGTCCAAGAGGTGCGAGGTCCCGAGTACTTGGTGTGGTGAAGGGGGGTGCCACCTGCAAAAACACTCCGACGCTCTTGTCAGACAATGTGCAGGCGGAAAGTGGGGTGATGTGAAAAATGTGACGTACCTCGGGGGAAGAGCCAATCTTCCCCTTATATACATGTCAGCAGTGGGCTCCCCTGGAGGGTAGGCCCATATTCTCAAGGACGCTGTCCCATAGCTACGGGTGAGCCGTACAGGACGCGTGTCCGGGTCGGCTGGAGGGTGCGCAACCGGGCCGGGTGGAGCTTGGGTCGGGTTGACCCGCGAGAGTCCTGGGCCGGGCCGTAACAGTGCCCCCGACGCGCCAGTGAGGGTCGTGAGGGCGATCGGTGGCGCGTGATGTCCTTAATCGTGCGTTGTCGTTGAGTCGGCTGACCGTAAGAGAGGCGCGTCTCTCGTGCGCGTGTCCCTTGGTCTGCTGAGGTGTTCGTTCGCTGCCGAGAAGTTGAAAGTTTCGGACGAGTCGGTGGCCCGCCTAATCGAGCGGGAGATGACCTTGGAGGGCCAGCTGAACTCTGCTCAGGGTCGGGTGGCGGCCTTGGAGAAAGAGCGTGACGAAGCTGTCTCGTTGGCCGAGGTCGCTAGGTCGGAAGTTGAGGGGCTCAAAAAGAAGCTGAAGGCGACCAAGGATCAGGGAAAGAATGCAATTACTATGACTGAGGATGCCTTGAAGGCTCAAATGAAGATTGTGGCTCCCGACTTCGACACCTCTGCTATCGGGGTCTTCAAAATGATTCAAGATGGCAAGGTTGTAGATATGCCGAGGAAGTGATACCTTGTAACTTTGTGTATTTGTCGTTTGTTTGTTTTGAACAATTTGCTTGTCCGTTCCATGTTCTGACACTTTATAAGTTATGCTCATTTGGTTGCTTTATGATTTACGCTCGTTTCGTTGTCTGGTCGTGTTGCCGTTATTTTCTTTGTCTTGATCGTTGGATTATTTGTGTTACCGTGTTTCTGGGGAGGGCTTATTGCTTGTGCCCATCTTGTCGTTTTATGTAGGTAATGGTTCGGACCGGTTTGGTCGTGTTGTCGGCGAGTTAATTATGGTTGTGATCCGCCGGGCTCCCGGGGTGATCAGTCCCGGTGTGCCGTTATAGTGATCAATCGTGTGAAGCATGTATTGGGGAGCAATAGGTAGGAAAGAAAATTTTAACAAGTGAAAATTAATCGTCAGCTGGGCAAGTATTTGACAAAGTAAATAGACAAGGTAAATTAACATGTGAACAGGGCAAGTATCGACTATCTAGTTAGGCTCCCTGGTCGGCGAGCCGTTAAGTCATGAGTAGAACCTCTTTAGGTTGCCTGCGTTCCACGTTCTGGGTACTTCCTTGCCGTCGAGTCTCTCGAGCTTGTAGGCGCCTTTACCGAGCACCTCCCTTACCCTGTAGGGACCTTCCCAGTTTACCGCCAGCTTTCCTTCCCCAGGGGTCGGTGCGCCGATGTCGTTGCATCGCAGGACGAGGTCCCTTTCCTCGAAATCCCGTTTGAGGACTTTAGCGTTGTAACGCAGGGCTATTCTTTGTTTCAGCGCCGTTTCTGACAGATGAGCCATCTCCCTTGTCTCCTCGATCAGGTCCTTTTCGACCGCTTCGCTCATGCCCGCGAGTAGTAGTCGGGGGCTCGGTTCGCCGATTTCGACGGGTATCACAGCATCTACCCCGTAGGTTAGGCGAAAGGGAGTTTCTCCCGTGGCGCTTTGCACGGTTGTTCGGTAGGACCATAGGACGGAAGCGAGTTCGTCAGCCCATGTTCCTTTCTTATTGTCTAGGCGCTTCTTTAGACCAGGGAGGATGACTTTGTTTGCAGCCTCCTCCTGCCCGTTTGTCTGGGGATGTTCTACCGAGGAGAACCTCTGCTTTATCCCTAGGCCAGAGAGGAACTCCATGAACTTTTTGTTCATGAACTGGGTCCCATTATCTGAGATGACGACCTCCGGGATACCGAAACGGGTTATCACCTGCCTCCACATGAACTTCCGGCAGTTGGAGGACGATATCGTAGCCAGCAGTTCAGCTTCCACCCATTTGGTGTAGTAGTCAATGGCGACAATGAGGTATTTGACTTGTCCTGGGCCGACCGGGAAAGGCCCTAGGAGGTCGACTCCCCATTGTGCGAAAGGTCGAGTAGCCGTCAGAGAGCTTAGCTCGGAGGCCGGTACCTTGTGGAAGTTGGCGTTTTGTTGACACTTTATGCACTTTTTGACAAATTCCTTCGAATCTTTCATCATTGTTGGCCAATAGTATCCTGCTCGGATGAGCTTTCTTGCTAGGGCTTTGCCCCCGATGTAGTGTCCGCAACACCCCTCATGGACTTCTCTAAGCACGTAGTCCGTCTGGTCGGGGTGCAAACACTTCAATAGGGGCTGGCTGAGTCCCTTTTTGAATAGTTGTCCCTGTATGATTGCGTATCTGGCCGCCTCCCTTCTCAAGGCTTTGGCTGTTTTCTCATCTTCAGGCAACTTGCCGAGTTCCAGGAAGTCGGTGATGGGGTCTAGCCATGAGGGGCTTGACTTCGTCAAATGGAGGGCGACCGTTGGTTCCTTCACTATTCCTTGGATAAGGGACCGGTTGCCCGACCCTGGCTTTGTGCTTGCCAGCTTAGACAGGAGGTCCGCCCGTGTGTTCCTTTCTCTTGGGACGTGTTGGACGATGACCTCCTGGAACTGACTCGTTATTTCTCTAACCTTTTCCAAGTATTTTTGCAGGAGGGGGTCCCGGGCTTGGTAGCTTCCGTTTACCTGCGAGGTGACAACTTGTGAGTCGCTGCATACTTCGACCTTTGTCGCTCCGACTTCCCGAACTAGTATTAATCCGCCCAAGAGAGCTTCATATTCCGCTTGGTTGTTCGACACTGGAAACTCGAACTTAGTCGATTGTTCATAGATGACCCCTGCTGGGCTTTCTAAGATGACCCCTGCTCCCCCGGCCGTTTGGTTGGAGGCCCCGTCAACGTGGAGCCTCCACCGTGTGCCCGTTTCCTCGAGAGGGTCCCCCGTCACCTCAACCAGAAAGTCTGCCATTGCCTGAGCTTTGATTGCATGTCGGGGTTCATACTGTAGGTCGTATTGGGAGAGCTCGATGGCCCAGGTCATCATCCTACCGGCCAAGTCAGGCTTTTGCAGTACTTGGCGAATCGCCTGATCCGTCCTCACGACTATACGATGGCTCTGGAAGTATTGTCTTAACCTTCGGGAGGAGACTAGGAGCGCCAGCGCCAGTTTTTCCAGCTTGTTGTATTTCAGTTCTGGTCCTTGGAGGACCTTGCTAGCGAAATAAACGGGTTGTTGGGTCTTCTCCTCTTCTCTAACGAGCACTGCGGCAAGTGCTTCTTCGGTTATTGATAAGTAGAGATAGAGCGGTTCTTCGGTGATGAGCGGATAATTTATACGCTTTTTGACATTGTTTTTAGTATGTTTTTAGTAGGATCTAGTTACTTTTAGGGATGTTTTTAATAGATTTTGTGTTAAATTCACATTTCTGGACTTTACTATGAGTTTGTGTGTTTTTCTGTAATTTCAGGTATTTTCTGGCTGAAATTGAGGGACTTGAGCAGAAATCAGATTCAGAGGTTGAAAAAGGACTACTGATGCTGTTGGATTCTGACCTCCCTGCACTCAAAGTGGATTTTCTGGAGCTACAGAACTCGAAATGGCGTGCTTCCAATTACGTTGGAAAGTAGACATCCAGGGCTTTTCAGCAATATATAATAGTCCATACTTTGGCCAAGAATAGACGACGTAAACTGGCGTTCAACGTCAGCCTTCTGCCCAAATCTGGCGTCCAGCGCCAGAAAAGGATCCATAACCAGAGTTGAACGCCCAAACTGGCACAGAAACTGGCGTTCAACTCCACAAATGGCCTCTGCACGTGCTACACTTAAGCTCAGCCCAAACACACACCAAGTGGGCCCCGAAAGTGGATTTATGCATCAATTACTTACTCATGTAAACCCTAGTGACTAGTTTATTATAAATAGGACCTATTACTATTGTATTAGGCATCTGGGGATTACCTTATGATCCTTTGATCACGTTTTGGGGGCTGGCCATTCGGCCATGCCTGGACCTTTCACTTATGTATTTTCAACGGTAGAGTTTCTACACTCCCTAGATTAAGGTGTGGAGCTCTGCTGTTCCTCAAAGATTAATGCAAAGTACTACTGTTTTCTATTCAATTCTTCTTATTTCGCTTCTAAGATATCCATTCGCACCCAAGAACGTGATGAAGGTGATGATTATGTGTGACGCTCATCACCATCTCCCCTATGAACGCATGCCTGACAAACACTTCTGTTCTACATGAAATAAGCTAGAATGAATATCTCTTAGATCTCCTAACAGGAATCTTCGTGGTGTAAGCTAGAATGATGGCGGCATTCAAGAGAATCCGGAAGGTCTAAACCTTGTCTGTGGTATTCTGAGTAGGATTCAATGATTGAATGACTGTGACGAGCTTCAAACTCGCGAGTGCTGGGCGTTAGTGACAGACGCAAAAGGAGGGTGAATCCTATTCCAGCATGATCGAGAACCGACAGATGAATAGCCGTGCCGTGACAGGGTGCGTGAGCATATTATTCACTGAGAGGAGGGGATGTAGCCACTGACAACGGTGATGCCCTTGCATACAGCCAGCCATGGAAAGGAGTAAGACTGATTGGATGAAGATAGCAGGAAAGCAGAGGTTCAGAGGAACGAAAAGCATCTCCATTCTCTCATCTGAAATTCCTACCAATGATTTACATAAGTGTCTCTATCCCTATTCTATTATTTAATTTCGAAAACACCATTATCACTTTATATCTGCCTGACTGAGATTTACAAGGTGACCATAGCTTGCTTCATACCAACAATCTCCGTGGGATTCGACCCTTACTCACGTAAGGTATTACTTGGACGACCCAGTGCACTTGCTGGTTAGTTGTATCGAAGTTGTGACAATTATGAATTAAGATCAGAGCACCAAGCTTTGGAGCCATTACCAGGGATTGTTCGAGCCTGGACATCACAATTTCGTGCACCAAGTTTTTGGCGTCGTTGCCGGGGATTGTTTGAGTTTGGACAACTGACGGTTCATCTTGTTGCTCAGATTAGGTAATTTTCTTTTTGTCTTGTTTTCAAAAAAATTTTTCAAAAATCTTTCAAAAACTCTTCCTTTGTTTTCGAAAAAAAAAAAAATTTTTTTTTAAATGTTTTCAAAAATAAATTATTCTATGGTTTCAGAATTTTTAAGAATGAATTCTAGCGTTTCATGAAGCATGTTGAAGCCTGGCTGGCTGTAAAGCCATGTCTCAATCCTTATACCCAAGAAAAGAGCTTCTTTATCTTTCTTAGCCAATTGGCTGTTGAATGTAAGGAATGTCAGGCGTGTCATGTCTGAGTTACATACTAAAGCTTGGCTGGCTATTAAGCCATGCCTGACCCTTTGATTGGAGCTTTAGAGCATAAGATTCCTGGAATTCATATTAAAAATTTTGGAATCCTTATTTTCTTTTTCAAAATTATTTTTCGAAAAACATAAAATAAAAATCCAAAAAAAAATTAGAAAATCATAAAAATCAAAAATATTTTTGTGTTTCTTGTTTGAGTCTTGAGTCATATCATAAGTTTGGTGTCACTTGCATATGCATCTTGCATTTTTTCGAAAATATCATGCATTCATAGTGTTCTTCATGATCTTCAAGTTGTTCTTGGTAAGTCTTCTTGTTTGATCTTGATGATTTTTTGTTTTGTGTCTTTTCATGTTTATCATATGCATTCTTGAATTCTTAGTGCGTAAGCATTAAAGAATTCTAAGTTTGGTGTCTTGCATGTTTTCTTTGCATTAAAAATTTTTCAAAATTGTGTCTTGATGTTCATCATGACATTCATAGTGTTCTTGGTGTTCATCTTGACATTCATAGCATTCTTGCATGCATTCATTGCTTTGATCTAAAAATTTCATGCATTGCATATTTTTCGTGTTTTTCATAAAAATTTCAAAAATCAAAAAAATATCTTTCCCTTTTTCTCTCATCAAATTCAAAAATTGAGTTGACTTTTTCAAAAATTTTTAAAATCAAATTGTTTCTCATGAGTCAAATTAAATTTTCAATTTGAAAATCTTATCTTTTTCTTTTTCAAAAATCAAATATTTTTCAAAAATTCTTAGTTATTTTCGAAAATTTCAAAAATATTTTTCAAAAATCTTTTTCTTATTTTTATACCAAATTTTCGAAAATAACATAATCAATTAATGTTTTGATTCAAAAATTTGAAGTTTGTTACTTGCTTGTTAAGAAAGATTCAAACTTTAAAGTTCTAGAATCATATCTTGTGATTTCTTGTGAATCAAGTCATTAATTGTGATTTTAAAAATCAAATCTTTTTTTTAAAACTAATTTCAATCATATCTTTTCAAAAATATCTTCTTATCTTATCTTTTTCAAAAATTTGATTTCAAAATATCTTCTCTAACCTCCTAACTTCCTATCTTTTCAAAATTTGTTTCAACTAACTAACTAACTTTTTGTTTGTTTCTTAACTTTTTCAAAACTACCTAACTAACTCTCTCTCTCTAATTTTCGAAAATATCTCCCCCTTTTTCAAAAATTTCTTTTTAATTAACTAATTATTTTTATTTCAAAAATTTTCGAAAAAAAAAAGAAAAAAAAATACTAACAATTTTCAAAAACCAATTTTCAAAAATCACTAACTCTTTTTCAAAATAATTTTCGAAAATTATTCCTCCCCCATCTCATTCTATTTATTCATTCATATTCTAACATCTCATCTCACATCTCTTCCATTCGTACAGTTGCATTTCTTCTTTTACATCACGTGCTTTGTCTCCCCATCTTTTCTTCCACTCACAAAGGGATCCCTATACTGTGGTATAAAGGATCTCTATTATTATTATTATTTTTCTGTCCATTCTTCCTTGTCATATGAGCAGGAGCAAGGATAAGAACATTCTTGTGGAAGCAGATCCAGAACCTGAAAGAACTCTGAAGAGAAAATTAAGAGAAGCTAAAATACAACAATCCAGAGATAACCTTTCAGAAATTTTCGAACAGGCAGAGGAGATG
This sequence comes from Arachis hypogaea, assembly GCF_003086295.3. Taxonomy (NCBI): domain Eukaryota; kingdom Viridiplantae; phylum Streptophyta; class Magnoliopsida; order Fabales; family Fabaceae; genus Arachis; species Arachis hypogaea. The sequence goes on from NC_092050.1 coordinate 68,128,966, forward strand.
GCAGCCGAAAATAATAATAATGTAAGGAAGATGCTTGGTGACTTTACTGCACCTAATTCCAATTTACATGGAAGAAGCATCTCGATTCCTGCCATTGGAGCAAACAACTTTGAGCTGAAACCTCAATTAGTTTCTCTGATGCAGCAGAACTGCAAGTTTCATGGACTTCCATCTGAAGATCCTTTTCAGTTCTTAACTGAATTCTTGTAGATATGCGATACTGTTAAGACTAATGGAATAGATCCTGAAGTCTACAGGCTCATGCTTTTCCCTTTTGCTGTAAGAGACAGAGCTAGATTATGGTTGGATTCTCAACCTAAAGACAGCCTGAACTCTTGGGATAAGCTGGTCACGGCTTTCTTAGCCAAGTACTTTCCTCCTCAAAAGCTGAGCAAGCTTAGAGCTGATGTTCAAACCTTCAGGAAAAAAGAAGGTGAATCTCTCTATGAAGCTTGGGAAAGATACAAACAGTTGACCAAAAAGTGTCCTTCTGACATGCTTTCAGAATGGACCATCCTGGATATATTCTATGATGGTCTGTCTGAGTTATCTAAGATGTCATTGGATACTTCTGCAGGTGGATCCATTCACCTAAAGAAAACGCCTGCAGAAGCTCAAGAACTCATTGACATGGTTGCTAATAACCAGTTCATGTACACTTCTGAAAGGAATCCTGTGAGCAATGGGACGCCTATGAAGAAGGGAGTTCTTGAGGTTGATACTCTGAATGCCATATTGGCTCAGAATAAAATATTGACTCAGCAAGTCAATATGATCTCTCAGAGTCTGCATGGAATGCAAGCTGCATCCAACAGTACTCAAGAGGCTTCTTCTGAAGAAGAAGCTTATGATCCTGAGAACCCTGCAATAGCAGAGGTAAATTACTTAGGTGAACCTTATGGAAACACCTATAACTCAACATGGAGAAATCATCCAAATTTCTCATGGAAGGATCAAAAGCCTCAACAAGGCTTTAATAATGGTGGAAGAAACAGGTTTAGCAATAGCAAGCCTTTTCCATCATCCACTCAGCAACAGACAGAGAACTCGGAACAAAATGCTTCTAATTTAGCAAATCTAGTCTCTGATCTATCTAAGGCCACTGTAAGTTTCATGAATGAAACAAGGTCTTCCATTAGAAATCTGGAAGCACAAGTGGGCCAGCTGAGTAAAAGGATCACTGATATCCCTCCTAGTACTCTCCCAAGCAATACAGAAGAGAACCCAAAAGGAGAGTGCAAGGCCATTGACATAAGCGCCATGGCCGAACCTGTGAGGAGAGGAGAGGACGTGAATCCCAAGGAGGAAGACCTCCTGGGACGTCCAGTGATCAATAAGGAGCTTCCCTCTGGGGAACCAAAGAACTCTGAGGCTCATTTAGAGACCATAGAGATTCCATTGAACCTCCTTATGCCCTTCATGAGCTCTGATGAGTATTCCTCTTCTGAAGAGAATAAGGATGTCACTGAAGAGCAAACTGCCAAGTTTCTTGGTGCAATCATGAAGCTGAATGCCAAATTGTTTGGCATTGATGCTTGGGAAGTTGAACCTCCCTTGTTCATCAATGAACTAAGTGATCTGGATCAACTGACATTGCCTCAGAAGAGACAGGATCCTAGAAAGTTCATAATACCTTGTACCATAGGCACCATGATCTTTAAGGCTCTGTGTGACCTTGGTTCAGGAATAAACCTCATGCCCCTCTCTGTAATAGAGAAACTGGGAATCTATGGGGTGCAAGCTGCTAAAATCTCATTAGAGATGGCAGACAGCTCTAGAAAATAGGCTTATGGACAAGTAGAGGACGTGTTAGTAAATGTTGAAGGCCTTTACATCCCTGCTGATTTCATAGTCCTGGATACTGGAAAGGAAGAGGATGAATCCATCATCCTAGGAAGACCTTTCCTGGCCACAGCAAGAGCTGTGATTGATGTTGACAGAGGTGAAATATTCCTTCAATGGAATGAGAACTCCCTTGTGTTTAAAACTCAAGGATCTCCCTCTGCAACCATGGGGAGGAAGCAGAAAAAGCTTCTCTCCAAGCAGAGTCAACCAGAGCCCCCACAGTCAAACTCTAAGTTTGGTGTTGGGAGGCCACAACCAAACTCTAAGTTTGGTGTTGAACTCCCATATCCAAACTCTAAGTTTGGTGTTGGAGAGTCTCAACAAAGCTCTGCACATCTGTGAGGCTCCATGAGAGCCCACTGTCAAGCTATTGACATTAAAGAAGCGCTTGTTGGGAGGCAACCCAATGTTTATCTAATTCTTATTTTTATTGTTTTTCATGTTTTCTTAGGTTCATGATCATGTGGAGTCACAAAATAAACAAAAAATTCAAAAACGGAATCAAAAACAGCAGAAGAAAAATCACACCCTGGAGGAGCATCTGTCTGGCGTTCAAACGCCAGAACAGAGCATAGTTCTGGCGCTGAACGCCCAGAATGGGAGCATCCTGGCGCTGAACACCCAGAATAAGCATGGTTCTGGTGTTCAACGCCAGAAATGGCAGCAAATGGGCGTTGAACGCCCAAAATGGGCACCAACCTGGCGCTGAACGCCCAGAGTTGTGTGCAAGGGCATTTTGCATGCCTAAATTGGTGCAGGGATGTAAATGCCTTGACACCTCAAGATCTGTGGACCTCACAGGATCACCTCAGGATCTGTGGACCCCACAGGATCCCCACCTACCTCCACTTACTCTCTTCTCAATCATCCTCTATTCCCAATAAACACTCTTCCCTATTAACTCTTTACCACTCACATCCAAACACCCACTTTCCTTCAAAATTCAACATCTCTTTCCCACCCAATCCCACCCATATGGCCGAATACACATCTCCCTCCATCTCCTCCATATCTTCTTCTTATTCTTCTATTCTTTCTTCTTTTGCTCGAGGGCGAGCAACATTCTAAGTTTGGTGTGGTAAAAAGCATAGCTTTTTTGTTTTTTTCCATAACCATTGATGGCACCTAAGGCCAGAGAAGCCTCTAGAAAGAGGAAAGGGAAGACAAAAGCTTCCATCAAGGGTCTATAGCTCAGTGGTAGAACATTTGACTGCAAATCAAGAGATCCCTGAGATACCTCAGGGGATACATTTTCTTCCACACAATTATTGGAAGCAACTAAGGGTGGAACATCAAGAGCACTCCATCATCCTTCATGAAATCAGAGAAGATCTAAAAGCAATGAAGGAGGAGCAGCAAAGACAAGGAAGAGACATAGAAGAGCTCAAGGACATCACTAAGGTGGACTCATTCCTTGTTCTTACTTTCTCTGTTTTTCATTTTCTATGTTATGTGCTTATCTATGTTTGTGTCTTCATTACATGATCATTAGTAGTAGTAACTATGTCTTAAAGTTATAAATGTCCTATGAATCCATCACCTCTCTTAAAAAACAATATGTTTTAAATCAAAAGAACAAGAAGTACATGAGTTTTGAATTTATCCTTGAACTTAGTTTAATTATATTGATGTGGTGACAATGCTTCTTGTTTTCTGAATGTATGCTTGAACAGTGCATATGTCTTTTGAAGTTGTTGTTTAAGAATGTTAAATATGTTGGCTCTTGAAAGAATGATGACTAGGAGACATGTTATTCGATAATCTAAAAAATCATAAAAATGATTCTTGAAGCAAGAAAAAGCAGCAAAGAACAAAGCTTGCAGAAAAAAAAAAAGAAAAAAAAATAGGCGAAAAAAAAATAGAAAATAGAAAGAAAATGCAAGCAGAAAAAGCCAATAACCCTTAAAACCAAAAGGCAAGGGCAAATAAAAAGGATCCCAAGGCTTTGAGCATCAGTGGATAGGAGGGCCTAAAGGAATAAAATCCTGGTCTAAGCGGCTAAACCAAGCTGTCCCTAACCATGTGCTTGTGGCGTGTAGGTGTCAAGTGAAAACTTGAGACTGAGCGGTTAAAGTCAAGGTCCAAAGCAAAAAAAGAGTGTGCTTAAGAACCCTGGACACCTCTAATTGGGGACTTTAGCAAAGCTGAGTCACAATCTGAAAAGGTTCACCCAATTACGTGTCTGTGGCATTTATGTATCCGGTGGTAATACTGGAAAACAAAGTGCTTAGGGCCACGGCCAAGACTCATAAAGAAGCTGTGTTCAAGAATCACCATACTGAACTAGGAGAATCAATAACACTATTCGAAATCTGAAGTTCCTATAGATGCCAATCATTCTGAACCTCAATGGATAAAGTGAGATGCCAAAACTATTCAAGAGGCAAAAAGCTATAAGTCCCGCTCATATGATTGAAGCTCTGTTTCATTGATAGATTGGAATTTATAGTATATTCTCTTCTTTTTATCCTATTTGATTTTCAGTTGCTTGGGGACAAGCAACAATTTAAGTTTGGTGTTGTGATGAGCGGATAATTTATACGCTTTTTGACATTGTTTTTAGTATGTTTTTAGTAGGATCTAGTTACTTTTAGGGATGTTTTTAATAGATTTTGTGTTAAATTCACATTTCTGGACTTTACTATGAGTTTGTGTGTTTTTCTGTAATTTCAGGTATTTTCTGGCTGAAATTGAGGGACTTGAGCAGAAATCAGATTCAGAGGTTGAAAAAGGACTGCTGATGCTGTTGGATTCTGACCTCCCTGCACTCAAAGTGTATTTTCTGGAGCTACAGAACTCGAAATGGCGTTCTTCCAATTACGTTGGAAAGTAGACATCCAGGGCTTTCCCGCAATATATAATAGTCCATACTTTGGCCAAGAATAGACGACGTAAACTGGCGTTCAACGCCAGCCTTCTGCCCAAATCTGGCGTCCAGCGCCAGAAAAGGATCCAAAACCAGAGTTGAACGCCCAAACTGGCACAGAAACTGGCGTTCAACTCCACAAATGGCCTCTGCACGTGCTACACTTAAGCTCAGCCCAAACACACACCAAGTGGGCCCCGAAAGTGGATTTATGCATCAATTACTTACTCATGTAAACCCTAGTGACTAGTTTATTATAAATAGGACCTATTACTATTGTATTAGGCATCTGGGGATTACCTTATGATCCTTTGATCACGTTTTGGGGGCTGGCCATTCGGCCATGCCTGGACCTTTCACTTATGTATTTTCAACGGTAGAGTTTCTACACTCCCTAGATTAAGGTGTGGAGCTCTGCTGTTCCTCAAAGATTAATGCAAAGTACTACTGTTTTCTATTCAATTCTTCTTATTTCGCTTCTAAGATATCCATTCGCACCCAAGAACGTGATGAAGGTGATGATTATGTGTGACGCTCATCACCATCTCCCCTATGAACGCGTGCCTGACAAACACTTCTGTTCTACATGAAATAAGCTAGAATGAATATCTCTTAGATCTCCTAACAGGAATCTTCGTGGTGTAAGCTAGAATGATGGCGGCATTCAAGAGAATCCGGAAGGTCTAAACCTTGTCTGTGGTATTCTGAGTAGGATTCAATGATTGAATGACTGTGACGAGCTTTAAACTCGCGAGTGCTGGGCGTTAGTGACAGACGCAAAAGGAGGGTGAATCCTATTCCAGCATGATCGAGAACCGACAGATGAATAGCCGTGCCGTGACAGGGTGCGTGAGCATATTATTCACTGAGAGGAGGGGATGTAGCCACTGACAACGGTGATGCCCTTGCATACAGCCAGCCATGGAAAGGAGTAAGACTGATTGGATGAAGATAGCAGGAAAGCAGAGGTTCAGAGGAACGAAAAGCATCTCCATTCTCTCATCTGAAATTCCTACCAATGATTTACATAAGTGTCTCTATCCCTATTCTATTATTTAATTTCGAAAACACCATTATCACTTTATATCTGCCTGACTGAGATTTACAAGGTGACCATAGCTTGCTTCATACCAACAATCTCCGTGGGATTCGACCCTTACTCACGTAAGGTATTACTTGGACGACCCAGTGCACTTGCTGGTTAGTTGTATCGAAGTTGTGACAATTATGAATTAAGATCAGAGCACCAAGCTTTGGAGCCATTACCAGGGATTGTTCGAGCCTGGACATCACAATTTCGTGCACCATCCGGCCCTGGGTTTCCCGAGAACTGATGGTGCCGCTAGGATCTGCTTGAAGTGGTTGAATGCCTCTTCGCACGCTGGGGTCCATTCGAACGTCATTCCTTTTTTCATTAGATTGAAGAAAGGCAGGGCTTTTGTCGCTGACGCGCCGAGGAATCGTGACAAAGTCGTTATCCTCCCGGCAAGTCATTGGACGTCTTTGATACTACCCGGGCTCTTCATCTGGAGAACTGCCTGACATTTTTCAGGATTGGCTTCCACCCCTCTTTGAGTGATCATGAACCCCAGGAACTTTCCGATCTCCATGGCAAACGCGCACTTGAGCGGATTAAGCCTCATGCCGTGTTGCCGGAGGGACGAAAAAACGCCATCAAGGTCGCTAAGGAGGTCGTCGGGTCGTGTGGTCTTCGCGAGTATGTCATCCACGTAGACTTCTACTGTTTTGCCTATAAGTTCACTGAATATCTTATTCATCAGCCTTTGGTACGTGGCCCCGGCGTTTTTCAAACCAAAAGGCATTACCCTGTAACAATAGATTCCCCCTGGCGTTATGAACGCCGTTTTTTCCTCGTCGGGTCGGTGCATCGGTATCTGATTGTATCCTGAGTAGGCATCCATGAAGCTCAGATATCGGTACCCTGCCGCTGCGTCGACGAGTTCGTCAATGTTAGGTAGGGGGTAGCAATCCTTGGGACACGCCTTGTTGAGGTCAGAGTAGTCTACGCACATTCTCCATCTCCCATTGTGCTTCTTAACCAGGACCACGTTCGACAACCAGGTCGAGTAGTCTAGTTCTCGGATGAATCCTGCTTCTAGGAGGCTGGCCGTTTGCCTGGCTACCTCTTCTGCCCTTTCTTGCAACATTTTCCTCCTCCTCTGGGCCACCGGCTTGGTTCCCGCCTTGACGGCCAGACGGTGCGATATGAGCTGGGGATCTATCCCGGGCATATCGGCAGGCGTCCAGGCAAAGAGGTCGGCATTAGCCCTGATCATTTCCATTAAAGGCTCCTTTATTTCATGGGGGAAGTTCCTGTTTATGAACGTGAATTTATCGTCCCCCTCGCCGACTCTGAACTTTTCCAAGTCTCCTTCTGGCTCTGGTCTAGGTTTGTCGTCTATCCTGGCGTCCAGGTCAGCAAGGAAGACCCCAGATGCTTCTTTGGATTTTTTCCTGAGAGAAAGGCTGGCGTGGTCGCAAGCGACCGCCGTTTCCAGGTCGCCTTTGATGGATCCTACGGATCCGTCATCAGTGACAAACTTCATCACCAGCAGCTTTGTGCTAATGGCGGCCCCCAGGTCGTTGATGGTTTTTCTCCCCAGGATGATGTTATAAGTCGTGGAGTCTCGTAATATTACGAAGTCCGCCATGATTGTTCGTCGCTTTTGCCCCTGTCCCACAGAGGTCGTGAGTGAGATGATTCCATCCGGCTTGATGAAGTGGTCCCCCAACCCTACCACACCGTGCTGGTGGGTCGTCAGGTCGGTGTCCCTTAGTCCCAGGGCGTCGAAAACGTTTCGAAACATGATGTTTGAGTCTGCCCCCGTATCTACCAGGATTCGTTTGACGAGGCCCGTTCCGACCCTGGCCGTGATGACCATGGGCGGACTTTCCGGTGCCTCGTCAAACCATTGATCCTCTGGGCCGAAGGAGATGGGTGGGATACCTCGGAAACTTCTACCTGCGGAGGTGGAGACCGCTAGGACCTTGGCGTCTTTTTTCTGTGCTGACTTTGACCTTGGGGCGGTATTCCTGGCCGTTACCACGTTTACCACCGTAAGCCCGTGGTCGTCACCCTCTGGTTCCTGCCGTCACCTCGTTGGCCGGGATCTATCTTCGCTATCGTGGTCCCGGTTACGTCTCCTTGGTTCCCGTATAAGGTGGGAGAAGTTGGCGAGTTTCCCATCCCTGATGGCTTGCTCCAGGGCGTCTTTTAGGTCGATGCAGTCTTGGGTCTTGTGTCTGTAACCCTTGTGGTACTCGCAGTAGAGGTTCTTGTTTCCTCCCGTCCTGTCCTTCAGAGGTCGGGGCTTTGACAGTATCCCCTTTTCCGCTATCTGTTGGTAGACTTCGGTGATTGGTGCTGTGAGGGGGGTATAATTGGTGAACTTTCCAACTCGGGGGAATGGTTTGGGTGTTTTACTCGGACTGCCGTCCCTGGCGTGTTCCTTTGGTCTTTCTCTGCCTTCATAGTGCCGGGCTTGGTTGTAGGCGGGCTGCCGCTTATTGGCAGCCACGACCCGGCTGACTTCTTCGTCATTGATGTATTCTTTGGCCACGCATTGGATTTCTTGCATTGTCCAAACGGGCTTTGTGGTAAGGTGTTTCCTGAAGTCCTCATTCGAGAGCCCGTTTGTCAAGCATAGACTTGCCACCGAGTCCATTAGACCGTCAATTTCCAGGCACTCGTCATTGAAACGGTCCAGGTATTTCCTGGTCGGCTCTCCGGGTCTCTGTGTCACCCCTAGCAGATTGATTGGGTGTTTGGCTTTGACAATCCTGGTCGTGAATTGAGCCAAGAAGGCATGGCTGATGTCGGAGAATTGAGTCACCGAGCCCTGCGGGAGGTTGTTGAACCACCGTATCGCCGGGCCCGCCAAGGTAACTGGGAAGGCGCGACATCTGACCTCGTCTCCTACCCCTTCCAGGTTCATTCTGGCCTCAAAGGCCGTCAAGTGTTCCAGGGGATCTTGTGTTCCATCATACTTCATGTCCGTTGGCTTGTCGAAGTGTTTCGGCAGCCGGACCTCGAGTACGGACGGTGGAAAGGGGTCGCTCCTATTATCACTGGTCCCCGGGTAGTTCTCCCCGGCTCGTCATTCTCCCGACGGGCGTCCTCTTCGCCTCTGTTCGACGCACGCCGTCTCTCGTGTCGGGCGTAAATGATGGGGTCCCGACTTCTTCTTCTGGCTCGTCCCCGTCCCCCCGTGCTCTCCGACTCGTATTGGGGGCTGGGCGAGCGCCTCGAGCGGCTCCTTGAACGGGAGCGGGTGGGGCTCCGCTCTGGGGTGCGTTGGTCGCGTTCTCTCTCGGCTAGCCGGCGCTCTAAGTCTTGCATCCTATGGCGCAACTCTTGCATTATCCTGGCGTGGTTGTCGCCAGTGCCTCCGAAGGTCGTCTTTCGTGAATCTGAGTCGTGTCCCTCGGAGGCGACCTCTGCTGTTGTCGGGTTTCTGTCGAAACGGCGCCTCCCCCAAGCATGGGAGGCGCGGCCTCGCTACCTGTCCCAGTCTGGACCAGTACGAAGTCCATGGACGATTGTCCCCACAGACGGCGCCAATGTTCGGTAGGTCGGCTACCGTACGGTTCGGGTCAGGACTCGGAGTGATGGAGGGGCTCGTCTGGTCTCTGCCGTCCGGTCCAAGAGGTGCGAGGTCCCGAGTACTTGGTGTGGTGAAGGGGGGTGCCACCTGCAAAAACACTCCGACGCTCTTGTCAGACAATGTGCAGGCGGAAAGTGGGGTGATGTGAAAAATGTGACGTACCTCGGGGGAAGAGCCAATCTTCCCCTTATATACATGTCAGCAGTGGGCTTCCCTGGAGGGTAGGCCCATATTCTCAAGGACGAGTGTTGGAGGGGTTCGTCTGGTCTCTGCCGTCCGGTCCAAGAGGCGCGAGGTCCCGAGTACTTGGTGTGGTGAAGGGGGGGTGCCACCTGCAAAAACACTCCGACGCTCTTGTCAGACAATGTGCAGGCGGAAAGTGGGGTGATGTGAAAAATGTGACGTACCTCGAGGGAAGAGCCAATCTTCCCCTTATATACATGTCAGCAGTGGGCTCCCCTGGAGGGTAGGCCCATATTCTCAAGGACGCTGTCCCATAGCTACGGGTGAGCCGTACGGGACGCATGTCCGGGTCGGCTGGAGGGTGCGCAACCGGGCCGGGTGGAGCTTGGGTCGGGTTGACTCGCGAGAGTCCTGGGCCGGGCCGTAACAGATTCTTATATAATTTTATTATAAATAAATATTTTGCATAATAGAGATTAAAATTTAATAATGAAAGAATTATATAATTTAATTTAAATAATTTCTATTATGAATAATTTATGATTTAATTCAAGTTCCTTATTTTTAGAAAATAATCTATTAAGAATGATTAAATTGATTTTATAAATACTTTGAGTTTAAGTTAATTAATATTTTTGTGTAATTTTATTATAATTTATTATTTTATATAATTTGAAAGTAAGATTCTGGTGATGAAAAAATGATAAAAAAAATTATATGATTTAAATTAGATAATTGATATTTGAATTTAAACTGTACTTTATAGAATGTGATTAATATGTTTATTTTATAAATTAAATTAGAAATAGTTATTTGAACTTAGAGATTTATTAATAAATGGTGTTCTTAAATATTCTTAATTGGAGCACATTTGGTTTTAAAATTATTATTTTATCCAAAAATTTTATCAAAATATCTATCCTATCCATGTTCGTTTATAAAAACCTAACTGTAACCCTAAATTCCCAAATCAGAAACCCTAACTTTCAATTCCTAACCCTAATTTTACTAACTCTAACTCCCAAAAGTATAACGCACACGGAGCAAAGGAAGGGAAAAGAGAGATCGGAAGAGAGAGGGATCGCGCCCTACCGCCGTCCAGTCTATAACGACCCACATTTTTAAAAATCTAAATACAAGTAAGCTATAATTTATTTTATTAATTGGAGTTTCTTATTTTCGAAAATTATTTTATTCAAAGTAATTAAATTAATTTTATAATTATTTAAATTCAATTAAATTATATATATATTAATTAATTTGAGTAATTGATAATTCTAATTTAAAAATAGAGTTTAGTTAATAATATTATTATCGAGCTAAAAATCCGCCGATATGAATAAATATCAGTACTCTTCGGTGAACTTAACTTTGCTAATGCTTTATCGTATATCTTTTATCATTATGTTACTAATGTCATTTATATTAGTAACTTTTATATATATATATATATATATATATATATCCACCGTCGCCACCGCTGTGCCATCAGGAGGGAGATCCGAGGAAGAGAGAGAGTGTGGAGTTGAGGGAGCAGAGAAACACGCCGCCACCTCCAGACGCCGTTGCCGCCGCCGTCGCCCTCATCCCGAATCGCCATCATCGCCGGTGCAGGGAGAGGAGTTGTCGCGCCACTGTAGCGCCGCCGCCACTGTTGGGTCGCCGTGCTGTCGTCTGAGAACAGAGAGCGTGCGCGAGGAAGGAGAAGCCCTACCCTCGCGTCCGTGGTTGTCTCCGCGGGTCCCTGTCGCCGCCGCCTCTGAGTTCGTCGCCGTCAAGCAGAGTGCGCACAGAGGAGAAGCCGTTCAAGCCAGACAGAGCGCGCACAGAGGAGAAGCCATTCAAGCCACTGTCAAGTCACCATCGATGAAGCTTCAACCGCTGTACCTCTGGTCGCCGAAAACTGCCGTTGGAGCCGCCACCTTCTTGGTAAACCCTAGCCCTGTTTTGGTTTTCTCTTATTGTCGGTCAAAATCCTGGTTACTATAAGAGCTGTTGCTGAGGTTGTTTGTGCCAGGGATTATTTATCGCAAGTTGCTCTGTCGGAGCTACCATTCCACTACTGCCGCCTTTGCTCTGAGCCGTTAATTGTAGCAAGTATTGTTGTCATGGCGGCTGCTCGGTTTAGTCGCTCCTCTTTAGCATGGTAAGCTATTCCTTATTTCAATTTCGAACTCTGTCAGTCGTCGCTGTTCTATTATATGTTAAGACTCTCCGACGTTAATGCTTTAGGATCGAGGTCCAGTTGCTGCACGTTGGTGAATTTAAGTTGCTGTTATGGGTGCGGACACCATGGAGCTGTGATTGCGATTGTTACCAATGTCGGGCCGAGAGGAAAAGAGTTCCGGTGTATATATATATATATATATATATATATATATATATATATATATATATTACTTGTGCTTTAATATATCCAGTTTTTATAATTATCTATTTAGGATATTTATAACTTGAATCGTTGACTCAGCAGTTTAAATGAGTGGCATGTACCCCCACATGTCATCCAAACTTTAAGCATGCTAAATTCTCATTAATCTTCATCATCTTCAGCAGATTCATTAGGAAAGAAAAAAAAGAAAGAAAGGTCGTGAGGGAGAAGAGAACAGAAACCATGGAACCTTGACCTTCAGCATTCGATTTCTTGAGTTCTGTAATTCGAATAAAAAATTTAATCCGATCAAAGTGTTCGTATCTTCCTCCTCTTCACATTGACATCACTTTTGTCTAGGAGAAATTGATGGTGGAGCTGTTGTCCCTCCATGCAAAGTTTGGCCGAGGGAGCCCCGGAGGTGGAGTAGCCGATTTTGACGTTTTCTTCTTCAATTTCTCATTTAGAAACCTTTCCTGAAGCTTCTGTTGTTGTGATTTTTTCACATAAGTAGGTTTGGTACTTTTATAATAATTAAATATGAATTTGATAAGTGAATGTTGGTTTGATTGATTAATGTTTGAGTTTGATTATGTCTATGTTGAATTATTGTTGTTTGCTTGAGATTTTGGTTCGGCTATGTATGAACAACCAGCTGGGGTGTTTTGATTATTTTAGGAGTCAAAAATAAATTTTCAAAAGTTTTAAGAATTATATTAGCTAATTTTAAATTATTAAAGAAATGATTATGTTTTGAGTTTTATCGAGAAAAATATTATGTTTGAATTTGATTTATCAAGAAAAAGAGTTTAATGAAAAAGAAATGGATTTGAATTATTTTTAAAGAGAGATTTTGATATTTGGAAAACACCTGGGCAGTATGCAAGGGATGTGGTTTAATCCCACTTGCTTCGGGTCAAGATTTTAAAACATTGTGGTTTTGAATAGGAGCTTTGACCTGGCAAAGATCATGGTGGTGTTGTCCAGTGTGACGATGGACGTAGAGATCGTAGTTATTTACCAGCCACAGATGTTCTGTTTTCCAATTGAAAACGTCTGTGGGGATTGAGGTGGTTTACCCCCCGCAGATGGTAGGGATCAAAGTCGTTTACCGCTCATCAGGTGAGGATCGTGGTACTATACCAGTCACCATTTTTCAAGAAGACAATGCCCGGATTAGCTATCGGACATGTCGGGTTGGCCATATAACCGACAAATGAGCTCATTAGCCATAGGACAGACATGCATCATACTTGCTTGCGCATATTTATTTGTAAGTGTGTTTTCTGTGATTGTGGGTGTGCTATATAATTGTTTAATTTCTGTGTTCTTTATTTGTTAAGTTTAAATATATTCTATTGCTCGTTGTTGTTGGCTATGATAATACAATGAACATAACCATACACCCCGACCCTACTAAGAACTCTCCAATTCTTACCCCCTATTTTCACCCCTTTCAGCTACAGGTGCGAAAGTTTAGTGCGAAGCTACAGGAGCATAGAAGATTATGTTTTATGATTTAAGTTGTTAGATTTTATTTTTTCCTCGTCATTTATTGCTTTGGTTTTTAGAGGGTAGGACTTATATTTGAGGATCTTTAAATAAATCTATGTATATAATGCTACGTGGATATATATATTTTTGTAATCAAATGGTTTAAAGTACCGACTCTTCGTTTTCTTGGTTAAAACTTTCATTCGTATTCACGAAGGCTCAATATTAAATAAAGATAGTATAAAATAAAAAGCTTTGGAGGTAAGTAACACCTGGACTTTTAGTACGATCATGAGGTGCTAAAAGTTAGGATGTTACACAGCTCGCCTTGCCAATGTTGCCATCATTATTACCGAGAAAGAGGGACGCCGTTGATGCTGTTCAAGGAGGAAGGAAGAACCGCGTGAGAGCCAGGGGAGGAAGGAGCCTCTGTTATGTCACCGCCGTACCTCCATCACCGCGGAACTGCTTTGCCGCTGCTAGCTCCGTCATTATCGAATATGTGTCGTCGTCGCTGCCAGGTCACCGTCGTAGCTGTGGGCATGGGCTTCGAAGGGAAGAGAATACGATGAGGAGAAGTGGAGGTTGTGCCCACTTCTACCACCATTGTTGCGCTCTTCTGCCATGCCAGGTTGTCGTTGTCGTGGTCAGAAGCCGCTACCGTCACAGAATGCCATAGAGGAGAGGAAGAAAGGATCCTCTGCTGATACCGTGATCACCACTGAGCTTTACGTTGTCGTTGGAGCTGCTGATAAAGAGGTTGCCGCTGCGAAAGTCACTGCCGAAGGGGAGCAGCAGGTGTGACCACCATTTTGCCATGCCTGTCACTGCCATCGTCGCCGGATTGGTTCACTGGAGCTACCCAGAATCACTGCCGTTGCCGCCAAGGGAGCTGGTGTTAGAACTGCTAATGGAGCTACTGTGTTTAGTGATTTTTGTGAGTTTCGACATATAGGTAGGGGATTTATTTTAAAAGTTTAATGGTTTTAAATTTTAGAATACCTACAAAGTTAATTGGATAATTGCAAATAGTTAATATTGATTATGAATTGATTAATTGATGTGAATGGCTTAAAATGTGTTTGAGAATAGTTAGCTGTTGTGATTATTCTAAATTATGATTGGAATAAGATGTGGTTATGAGTGGTAACTAATTTGGTGTTATTTGGTGTTGATAATTGATGAATTGAGTTTGGATTATGGTTGGTTTTGTTGCTGTGAGTGATTAACTGATGAGATTGATTTTGGTTTGAGGCTGTGACTGTTACTGATTTTCTGTTGTTTTGGGAATTGCAGAGAATCATGATTTTATTCGATTATACTAAATTGGTTTCTATTGGCTGGTTTGCTTGATGGTGATGTGATAGTTGTTAATGTTGAAATATGATTAACTGGAATTAATTTTGAGAACTGTTAACGGATTGAAGTTTGATTACTAAATCGATTTTCTTGAAATCTGAATTTTAAGATTAGAAAGTAACTTTGAGGACAAATTAGTAACTCGATAATGAACAAAATTGTATGAGGTTAAATGTAACAACCGTGATTTTCGAGTATGTGAGATCTTTTCTGAAGGCACGGAATCCTCCGTAAGATTAGTAAAGGGAACAAGTCTGTTGTATCATCAAGCATCTCAATCCTTATTGTCATTATATTATCTTTAATTCAATACCTTAGTGGAGATAAGCTCGATAATGCAATCATGAAGAACCTAGTTTTTGAACCGTATCGGTTAGGAGTTTTGATTCTAGTTTTCGTAAATGGTCTTTGTTTGACGAACCGGACTCAATTCATGAGAGAAGAGAGATAATAGTATAATATTAGTATTACATTAGTATTAGAAGATGCTTGAATGATATTATAAGGTTACCTGGTCTGTTTTAGTTAAAAACATGAAATCGGTTTAACTGGGTTCACAGTTTACTGGTGCAGCTTAGCATCAGCACTCTATGATGACTTTAGCAATGCTAAGGCCTCATCATAAATGTTTTATTCTCATATTAAATATGTTACTAGTTTCATTTATGCTAGTAGCTCAGAAAATAATTTTTAGAGATGTTTTTACAAGTGTTTCGATACATCTAGTTTTAGTAGTTATACACCTGAGATATTTTAATATTATTTTAACCCACCTCTAAGCCAACCAATCACAACTCACCCTACACTCCCAAGACACTCCAAGGCTGGTCATTTACTCCCTTTGGCCGAAAATGAGAAGAGAGAAAAGAGAGAAACTTTCACGACACTTAAATCTTCAAAGCTTGATTTCTTCTGAACTAAAACTCAAATCAAAACTCCGATTTCACCAAAATGATCCTCTCTTCTTCCTCTACATAACCATGTAACTTATCAAGGCTGGCAATAAGGTGAGATGGATGTCTCCCTCCCTCTTCAATTCAGTTTTCAAGGAAACATGCTTAAACATGTGTTTTCTTGATGTTCTTCCTTAGGAATCATGCTTAACTTGACTTGAGGTCCAAGAAACGTTAATTTCCAGCAAGTCTAAGGTGATATATCCCTTCCTAATGTGCTGAGAGAGATTTGGTTAGTTGAGGGTTTGTGGATTTAAATTTGTTCTTGATGTGATTTAGGAGGAAAAAGTGCTTAAAGACCACCTAAAAGTATAACTAAATTTGGAGCAGCAAAACCAGGTAGGGTTTGACGAATATAATCTTGATTGATTGTGTTTGAGTTGTTTAATTATGATATGGTTTGGCTGTGCTTGAAATTGATGATTTATATGAGTGATTCTTGTTGAAAATTTGATGAAAATTTGATGAAATTTGATGAAATTCAAGCTATGAATTTGTGTTCTTGAGTGCAGCTAGAAACCAAAATCCTAGGCCCTAAATTGGGGTTCAATTTGTGTTAAAATCATGTGGAAAAGATGGGATTTTAGTGGCTGGGAATTTATTATGAATTATGGTAAAAATCGGTTGTTGAAAAGACTGAAAAACGGGTGAAAACAGAGAAAGAATCTGAAGAATTTACGAAGAACACGAAGAACACTTTGAGTGTGATGAAGAACATGGAAGAACAGGCCTTAGATCCTGAAAAGGGCAAGGAAGTAAAATTTTTGGTGCTTGAGGGGTTATTTGGTAATTTGCAAAAGTTAGGATGGTTAAAGTAGAAATATTAAAAGTTATGGGTGGTAAAAAGTGAATTTTAAAGGTTAAAAGTTAAAGTGGGATAATTTTTGAAAATTTAATGATAAAATAATAAATAATAATAAAATATTAAATAATAATATTTAATTAAAAATAATATTTTAATAAAAATAATAAAATAATACGAAAAAGGCAGTTTTCTGTAAAAGTTTTAGAAAGATAACTTTAAGCTCAGAATCTCATAATTACCTTCATAAAACACCTAGGGAGTGGTAATAACATGATAGTGAGGCAAAGATAAAGGAAAGATAAGAAGTTAAAGAAAAGATAAAAACCAAAGAAAAGTCTGTAAAGTTTTAATGACAGAAAACAAACAGAGATTAGTGAACGAACTAGGGCAACATAGTTAGTTCTTGAGTTGCGCCTAGGGTCAGGTATTATATGAAAAGTTAAACTGTTTCAGTATACACTTAATGAACCTATACTTGGGACAGGCTAACTATTCATACCGAAATTTACATAAGCTTTAAATATACACGTTAAGCAGAGAAATTAGAGCAGAGTAGAGAAACACAAAAAACAGAGTAACTAGACCAGAGTAAAGAGGTAAAGAGGTAAAGAGAAAAAGAGTAATATAGATACAGAGAAAAGAGTAATCAGAGCTGAGTAAAGAGATAGAGAGAGAAGAGCAGTAAAACATAGGAACTGATAATGTTAAATACGGGAAATACCCACGAACTGAATGATCATTGGTCTCGGGGAAACCTACGAACTATTAACTATTTCGTGTGTGGGGAAAACCCACGAATTGATAATCATTGATTTCGGGAATAACCCATGAACTGTTGATAATCTTTGATCTCGGGGATAACCCACGAATTGAGGATCTCTGTTTTGTTGTATGTTGATCTCGGGGATAACCCACAAATTGAGGATCTCTGTTTTGTTGTATGTTGATCTCGGGGATAACCCACGAACTGAGGATCTCTGTTTTGTTGTGTGTTGATCTCGGGGATAACCCACGAACTGATGATCTCTGTTTTGTTGTATGTTGATCTCGGGGAAACCCATGAATTGAGGATCTCTGTTTGTTTGTGTGTTGATCTCAGGGACGCCCACGAACTGAGGATCACTGTTTTCCCTTGTGCATATATTATAGGGTCGAGCTTTGTGCTGACTGCTGGTAGTCACGAAGGAGTGGTATTCTTACCACCGACACGTATGCACTAAGGACACAAAGGGAAGCCATATCTGGGACTTGTTCCTAGGTAATGTCGGGCTGCAGGGTGTAAATCGACACGTGAGCTCATGGCCTGCATAGGACAGACATGCATCATAGTTGGTTGTGCATTTCCTCTGTTATGATTGTTGAATGAATGTATGCCTTGTTTGTTTGTATTCTATTCTCTATGTCTGTATTTTATTTTCTTGTATTCTTTTGTTCGTGTTTTGCTTTTTGTTTTTTCTATTTTCTCTATTTATCTGTTTCTTCTATTTACTGCTTCTCTGTATTTTGCTATTCGTCTGCTAAACAACACAAAATTAATGAACTTAACTAATAACCCCGGCCCTACTAAGAACTCCCTAGTTCTTACCCCTTCTCTCTCACTTCCCCCTTCAGATGGAAGCATGAGTACCCTTCCATAGTTCACTGATGACTGTTCGCAAAAAGGATTCTGCTCTAGGTAGTCTTCTGAGTCTAGGGTGGATCTCGTTCTCTGTTTATATGTATATACTATGAGACCAGCCAATGTCTGCACCCCGTTTGTACATGAACTTTAACCTAAATACTGTGTACGAGACTCCTGTTGTGTGGCTACTTGATGAGGTATCAGAGAGACGTCATATGGCAATGTCTGATCATGCAGAGGAGTAGTAGATGATGTTCTACCTTTTGATGATGTTCCACCTGACTTGAGTTTTGAAGACTTAGAACGTACTTTCCCTTGCTTTAGTAGTTTAGAGGGACTAGGTGAGTATAGAGTCTAGGCTAGCCTGAGCGCTAGCTTAGGGACTTCTTGAACAGGTCAGGACCTGGGATGTTGTATGTAAAAGTACCTCGCAAAATAACTACGCTTTTAACAACAAATCAGGCTCATATAATAAATAATAGATAATAATTAGGTAGACAAGTTGGTAGCGCTCAGTTTCTAGTATGATCATGACGTACTAGAAATTGGGTCGTTACATTAAAGGATGATTTTTGGGAAATTAGTTATGAATTTTTGAAGTTGGATTGGTTGACTTTTAAAGAATGATTGACAAAAAATATGATTTTAATTGAAGATAGGATGTTTGTCATTAAACTGAATTATGATGAGATGATTATTGAGAATCTGTTGTTGTGATAATTGCTGATAAAAGGCTGGTGAATTTTTGAGAAAGAGGGAACCCGTAAGGGTGGTTAAGTCCTATTTTTAGGGGAGGTTATGTCTAAATTTTTTTAAAAATACAAGAATTTAACTAAAATAAATTATGTAAACTGAGCTTTAGATGTTTGATTGATAAAATTGAAACTTGATAACTGAAAATAAATATTTAAGGGCTTGTTTGATGATGGTTAACGATTGTTAATAAAATTAAAAACTGAATATTCTTTTAAAAGTATTAAGGTTAGATTTAAAGTGTTTGAAAATAGTTAGAGTTGAGATTGCTAAAGTAGAGATTTTAAAATGATTTGATGGTTAAGATTTTTAGAAATGAATACTTGAGGAAGTTAAGAGAGGTTTAAGGGAAAAAAATATTAAAAGGCGGTAAAACCCCACGAACAGTTAGTTGTTTAACTACATGAAAAATCCACAAACTGAATGATCATTAGTCTCGGAAAAATGTACGAATTGTTAATTGTTTTAAATGCAAGTATAACCCACGAATTGTTGTATGTTGATCTCTGAGATAGCCCACAAACTGAGAATCGTTGTTTTATTGTGTGTTGATCTCAGGAAAAATCCACGAACTGAGGATCACTTTTTTGTTGTGTAGTGATCTCGGAAAAACCCACGAACTGAAGATCATTGTTTTGTTGTGTGTTGATCTCGAGGACGCCCACAAACCGAGGATCGTTGTTTTCCCCCCTATGCGTATATTATGGCATTGAGTTTTGCGCCGACTGCCGATAGTCACAAAGGAGTGCTATTCTTAACCACCGACACGTATGCGCGAATGATATAATGGAAAACTATATCTGGGACTTGTTCCTAGATAATGTCGGGATGTAGGGTGTAAATTGACACGTGAGCTCATGGCCTGTTTAGGATAGACATGCATCATATTGTTTGCACATTTGCATTTAATTGTGTCTGCTTGTATTATTTCTCTATGATTGTGCTGTTGGTCTTATTGTGACTTGTTTGTGTATTGAATAGGTCCCTTATTTGTACTATAGTTTGTGTATTGAGGTAACTAAGAATTGATATTGTGATTGAGATTTTTTTTAAGTTCAGAAATTTAAAAAAAGTAATTAATTATCTAAAGTAAAATTAAAAAGTATTTTCAAAGGTTTGACAAAATTAGTTTCATCGAATAAATTTAATTATTCGCATTTTATTCATTACTTTTATGGCCTTCCCATTCTCTACTGAGAACGTGTAGTTTGTTCTCATCCCAAAATTTTCCATTCTTTCAGTGCCATAGGTTTGAAGATTCAGTAAGAAGCTACGAACGATTAATAGATTTTATTTATGATTCCTGTTGCTTTTATAGAATACCCTCACTCTTGTTGCTTAAGTTTTTATTTTATATAGGGGAGTAGGTGTTGTATCTGAGTTTTATTTTGATTTTACTTGTATAAGATTTATTATTATAGTATTTATGTGATTCTTAATACTTAGTGATCTTTGATATATGATTTGAATAAATAGAATCAAAATTTTCTGGAATTTCTTAAAAACTGAAACTCGATCTCGACGTAAAGACTTAATATTAAATAGTTAATTAAAAGAAAATAGGGCTGTAACATCTTGCGTTTAGTAGGATCATGACGTGTTGGAAGTTGAGTCATTACAACTAAAGAGTTGCATTTCTTTTTTGGGAGGTTTTGTTTTTAGCTATAGTATTACAACAAATTTGATTATGCATTATAATTATGTTGTTCTACACTTAAACGAAAAAGTTATATGCTAAAATTCCACAATTCTACACTATAATTCGGTATTTCTATAAATTCGCATTAAAATTCTACAATTATGCTCTAAAATAGTTCAATTCTACATTTAGAAAATAAAAATCTGCATTAAAATTTTGCAATTGTGTTTTAACATTGTTAATTTTTGGCCTTAAACAATAGAATTATGTAATTCTGAACTTTGAAAATAAAATTCTGCAATTTTGTACTAAAAAAATATAATTATGCAATTCTGCATCACAGGGTATTGCAGCTTCATTGTCTCCGTAGTTTATTCTTTTCTTTCAACAGCTTGCTCCATGATTATTCAAAATTGGAATCAATAGCAAGTTAGTTCTTCATATGCTGCATAATATTGAAGTTATCTTCCTTTTTGTCTTGCCTCCAAAGGCTTACTGTCAAGTTTCAATAAGAATCAATATGTTTGTTTTGCATTAGAGTCAGACTATAATTGGTATGACAAAGCACATATTTTTTCCTATCAAAAGCAAAGGTAAAATTCAATAATCAATTCTCACTTTGTTGTTTGTCTCTAACCTAAGAAATTAGAGAATATGGCCTTGTACAACTTATTCTTCATCATTGAGCTTTTGAACAAATTCAGAATTAAGTTCCTACTAATTTCTGGTTATTGAATTTCTGGATTTTTCATTGTGATGAAGTAGTTGATTGTTTACCTCATATAGCTCTTTTAGAATGCTTTAAAATTTAGATTGAGCATATAATAACTTTCTAAAATTTTGTGACCTAATTCAGTGGGGCATAAGAATTTCTGAAATATTTGTGACTTAATTGATTTTCTAATTTTGATATTGGCAGGATGAATTTAAGAATGTTATGAAATAGACTACGCAAAAAGCATATGAAGAAAGAAGTAGTGCACCAAATGAGATGGATGTGTGGTATAAAATAGTTAGAGTTAAAAAGAAAAGAATTTATGGACTTGGCATAAAATTCACTGCAATTGCAAGGCCTAGTTATTGTAGCTCTAGTTCTAAGTCATCTGATTGGTTGCGAATGTTAGAACATGTAGAAGTAATTAAGAAAATGCAAGAGAGGAACGATAACTTAACAACTAGGTTGGAGAAGAAAAAAAAAGGATTTGATCTCAATAATCATTTGTTTCATTAAATGATGAAAAAGCTTCAACAACTAGAAGGTGGAGTAACAAATATAGATGATAAATATAGTGAACATACGTCTGAAGAGTGATTATTTTCTTGTAATTATGATTCTAGTTAATAATTAAAGACTATGTGATTAGTAATTAGAGACATTAAAATGATGTATTTAGTTTTATAAACAACACTATAAATCTATTGTTTGATAATTTTTATATTTTGTTGAATTATAATTATATATAAAAATCAGGTTTAAGAATAATAGATGTAAAATTTGTTAAAAATTTGATAATCAGAAAATTAGGATCAGCAACCTATTTAGCCACTAAAAAATTGGTAACTAATATTTTGTCACTAATTAGTGACCGATTTAGCCACTGAAAGAGTGGTTGCCAAAAAATCTCAGTGGCAGAAAAACATGGTCACCATTTAGCGACCGAATTATTGGTCCTCAAGAAAACGTTAGCAACCAATTTAGAGATGGAAAAATCTTGTCACCAATGAGCAACCGATTTAGTGACCGAAATATTAGTCTCCAAGAAAAAGTCAGCAACCGATTTAGTGATGAAAAAACTTTGTCACCATTTAGCGATCGATTTAGCAACTGGAATATTGGTCGCCATTTAGCGACCGATATCTTTAGCGATCAATTTAGTGACGGAGAACTTAGTCACCATTTAGTGACCGATTATCTTACTAGCGACCGATTTAGTGAACGATATTGTTTGATTGCATTGGTTGAAAATTGGTTGCTAAATATTAGCGAGCAACATCAGTCACTATTTTAAATTTAGCGACCAAAATTTTAACGACTATTAGAATCGGTTGCTATTTCAATAATTTCTTGTAGTGTCTTTTCTTTAGTTATCTCTAAATATAAGCTAAAGAAAGCTATAACTAAACCTTAAATTATACCATTGAGCATCATCTTGGAAAAAAATTTATGCCAACAAATAAAGATGAATCTATCTACTTAGAATTGAGTATATTAAATGATAATATTTTCTATTACATAAAAATACTAGAAAACACACAAATCAATGTTTAAGAAAGATGTCAACTTGATGAAGCTTTGTTGTTGTTATTATTGTATAACTTTTAATGTGTTTCTTTTGTTAAATAATTATATTGAATTATATACAAGTCGTTAAATTAATGTTTTGTACAATATTTTTTTACAAATGAGCTTTATGATTTTTACATTAATTAACATATTATCTAATCGATTTTTAAAAAATATAATATTTTTAAATTTATACTATACAATATAGTTAATTTAACTTCCAGTGATCATACAATCTTAATATAGTTAAACTAACAAGTAATACCCCAAATCAATTTTTAAGTAATTTTTAATCTAATATTTTAGTCCTTAACAAATTTTAATTATCAAATCAGTTTTCAAATTTTTATTTCTTTAGGCAAATTAGTCCCTACATCAAATTAAATTATTTATCTATATAAAAAAACTGATATGAAAATTTTAAAATCTTTTAAAGACTGTTATATCTTTTTATTAAATAATGACATCGGCTGATGTGTTTAACTTTTTACCAAAATTTTTACGTGAAGATTAATATATCTAAAAAAATTAAAATTAGAAACTGATTTGATAATTAAAATTCGATAAAAATTAAATTGTCTAACTAAAAATTTTTTGAGAACTAATTCAAAATATTACTCTTAATTAGTTTGTGTTAATCTAAACCTATAGTAATAATTCTTTTCTAATTTTATATAATTATGTCTTGTCTGATATTTGAATTTTAAAATCAACATGGTCTACGTTTTGAGTGTTTATTATTGTCTTAATTTTTCTCTCCTTCCAAATAATAAATCAATGAATTATATATCCTCTTAGTATATATACCTTGCTTCAGGTATAGTGATATATTTTTCTCAACACGGCTTTATTAATTGGTATAAAACATTGACACAAGAGGAATTATAACATGTTTTAACCAAACTTACTCGATAGATTTATTTAAAACTAAAATCATTAATTGTTCTTTATTTAAATTAAATTCACTAATTTGTATTTTTTACTTTTTATTTTATTTTGGATAAAGTATATTTTTTGTTCTTGAAATTTAGCAAAAGTTTAAAAAATACCTTTAAGTTTTATTTTGTTTTAATTTTGTCCCAAAAATTTTCGATTTGTATCAAATATACTCTCGATAGCTAAATTTTCAAAAAATTTAAGATTAATCCAACAAAAATGCGTAAAAATTATGCTTGATTCGCTTGTGTTGAAGGTTGTTCTTATAAAATTGTTGTTCAATTGGTCCTAAATTGTTTGAAAAATTAGTGACCTGGGGTATAGTTGATGTAAATAAAAAATTTTTGGAACAAAATTGAAACAATAAAAGTTAGAGGTATTTTTGAAACTTTTGCCAAATTTTAAGAACAAAATATACTTTTACCTTTATGTGTTTTATTTAACTTTTGAAACTTGATATTGTCTTCACTCAAGCTAAGTGAAGTCAAATTATTAATTAATGTATTTGAAGTGAAGACAAAGAAAAAGTATTGGTAACTAATGATTTTTATCCAACAAATAAGAGAGATTTACGATAAAAAATATCTAAAATTAGAAATTAAGATTTATGATTTAGAATTCAGAGTTTAGGATTTAGTGTTTTAGAATTTAGGGTTTAGAATTTACGGTTTGGAATTTAGAATTTAGGGTTTAAAATTTAAGGTGATCAGTGGTTGGTAATCGCTGACAGTAGTGGTAGTCGTCTAAGACGGTGGCCAATATCAACGACAGTATCTGGTGGTGGAGGTAGATTATGACTTGTAGTGGTAGGTAAAATTAAAATTTTGGAAGAAAGAAAAAGAAAAAATGGTAAAAGAATAATTTAAAAAAAAAGTGTAAATGGATATTAAATTTTTATTATTGATTGATGTTGGCTGATTTTTGATTAGTCACCATATATAATTGGAAGATAAATTAATAACGGATTAATTAATTATTTTTTTTGGCATATGATTAAAATATAACCATGATTTAAAATGATGTTTTTATATTTAAATATAAAAATTATTTGTCACAGCATGCATAAAGTAACGGAAGTAAATATGTATATATTTTTTATTTGAATTTAATTAAGTAAAATACCAATAATATTTATAATCAAAGATTTAGATAACACATATGAGATCTTAAGTTCAAATTTTACAATTGTCATGGTCTTAATTTAAATATTTAATTGTTATATGTTGTCGCTATTTGAGATTATTCAAAAACTAAATAAAGCAAAATAAGTATGGATAGTAAATATATGTATAAATTAGTACATTTTAACTTGATGCAATTTTCATAGCCTTTTTTATATTAAAATGTTGTTTGGGTCAAATAATTGTATAATCATTCTACGTACTATTGTACAGATTGAAAAGGAAACATGTATGTTATTACTAATATTTGCGAAAAAAATTCAAAAGTTTTGGCTCCATGAATTTTTTACCATGATTGGACTAAGAATTTTTAGAAAGCTTTTTCACAAGTGTCAATTTCACCAAGACAAATTGGATAAGGGAAATACCAGTTGAAGAACATTTATAAACCATCCAAATTGCACACCCATAGTATATTTTCTACCTCAATCTTAACCGTTAACATTTTTTATATTAAATTCGAATGATTAAATACATTAAAACCAAATAGGTTCCAGAATCATACAATGGAACAGGTGATAAGCTTCCTATACTATAACCTCACTTCTCATCTTTAGTAGAAAGCATAGTTTACTGTTTGCTTTTGTTTTATCCTTCTATTTATATTCTGTTTGAACATTGAATTTTAAAAGAAAAAAAATATTCAATGTTGTGGTTTTAAGTTTCTCTTATACATGTTATAGTATCCTCTCTTTTATAGGCAAATCCATTTTGTGAACAAGTTTAATGTTTGATGTTTTGGTAAAAGCAGACCTTTTCATTTCTGTTATAAAGGGCACCCTACATTTTCTGCGCGATGCTGATTTTATACCTTTGGTTCTTAAACTTTAGGCCAGTTCATTGAAAATGACATGAACAGGACCTGTTTTTGTTTTTTACTATTTAAAATAAAAATTTGTGCTTGTTGAATGCTGCGAATAGTGAGAGAGTGAACTTAGTCGTTATTGATTGTGAGAGAGTCCAAAACTGAATTGGCTCACTCAATTGTGTGTGTATATATATATATAAGGTGATGGTCTAACTAACTCTGCATCTAATCTAACTAATGAATATAACTAATTCAGGTCTTAATTAAATTATTAAGTTATAACAGACTGTACAAATATATGCTATGACTAATATCTCCCCTTAAGTTGGAGCATACATGTTGTATGTTCCGAACTTGGCCATAAGAAATTTAAACTGAGGCGCTGGGAGAGCCTTGGTGAGTAAATCCGCGAGTTGATGCTTGCTCGGTGTATGGACGAATTTGACGATTTCTGCTGCCACTTTTTCTCTAACAAAGTGGCAATCGATTTCAATGTGCTTGGATCTTTCATGTAGAGTTGGATTGGTGGCTATTTGAATGGCAAAGACGTTATCACAAAAAATCATTGCTGAATTCACCTCGACATGCATGAACTTGAGAAGGGTAATGATAGACAGAACTTCACAAGTAGCGTTGGCTAGAGCTCTGTACTCTGTCTCCGTTGAGCTCCGCGAAACTACATCTTTCTTTTTGCTCTTCCATGACACTAATGAATCTCCCAAGAATGTGCAATAGCCGGTCGTGGACCTCTGTGTGTTGAGGCAGTTGCCCCGATCAGCGTCTGTGTACATGGAGAGGTGAAATTTGGATTTTGATGAGAAGAGTAATCCCTGGCCAGGTGCTGCCTTCAAATACCTGAGGACATGGTGCACAACTTTGAAATGAGGAGTTCGAGGATTTGCCATGTATTGAGCCAGTTTTACCACAGCAAAAGTGATGTCTGGCCGAGATATAGTGAGATACATAAGGCGGCCAATTAATCTACGATAGTTTGAAGCATCAAGCATAGTATCACCTTCGTCAGCCCTAAGTTTCAGATTAGCATTCATGGGTGTATTGCCAGGTTTGCACCATAAGAAACCAGTCTCCTCTAGCAACGAGAGTGTATATTTTTGCTGACTCAGAGTAATTCCATCTTTTGATCTAGCAAGCTCAAGACCAAGGAAGAACTTAAGATCACCCAAGATTTTAAGCTTGAAGATGGATTGAAGCTTGGTTTAACATTGTCCACCATTTCTTGTTTGGGAGCAGCGATGATGATGTCATCCACGTACACAATGAGATAGGTAGTTGCCTCACCCTCTTCTAGAGCGAAAAGAGAGTAATCTTGTCTGCATCGTGTAAAGCCATGGGTGGTCAGTGTGTTGCAAAACTTAGTGAACCACTGCATGATGCTTGTCGCAACCCATACAAGGACCGTGTGAGTTTACAAACTAACACTTGTTTCCGCTGAGGATGACCCAAAGGCAATTCCATGTAGACTTCTTCATTAATTTCACCATTGAGGAATGCATTATTTATATCTAGCTGTAAGAGGCTCCAGTTCTTGACTGCATCAATGATAAGTAAGGTTCTCACAGTGGTGATCTTTGCTACGGGACTAAATGTGTCCCTAAAATCAATACTAGCTTGTTGAGTATATCCTTTTGCAACCAAACGTGCCTTATATCTCTCTAACAAGCCATCAACCTTTAGCTTAGCTTTGTACACCCAACGACAACCAATGGCTTGCTTATCTGGTGGTAAAGGTACGAGGGCCCAATTGTTATTGGCCTCAAGCGCATCAAGTTCCTCTTGCATAACCTGTCTCCATTCTTTGAACTGAACTGCCTGGTGGTAAAATTAAGGCTCAGGTATGGTGTCTAATTGTGCGATGGAGTTAAGGTATGTGATGTTAAGGCGATGGTTACTAATATGATTGTCTAAGGGATAGAGAGTAGAAGTGTGGCAGACATAGTCACTGAAGTAAGGAGGAGGTTGAATGTGTCTAGTTGATTTTCTTAGTTGTTTAGGTGGGGAAGTGATGGTGTTTAGTGTTGGTTCTTGATGTTGAGATTCTGGGTTTATGAAGGTTGGAGTTGGTTATGAGAATGGAGAAGAGATGTGATTAAGAATGTGTTTAGGAAGTACAAAGTCATTGAACAAGTCCTCATTAGACTGCAGATGAGGTGAGGTACTAAAAGGCATAACATGTTCATGGAAAATGATGTCTCTTGAGATAAAAAATTGTTTGATTCTAAGGTTGTAGAGTTTGTAACCTTTGTAACCAATTGGATATCCAATAAAGACTGAAGGATCAGCTCTAGGACAAAATTTGATTTTGGAGTTAGAGGTGTCTGCTGCATATGCAAGGCAACTGAAATTTCTTAAGGCATCATAGTTAGGTGTCTTCCAAATAGCAGTTCAAAGGGAGAATTAAATTGTAATAATTTGCTTGGGGTTCGATTGATTAGGAAGGCTGCAGTGATGATGCACTCCCCCCAAAAGAAAATAGGGACTTTTGACTGAAAGAATAAGGATCTGGCCACATTCAACAGATGCTGGTACTTTCTCTCTACAACAGCATTTTGTTGGGGTCGATAAGGGCATGAGAATTAATGCAGGACACCTCTCTTCTGCAGAAAATCCTTAAGTGCAAGTTCCTTAGCATTGTCAGACCTGAGACATTTGATCTTAATGCCAAACTGAATGTCAATTAGTGCAAAGAAATCCTTCAAGTAACCTGTGGCTTCAGATTTATTATTCAGCATATAAATCCAACAAAATCTGGTTGCATCATCAACAATGGTTAGAAAGAAAATCATTAGACGATATGGGATTATGTGACTTAAAAGGAAACTTCTTGAATTTAGCTAAATGCCAGATTTCACAAGTATGACAAGTTGATTTATTCGACAAATGCAAAATACTATCTAAGTGTTGTAGAATGTTAGGAGGTACATGACTAAGACGTGTGTGCCATAAATCTGGACTACACAAATTTATTGAGATAGAATCAGTATAAGAAATATCACTAGAAAGAAAAGAATTTGAAGAATTTTGTGAACCATGCAGTGCCGAATTGGTTGGGATTTCTGCTCTTAGGATGTAAAGTCCTTGTTGCAAGTCACCCTTTCCAATCATCTTCAAACACTTGTTGTCCTAAATAGTGAAGTAATTAAAACCAAGAGTGACAGTGATTGTGGAGTTAGCAAGAAAGGATGAAACTGAAAGTAAATTGACATGAAACTCAGGGACATAAAGCACATTTTGGAGAGATATATGCTTATTGAGAGTAACTGAACCTATGAAATTGGCAGAGAAAATGTCACCATTAGGTAAGGAGACAGAAAAATTCTTCGAAGTATGTATTGAGGTGAATAGAGATAAATCACAAGCAATGTGAATGGTGGCACCACTATCCAAAATCCAAGAATTATGAGATAAGTTTGACCTTAACATGGATGCATTGAGAACGATACCTGCTGGAGTTGAAACTTCAGTTGATTCATTTGATTAAATATCTTGGATCTTCTTATTATTCAGCAAGGTTAGGAGCTGTTGAACTTGTGTTGGAGTCAAATTTGGGTTGATTTGTGCATCTGAATTGGACTGAGATGTGGAGATATGATGAACCGAAGGCTTCGTGTTCTTTCCTTTGCCAAAATTTGGAGGGTAACCGTGAATTTTGGAACACTTGTCGATAGTGTGCCCAAGAATTTCACAGTGCGAGACGAGGGGTCTATCTTTCTTCATCATGCCTCTGTCATGACCTTGAGATTGTGTTGGTTGCTGATTTCTCGCCAAAAAAACTACTTGATTATGGGAAGCAGAATTGAGTGACGCTCCTATTACCCTATGTTTTTCTTCTTATGTTACAAGAGAAATGACTTTGTTAATTGTGGGAAGAGGTTCCAAGAGCAAGATTTGCCCACGAATCTGGAAAAAGGATTCATCCAATCCCATGAGAAAATAGTGAATATACTCAACTTGAAGAAACTCTTGCGTGGCGTGCACATCACCGCAATTGCATTGTACTGGGTGATATGAGTTCAATTCTTCCCAAAGAACCTTGATTCTTATGAAGTATTGTGACACAGACGTGGCACCTTGTCGAAGATTCATCAAGTCGCGCTTCAATTCGAACACGCGCGGGATATTTCCATGTTGTAAACACTCCTTCAGATCGTTCCACAACT
The DNA here is from genome assembly GCF_003086295.3 of Arachis hypogaea. Classification (NCBI taxonomy): domain Eukaryota; kingdom Viridiplantae; phylum Streptophyta; class Magnoliopsida; order Fabales; family Fabaceae; genus Arachis; species Arachis hypogaea. The sequence continues at coordinate 68,158,867 of NC_092050.1, forward strand.
CCACTGCAGAATCTATATATACGAGAGAGGTAGCAACTTCTTTTGTAACAGAATTCAAAATCAATGTGCTTATTACATCATTCGCACACTGCCAATTCTCAAATTTCTCTGGTTCAGTGATTGGATCTGGTTTAGGCACCGATCCAGTGATGAAACCAAGCTTACGTTTGGCATTTAGGGCTTTCTGCATCGCGCGGCTCCAAGAATGATAGTTGTAAGGTCCCACATCGGTTGGGGAGGGGAACGAAGCATGCCTTATAAGGGTGTGGATACCTCTTCCTAGCATGACGCATTTTGACGAGTGAGTGTGGGGGACTTCGGCTATCATCCCTATCGTCAAATGCAAAACCGTGAGGCCTTGTGTGCCAAAGCGGACAATATCGTGCTAGCGGGTGGTTTGGGCTGTTACAATAGTTGTAGTCAGTGAATTGTTGAGTGACCAAGATCAGACTGGGTTGATCAGCGGGAGAGAGGTTATAAGGATCCACAACTATTGATGAAGCTGAAGAAACTACAGATGAAGATGAAGCTAGCTACGCCATGGTTGGTGAAATTAGGGGAAGAACAAAATGACGCTTCTTTCCAAGTCTCGTTGATCGGAATCGCTATTTCTATCAAGAACAGAGGTGAAACACGCGCATTCTCATCAAACTCAGTGTGTGAGTCAAAAAAAGAGGAAGAGAGAAGAGGGAAAGAACACACATTAACACATATGCCTTTAGTCTAACTAATTAATATAACTAAATAACTTTACATTTAGTCTAACTAATTAATATAATTAATTCAGGTCTTAACTAAATTGTTAAGTTATAACAGACTGTATAAATATATGCTATGGCTAATAGTGCTAACATATAATATATTATCTTAAGAACACACATTAACACATATGCCTTTATTGCCACTTTCATACACAATTTTACAAACAGAAATACAGGAAGAGACATGTACCATTAAACTTTCTAGATCAACCACAGCCATTCAAGATCCTAGCTGGAAAACTAATGGGACCAAATAATAACAATATAGTTGTCAGGTAAAAGCCAAAGTTGTGGATGATTCTATTAGACAACTAAAGACAATTAAAACTATATAGTTATATAACTTTTTTATTTTTCTTTTATGGAAAAAGAAGAGAGATCCATCATTTTATTTGTGAAGTGACACTTGAACAGTTGTATGTCATTTATAGGGTATTGTTCAGGACTATTTGGAATTTTGTTGGTTAAAAGATGATCCTTGGATCAATCAAGTAAATTCTTCGAAACTCAATTTATGGAGAAAATGTTCATACAAACAGATTGAGCGATAATGATTATCATTCATTATTTTTTACGATTAATTCACCTCAAAGATTTAATCACCAAATTGTGTACTTCTTAGAATTATTTATCTTTTGTTACTCACATTATGTTGATAATAGAGTGTGTAACTATCCCAATAAGTCTGCTAATAATATTAATATCATAATAAGTCTATTGAAGTTTCTCAATTAGATTAACAAGGTCCTAACCAATTGACTATGAATAACATAAAAAGTTAGTTATAATTATGTAAACTTAGTTAATTCAATTCAGTTTAATTCTATCAATTATACATATAATTAAAATAAGGTTATTTTAATAAGTTAACCTATCATAACGAAAAATCTATTTGAGTTTCTTAACCTAATTATTAAGGTCCTAACTAATCAATTATTAAAATTGTAAAATGTTAGTTAGAGTGATATTAATTAAACTAATTAGACCACCTTAATTATCATTCATTTTTTTTTGGTGTCTACCTTAACCATCATTAATGGAAAGTAATATGGGACTCTAATTAATAATAATTAAGACAGTTTAATTAAAAGATGTATGGATACTACATCAGACATTTTGGAATTTCTATCCTTAATTACAACATTCAAACACTACAAACTACTTGTATGCATATTTTGGACATTCTCAATTATTTCACTAACATTTTTTGTTTTCTATTAATCAAAACCATCTTAAATGATACGTATTTAAAAGGATACTTTTATATTTTAGAGGTAAAATGTAAAATGATAATTTTGTCATATTTAAGTATCTGAAATCTTTATAAATCGAAGCTATTCAATTCAATTTACACTACTTTATATGAATCGAATCAATTGAATTTGATTTAGCTATAGTAGTAATAAATCAAATTGAATAGATTCGATTTAGTAGGAATAAGCTTCCAAAAGAACTCAGTCCAGCCATAATAAATCGAATCAATTGAATTCAATTTATAGCTGAAGGTGCTCAAAGTAAATCAAATCAAATAGATTCGAATTACTCTTTAACGCTAACAATATAAATTGATTTTTACCTGATTCGGTTTAGCCTTTGTATACTTTATATATAGAATTCAAATTAACATGTTTCGAATTACAGCCACAATATTCTCTCCAACAACCCACGCAAGAGAGAACACTAAAGTCACAACACGACAAGATTTAAAACTGACATGGAAGACAACCTGGATCATATCTATCGATTGGAATGAGTTGCCCAAATTACTGGTAGCATCTCGAACAACAAATTACGAAATTCTATAAATAACTTCTTCATCCGTTTTATGTTATGCAGTCTCAATTTTTGGATTATAATATTCTGCAACTCAACAAAAGTCGTAGAAAGTTTGATAAAGACACCCAACAGAATCTTATTAGTAAATTTTATTCTTTGTTGTGTTTTTTCCTTAATCGTCTTTCTATAGTGCACAAGAATTAAAAAACTATCTTTACTAGCCAGTTTAAGTGCCACTCTGATGAAAATTTAACGTTCTGCTTATATTTATATATGTTACATTCGTTGCTAAATCGAATTAACTGAATTCGATTTATTTCATTAGCTCAGCATGTAGTAAATCGAATCAATTAGACTCGATTTATTTAGGATGTTACCAGCTCCTGCTACACTAACATAAGTTATTTTGAATTACATAAAATAACTTTTCTTAATAAATTGAATCTATTCAATTTAATTTACTACTATAGTTAAATCAAATCAATTGAATTCGATTTAATTATATAAAAAAAGTGTAAATCGAATTAGATACCTCCGACTTACATAAAATTGTTCTAAAATAGGACATACATATAAACTTCTTGATTTTAGCACAATTATATAATATTGAGATTCATTTAATTTGTTTATGTGATCTTATCCTTAATATTATCTGCAAGTAAAAAATATGGGTTACCGCAAATAGGGGCAAGTAATGGCATCTGTTTCCATGCCTAAACATTAAAAAGTATTAGTGGATTGTTTACGTTCTTACCGTCAAAACTAGATACTCAAGCAATTTAGTCAAAAGTAAATTTTTTTTATAACATGGATAAATTTAGGGTTAAATAAGTTTTTAATTTCTATAAAATATTTATACTTTAGTTCTGATTCTCATAAAAAAAAATTGTCTTTTATTTTAATCCAATAAAATTTAAAAGTTGTCTATTTCAATATTTCCTGTTAATTTACTCTATTAAGTACTAATATACCAGATTAAATCCTAACGTACTATGGTCACCAAAAATAAATCCTAACTATTTTTCAAATAACTTTAAAACTTTACACTAATAAACATATACACAATAAAACAGCCTTCTTAAGACTGCATTACTAAGGATAGAAAGCAGGTCAAATGGCTCACAGCTGACAAGAGCCTATGGTCCGACTTACGAAAAGTGTTATTATTTCAAGTGTATCAACTATCAAGGAATCAGAAGTATTCAGTAACTTTAGCAATAATTCTGTAGTACACTTAAAATGTTTCCATTATCATGAACCTTTAGCATAGTAGTTTCATAAATTTGTTCATTAATAAATAATAAATTAACAACATCACAAGTGGATCGTCCTCATGGTCAACCATTTTGGTGTCCATCTCATTCCTCCGATGATTTCTTGACCTTAATTAAAATGCCAACTTCATCGTGAAAGATCACTGCTCCTTGTGGCTGTAAAATCTTGTCCATCTCAAGAAGAATGTTTTCCATGTTATAGCTGCATTTAATTGTGAGACAAGATGTTGAGTTAGAATTGTTTGGATATATAATTATAATGACAAATATTTACTTGGTTAAAAGTTTAAGTATGATTTAATTTGTGTATTAGTGGTGCAGGTCCAATATTTCATCTCTCAGTCCAAATTCATATTGCTTCAACACACTTCCAATACACAAATTCAAGGCTTAAGCCCAATACCCTTAATGAACAACATATTTAGAAACTTGATGTATGTCAAGAGAGAAGGTTCTGAACAATTTATGAAAAAAAAGGAGTGGAACATTTAGCAATATTATGGGATAGTTGGGGCATTAGAATACTAACTAAGACACAAAGGACAATAACACTACATAAAGGACATTAGAGGATCGATATTTAGAGATTGGAAGAGCAAAAACAACATGCAAGTGTAGTGGAGAAACTTCAAAGATAATAGAGGTGGTGAAGCAACTCTTCAGACAACAGAGTTAGTGGATCAAAATGAAAAAGGACCGCATGCCAAGGAAGACAGCAGCAATAGACAAAATGAGCAAAGAAACTAAAGAGGTAATGAAGCAATTTGAAGGGAGAGACTCACCCTATAAATCTGGCCTTACATCAGCATTTGAGGAAAAGGAAAACAAACTGGCACTTAAGTATCATTTCATACACTTGAGCTGAAATATTTTCTTTTAATTTTGTACTTCATTTGAAATTTCAGTGTTATGGCTATCTAATGTTATTTTTTTGTAATTGAGAAAAAGGTTATTCATGGTAAGGAGAAAATTGAAAAAGTCATGAGAGAAAAGAGGCAAGAGAGAAGCATAGAAAAGCCAAAAAAATCTTTTGTGTAACTGTTTTAGTTGAACTATGGTTTAGTTCCCTTACCAAGTTGGGATAGCACTTAGTGATGGCGAGACTTGTGTAGAAGTTTAGTGGTTAATACTACATGAATTAGGTTGTAATTCATTGGTATTGGTGTATGTAATCAGTTTGATTATAGTGAAAATTCTACCATGGTTGTAGTGGAGACTAGATGTAGGTTTTATGGCACCAGAAAACCGAATCAGGATACATGTTGGCCTCATTCTCTTCTTTCCTTCTCTGTTTATTTTTGGTTTTAGAGACAAAAAGAAAAAAATCTCATGCATAATCAGGTTCCACATAAAACAGAGCAAAAGAACTTCATTTATGAATTCAACTTGATTCAACCCCCTTCTCAAGTTCTAGCATTACCATCAATTGATATCAGAGCCCAATCTCAAAGAGTCAAGATTCATAGCTTGGTATAAAGATCCATAGCCAATAACATGGGTGCTAGCATCATGGTATACACGCTCACAGAAGGACATTCTAATAATAGACCTCCTTACTTCAACGACAACGACTACTCATACTAGAAGGAGAGAATGAGAATCTTCGTACAGTCAATCGACTAAAACTTTTGGAAGATTATTGTCAACAGACCTGATATTCTAACAAAAGCAAAATGCTGATGGGGATTTGGTGCTAAAGGAAGATAATGAGTGGTCAGAGAAAAAGAAGAACAATGTTAAACTCAATGCCAATGCAATTAACTTAATGCACTGCGCGATAAGTTTTGAAGAGTACAGAAAAGTTTCAAAGTGCAAAACTGCCAAAGAAATATGAGGCTAGTTGAAACACACACATGAAGAAACCAAACAAGTGAGAGAGACAAGAATAGACATGCTGATGAAGGAATACGAGATGTTCATCATGAAGGAGAATAAAAGCATTGATCAGATGTTCAAAAATTTTCAATAATCATCAACAACCTAGATGCCATGGGGAAGAGCTATTCAGAAGAAACACTAGTAAGGAAGATCTTGAGGAGTCTCGCAAAAAAGTGAAAAGTGAAAAGTACAGCCATCTCAGAAAGGAATGATTTGATAAAAATTACCTATGATGAGCTAAGAAGCAAGCTGCTAGTCTATGAAACTACTCACATGTCTCAAGACACAAATGACAAAAAGAAATGTATAGCATTGAAGTTAAGAATGATAGCCAAAACAGAAGAATCTGATGACAGTATTTCACATGAAAAGATGGTGCTCTTTGCAAGAAAAATGAGAAGATCAATGAGGTTCAAAAGCAAATGCAAAGGAACTACTTCATCTAAAGATTTCAAGAAGGATCAATCCAAATTTACTTGTCACTATTGCAAGGAGTCGGGTCACTTCAAGTTCGACTATCCTTAATTGAAGAGAAGCAAAAAATCAAGCAAGGACAAGAAGAAGGTGATGATGGCAACATGGGAAGATTTGAAAAATAATTCTAACTCAGAAGATAAAGAATATTTTGATTATGAGGCTCAAATATGCTTGATGGTTGATCACATAGGCATGGATGAGATAGATCTTTCTGATTTATCCATTAATGAATTGCACTCTATTATCAAAAATTTTGCTGTGAACTCAAAGAAACTTTTTGATAAATTTGTTAAGTGCAAGAAAGACAATGAGACATTGAGAGAAAAAAATAAATTTTTATTAGAAAAGGTGAAGGCAACTATAGCTTATAATGAAAAATTTTTAAAAGAAGAAAATAATGCTTTAAAAGCTAAATTAAACAAATTCAAACTCAAGCATTCGGTCTCAGCCTCTACTAATTTAATTTCTAAAAATGAAAGGTTGAATAAGAAAATTAAGAATTTTAATGGAGACCTAACAAAATTTGTTCAAGGTTCACAAAATCTTGACAAATTACTTGCTTGTCAAAGATCTAATTTTAAAAAATCTGGACTTGAATTCAAAAGGAAAAGTAACTTTGTTTTCAAATAAACATTTAAAAAATCTGAAACTTTCTTTTTCAAGAATGTTAAACCCAAAATTTCCAGCAAGCCTCAAAATTCAGCAAACAAGAATCCTTGCTATAAATAAAATAGAAATAGTCATGTTCCTCAACAATACTCTATTTTTCTAAGGTCTTTTGGTGATAACAAATTGTATAAAATTGTTCATAATTATAATACTCTTGGACAACCAAGAAGATTTCACATAAGAGGATCTAAATAGATTTGGATACCTAAGGTTAGTTGAAGAACATGTAAATTTGTCTTACATCAAAGAAAAAAAAAAGACATATGGTATCTTGATAGCAGATGTTCAAAGCATATGATTAGAAAGGCTACCTCCTTCTTCATCAAACTCAACAAGTACGATGGAGGGTTTGTCACTTTGATAACAAGCTCAAGCATCACTACAAGAAAGTGAAGCACTTGTAACAAAAAATTTGTATTAAATTTAAAATTGTTATAAATTATGATTTTTTCGTAACAAAATAATTTGTTACAAAACATTTCAGTATTTTGTAACAATATAATAACTCGAATTTTTGAAAAATTAAATAATGAGTTATTTATGATTTATTATTTAATTTAAAAATATATTTCTTAAAAATAATTAAATTAAATTTTATGATATTTTAAATTTAAAATCTATTAAAATTTTTAAATAATTTTTATTATAATAAAATATTTTTAAAAAATAAAAAAATTATCATTATTATTATTATATTATTATTATTGTTATTATTACCATTACCGTTATTATTATTGTCATTATTATATTACTATTTTCTTGGCCGAAGGCCAAATATATAGATTAATACATATATGCTATTATACATGTATCCATTATACATATACATATAGTATTAAGAAAGAAAGCAACGCGCCTTCAACTCAATGCATATATATGCATATACATATATAATATGACACGTACTCTTTATATTTATTAATCATCATGATCGACATCTCATCTTTCTTCATCAACGAAGCCAAAACGAAAGAAATTAAAATAAAGAAGGAAAGATCATAGGTGAGAGAGAGAGACCGAGCTTGCATGGGGAGAACCGTAAACCCCACCAAAATTTCGGTTTTGATTTTTTGTGATATGTAACTCTAATAAAAAATCTAATCCAATAAAAGTGTTTGTATCTTCCTTCTTTATGTGTTGGTGTCATTTTTGTTCGGTAAAAATTGACAGTAACGTAGCTCTCATTCTCTTTGAGTTTGGCCAATTGAAGCTTTAAGAGAGATAGACGATTTCTGATCTTTTCTTCTTCAGCAGCCCGGTTAAAAAATTTCTTCGAAACTTCCGTTGTGTTGATTTCGTACGGAAGTAGGATTTGGTAACTTTATAATAATTAAAGGTGAATTTGATGAGTGAATGTTGATATGATTGATTATTATTTGAGTTTGAATGAGTTTATGTTGAATTATTGTTGTTGCTTGTGATTTGTTGGTTTGGCTATAATGAACAACTCAGCTGTGCTTATTTTAATGATTTTGGGACTGTTGTGATATGGTATTTAGAGGAAATTGATGAGATTTGGTAGTTAAAATATTAAATTAAAAGCAGAGAAAAATCGATAATCGAAAGGCTCGAAAACGGATTAAAATACAAATAATATTTTGAAAGGAAAGGGTTAAGAATTTCGGTTTTGATATAAAAGAAAGATTAGTAATTACATTTTATTTTTGAAGGGTAACTTTGTATTTGTATATAAAAATCGAGGTACAATTTGTAATTTTATAAATTTTTGGGTATTTTTGGTAATAAATAAAGTACGAAGTTAAAAGTGGGTATTTTATAAAAATTCAGGGTTATTTTTATAAATATAAAAATAAGTGAGGATTTCAAATATAATTTTTATAAAATATTGAGGTTAAACATAGAATATTAAAAAATTCATAATTTAGAAAGTAATTAATAAAAGCTTGAAAATAAGGTTTTATAAACTAAGTTTTAAAAGAAGATTATAAATATTATTTTAAATATTTTTTTAAAATTATTCATTTCTATTAAAATAAATCATTATTATAATTAGTATTTATCAAAGATATTATTTTGTAAGAATATTATAAAGTGTAATATTAATGAGGAGAGCAAGCAAAGTAATCTTAAAAATTTTAGAGAACGTAGACTTAATTAAAGGACTTTATAATTCTTTTCCATAAAACATTTAGGGTGAGGCGAGGGAATAATGAAGAAATAATTTATACTATAGAATGATAAGAAAGAAAAGAAAGAAAAGAAAGAACAAGACGAAAATGAGATAAGTAAAGATATGGTGGTGAGACCACTGAGATTCGCTTTCCGGAGATACATCGGCCACCCCAGGGGATGGTCGCACATATAAGACAGAGGTTTCTTAAAGAAGTTATCAATATATACATCGGCTCAAGAGAGTCACACCTGTAAGATAGATGTTACTTACAGAGGTTATGACACTGGAAGCCAAACTCAGACATAGGTTGTTGAGTGATGAGCGGATAATTTATACGGTTTTTGGCATTGTTTTTACATAGTTTTTAGTATGAATTAGTTAGTTTTTATTATATTTTTATTAGTTTTTAAATAAAAATCATATTTCTGGACTTTACTATGAGTTTGTGTGTTTTTCTGTGATTTCAGGTAATTTCTGGCTGAAATTGAGGGATTTGAGCAAAAATCAGATTCAGGCTGAAAAAGGACTGCAGATGTTGTTGGATTCTGACCTCTCTGCACTCAAAGTAGATTTTCTAGAGCTACAGAAATCTAAATGGCGCGCTCTCAATTGCGTTAGAAAGTAGACATCCAGGGCTTTCCAGAAATATATAATAGTCCATACTTTGCCCGAGTTTAGACGATGCAAACTGGCGTTCAACGCCAGTTCCATGCTGCATTTTGGAGTCAAACGCCAGAAACAGGTTGCAAAGTGGAGTTAAACGCCAGAAACAGGTTACAAATTGGCGTTCAACTCCAAGAGAAGCCTCTACATGTGTAAAGCTCAATGCTCAGCCCAAGCACACACCAAGTGGGCCCCGGAAGTGAATTTCTGCATCATTTACTTATTTCTGTAAACCCTAGTAACTAGTTTAGTATAAATATGACTTTTTACTATTGTATTTACATCTTCGGATCTTTGATTAGTTTTATGCTATCTTAGACTTTCATGGGGGCTGGCCATTCGGCCATGCCTGGACCATTATCACTTATGTATTTTCAAACGGTAGAGTTTCTACACACCATAGATTAAGGTGTGGAGCTCTGCTGTTCCTCATGAATAAATACAAAGTACTACTGTTTTTCTATTCAATTCAAACTTATTCCTATTCTAAGATATCCATTCGCACCCAAGAACATGATGAATGTGATGATTAGGTGACGCTCATCATCATTCTCACTTATAAACGCGTGCCTGACAAACACTTCCGTTCTACATGCAAACAAGCTAGAATGAATATCTCTTAGATATCTAATACAGAGGACCGAGTCCGAGATATTAGAATCTTCGTGGTATAAGTTAGAACCCATGGATGGCCATCCTTGAGATCCGGAAAGTCTAAACCTTGTCTGTGGTATTCCGAGTAGGATCTGGGAAGGGATGGCTGTGACGAGCTTCAAACTCGCGAGTGCTGGGCATAGTGACAGACGCAAAAGGAAAGTAAATCCTATTCCAGTATGATCGAGAACCGACAGATGATTAGCCATGCAGTGACAGCGCATTGGACCATTTTCACAGAGAGGATGGGATGTAGCCATTGACAACGGTGATGCCCTACATAAAGCTTGCAATGGAAAGGAGTAGGAATGGTTGGATGAAGACAGCAGGAAAGCAGAGGTTCGGAGGAACGAAAGCATCTCTATACACTTATCTGAAATTCTCACCAATGAATTACATAACTATCTCTATCTTTATTTTATATTTTATTTATCTTTTAATTATTAAAACTCTATAACCATTTGAATCTGCCTGACTGAGATTTACAAGGTGACCATAGCTTGCTTCAAGCCGACAATCTCCGTGGGATCGACCCTTACTCACGTAAGGTTTATTACTTGGACGACCCAGTGCACTTGCTGGTTAGTTGTGCGAAGTTGTGACTAAGAAACAAGATCATGAACGTGCATATTTAGTTTTTAGCGCCGTTACCAAGGAAGGAACGATCACGATTTCGTGCACCAAGTTTTTGGCGCCGTCGCCGGGGATTGTTCGAGTATGGATAACTAACGGTTCATCTTGTTGCTCAGATTAGGTAATTTTATTTTAATTTTAAGCTTTTTATTTCTTATTTTCGAAAAATACAAAAAAAATTTTTTTCTTCTTTTTCGTTTTTCCCAATTAAATTTCGAAAAAAATAAAAAAAGTTTAATAAAATAATAAAACCAAAAAAATATTTGATGTTTCTTGTTTGAGTCTAAAGTCAAGTTTTAAGTTTGGTGTCAATTGCATCTTTTTAATTTTCTAAAAATTATTTTCAAAAATTTCATGCATTGCATTCTTCATGATCTTCAAGTTGTTCTTAGCCAGTCTTCTTGTTTGATCTTCATATTTTCTTGTTTTGTGTCTTTTCTTGTTTTTCATATGCATTTTCGATTTGTTAGTGTCTAAAGTTTGATAATTTCTAAGTTTAGTGTCTTGTATGTTTTTCTTTTCTTGAAAATTATCAAAAATAAGTCTTGATGTTCATCTTGATCTTCAAAGTATTCTTGGTGTTCATCTTGACATTCAAAGTGTTCTTGCATGTATTGTGTGTTTTGATTCATAATTTTTATATTATGTGTCATTTTTGTGTTTTTTTCTCTTTCATCATTAAAATTCAAAAATCAAAAAATTATCTTTCCCTTTTTCTCTCATAAAATTTTCGAAAATTTGAGTTGACTTTTTCAAAAATTTTTAAAATCAAGTTGTTTCTTATGAGTCAAATCAAATTTTCAATTTAAAAATTCTATCTTTTTCAAATCTTTTTCAAAAATCAAATCTTTCTCATTTTTCCTTTCATAATTTTCGAAAATTCCAAAATGATTTTCAAAAATCTTTTTCTTATTTCTATTTCAAATTTTCAAAATTAATGCTAACAATTAATGTGATTGATTCAAAAATTTTAAGTTTGTTACTTGCCTAGTAAGAAAGGTTCAATCTTTAAACTCTAGAATCATATCTTTTTAGTTTCTTGTTAGTCAAGTAATCAACTTTAATTTTCAAAATCAAATATTTTTAAATTTTTTTTTAAATCTTTTTCAAAATAAATTTCAATCACATCTTTTTCAAAATCAATTTCAAAATCTTTTCTAACTTCTTTTCTAACCTCTTATCTTTTTAATTTGAGTTTCAAATCTTTTTCAATCAATCTTATCTTTTTGTTTCAATCATACCTTTTTCAAAACTACCTAACTAATTTTCTCTCTAATTTTCGAAAATCCATTCCCTCTTTTTCAAATTTTCTTTTTAATTAACTAATTGTTTTGATTTCAATTTAATTTGATTTCAATTTTAATTTTCGAATTTTAACTTTAATTTTAAATTTTTTTTATTTTATTTTATTTAAATTTTCGAATTCTTCTCTTCCTCACCTCCTTCTGATTATTTATTTATTTACTAACACTTTTCTTCATCTCAAAATTCGAACTCTCTCTTCCTCTTGCTGTTCGAATTTCTCTTCTTTTATTCTTATCTTCTTCTACTCACATAAAGGAATCTCTATACTGTGACATAGAGGATTTCATATTTTCTTTTCTGTTTTCTTCTTTTTCATATGAGCAGGAACAAGGATAAGAACATTCTTGTTGAGGCTGATCCTGAACCTGAAAGGACTCTGAAGAGGAAGCTAAGGGAAGCTAAAGCATAACTCTCTGGAGAAAATCTGACAGAAATTTTCGAAAAAGAAGGAGACATGGCCGAAAATAATAACAATGCAAGAAAGATGCTTGGTGACTTTACTGCACCAAATTCCAATTTACATAGAAGAAGCATCTCAATCCCTGCCATTGGAGCAAACAATTTTGAGCTTAAGCCTCAATTAGTTTCTCTGATGCAACAGAATTGCAAGTTTCATGGACTTCCATCAGAAGATCCTTTTCAGTTCTTAACTGAATTCTTGCAGATCTGTGATACTGTTAAGACAAATGGGGTTGATCCCGAGGTCTACAGGCTTATGCTTTTTCTGTTTGCTATAAGAGACAGAGTTAGAGTATGGTTGGACTCTCAACCTAAAGACAACCTGAACTCTTGGGATAAGCTGGTCACGACTTTCTTAGCCAAGTTCTTTCCTCCTCAAAAGCTTAGCAAGCTTAGAGTGGATGTTCAGACCTTCAAACAAAAAGAAGGTGAATCCCTCTATGAAGCTTGGGAGAGATACAAGGAACTGACCAAAAAGTGTCCTTCTGACATGCTTTTAGAATGGACCATCCTGGATATATTCTATGATGGTCTGTCTGAATTATCTAAAATGTCATTGGACCATTCTGCAGGTGGATCCATCCACCTAAAGAAAATGCCTACAGAAGCTCAAGAACTCACTGACATGGTTGCAAATAACCAGTTTATGTACATTTCTGAAAGGAATCCTGTGAGTAATGGGACGCCTATGAGGAAGGAAGTTCTTGAAATTGATACTCTGAATGCCATATTGGCTCAGAATAAAATATTGACTCAGCAAGTCAATATGATCTCTCAGAGTCTGAATGGATTGAAGGAATCACCCAACAGTACTAAAGAGGCATCTTCTGAAGAAGAAGCTTATGATCCTAAGAACCCTGCAATAGCAGAGGTGAATTACATGGGTGAACCCTATGGAAACACCTATAATCCCTCATGGAGGAATCATCCAAATTTCTCATGGAAGGATCAACAAAAGCCTCAACAAGGCTTTAACAATGGTGGAAGAAACAGGTTTAGTAATACCAAGCCTTTTCCATCATCCACTCAGCAACAGACAGAGAATTCTGAGCAGAATCCATCTAGCTTAGCAAATATAGTCTCTAATCTATCTAAGGCCACTTTGAGTTTCATGAATGAAACAAGGTCCTCCATTAGAAACCTGGAGGTACAAGTGGGCCAGCTGAGTAAAAGGGTCATTGAAACCCCTCCTAGTACTCTCCCAAGCAATACAGAAGAGAATCCAAAAAGAGAGTGCAAGGTCATTGAATTAACCATCATGGCCGAACCTACAAGGGAGGGAGAGGACGTGAATCCCAGTGAGGAAGACCTTCTGGGACATCCAGTGATCAATAAGGAGTTTCCCTCTGAGGAACCAAAGGAATCTGAGACTCATCTAGAGACCATAGAGATTCCATTGAACCTCCTTATGCCATTCATGAGCTCTGATGAGTATTCTTCTTCTGAAGAGAATGAAGATGTCACTGAAGAGCAAGTTGCCAAGTACCTTGGTGCAATCATGAAGCTGAATGCCAAATTATTTGGTAATGAGACTTGGGAAGATGAACCTCCCTTGCTCATCAATGAACTGAGTGATTTGGATCAACTGAGATTGCCTCAGAAGAAACAGGATCCTGGAAAGTTCTTAATACCTTGTACCACAGGCACCATGACCTTTGAGAAGGCTCTATGTGACCTTGGATCAGGGATAAACCTCATGCCACTCTCTGTAATGGAGAAACTGGGAATCTTTGAGGTGCAAGCTGCCAGAATCTCATTAGAGATGGCAGACAACTCCAGAAAACAGGCTTATGGACAAGTAGAGGAAGTGCTAGTAAAGGTTGAAGGCCTTTACATCCCTGCTGATTTCATAATCCTGGATACTGGGAAGGATGAGGATGAATCCATCATCCTTGGAAGACCTTTCATAGCCACAGCAAGGGCTGTGATTGATGTGGACAGAAGAGAATTGATCCTTCAAATGAATGAGGATAACATTGTGTTTAAAACTCAAAGATCTCCTTCTGTAACCATGGAGAGGAAGCATGAAGAGCTTCTCTCACTGCAGAGTCAACCAAAGCCCCCACAGTCAAACTCTAAGTTTGGTGTTGGGAGGCCACAACCAAACTCTAAATTTGGTGTTGAACCCCCACATTCAAACTCTAAGTTTGGTGTTGGGAGGTTCCAACCTTGCTCTGAACATCTGTGAGGCTCCATGAGAGCTCACTGTCAAGCTATTGACATTAAAGAAGCGCTTGTTGGGAGGCAACCCAATGTTATCTAATTATATTTATTTATTTTTCATTGTTATTCTATGTTTTCTTTAGGTTGATGATCATGTGAAGTCACAAAAACTACTGAAAAAATCAAAAATAGAGTGAAAAATAGAAAGAAAATAGCACACCATGGAGGAGAATAGTCTAGCGTTTAAACGCCAGAAACAAGCATCTGTCTGGCGTTTAACGCCAGAAACAGGCACCAAGCTGGCGTTTAACGCCAGAAACAAGCATCTACCTGGCGTTAAACGCCAGAACAGAGCATGGAAGTGGCGTTTAATGCCAGAAACAGGCAGCAGTCTAGCGTTAAACGCCAAGATTGCATGTATAGGGCGTTTTACACGTCTAAAGGGTATAGGGATAAAAAATCCTTGACACCTCAGGATCTGTGGACCCCACAGGATCACCTCAGGATCTGTGGACCCTACAGGATCCCCACCTAACCCTATTCTCTCCTTTTCACACCTTTTCATAACTCTCTTCCCCAAATGCCCTTCATCAATCACTTCAATCACTCTTTCCTATCACCCCCTCACCACTCACATCCATCTTCTCTTCCCCATAAATCCCACCTACCTTCAAATTCAAAATATTTTCCCTCCCAAACCCAACCCTAAATGGCCGAACCCTAAACCCCTCCCTAATTATATATAAATCCCTCATTCCTTCTTCTATTTCATACAACACAACCCTTTCTTCTTCCCCTTGGCCGAAACCTACTCTCTCTCCCTCTCCTCCATTTCTCTTTTCCTTCTACTTCTTTCTTTCTTCTTTTGCTCGAGGACGAGCAAACATTTTAAGTTTGGTGTGGTAAAAGCATTGCTTTTTGTTTTTTCATAACTATTTATGGCACCTAAGGCCAGAGAAACCTCTAGAAAGAGGAAAGGGAAGGCAATTGCTTCCACCTCTGAGTCATGGGAGATGGAGAGATTAATCTTAAAGGTCCATCAAGACCACTTCTATGAAGTTGTGGCCAAGAAGAAAGTGATCCCTGAGGTTCCTTTCAAGCTCAAAAGGAATGAGTATCCGGAGATCCGACTTGAGATTCAAAGAAGAGGTTGGGAAGTTCTCACCAACCCTATTCAACAAGTCGGGATCCTAATGGTTCAAGAGTTCTATGCAAATGCATGGATCACAAGGAACCATGATCAAAGTGTGAACCCAAATCCAAAGCATTGGCTTACTATGGTTCGGGGAAAATACTTAGATTTTAGTCCGGAAAATGTAAGGCTGGCATTCAACTTGCCAATGATGGAAGAGAACGCACGCCCCTACATAAGAAAGGTCAACTTTGATCAAAGGTTAGACCAAGTCCTCATAGACATATGTGAGGAAGGAGCTCAATGGAAAATTGACTCAAGAGGCAAGCCGGTTCAATTAAGAAGGCATGACCTCAAACCAGTGGCTAGGGGATGGCTAGAGTTCATTCAACGCTCAATCATTCCTACTAGTAACCGGTCTGAAGTTACTATAGACCGGGCCATCATGATCCATAGTATCATGATTGGAGAAGAGGTGGAAGTTCATGAGATTATACCTCAAGAACTCTACAAGGTGGCTGACAAGTCCTCTACTTGGGCAAGGTTAGCCTTTCCTCACCTCATTTGCCACCTCTGCAATTCGGCTGGAATTGACATAGAGGGAGACATCCTCATTGAAGAGGACAAGCCCATCACTAAGAAAAGAATGGAGCAAATAAGAGATCATGGACCTCAACATGAGCATGAGGAAATTCCTCACCATGAAATCCCTGAGATGCCTCAGGGTATGCACTTTTCTCCACAGAATTATTGGGAGCAAATCAACACTTCCCTAGGAGAATTAAGTTCCAACATGGGACAACTAAGGGTGGAGCATCAAGAGCACTCCATCATTCTCCATGAAATTAGAGAAGATCAAAGAGCTATGAGGAAGGAGCAAGAAAGACAAGGAAGAGACATAGAGGAGCTCAAGAGCACCATTGGTTCTTCAAGAAGAGGAAGATGCCACCCTCACTAAGGTGGACTCATTCCTTAATCTTCTTGTTTATTTATTTTCCTGCTTTTTGATTTTTGAGTGATGAGCGGATAATTTATACGCTTTTTGGCATTGTTTTTAGTATGTTTTTAGTAGGATCTAGTTACTTTTAGGGATGTTTTCATTAGTTTTTATGTTAAATTCACATTTCTGGACTTTACTATGAGTTTGTGTGTTTTTCTGTGATTTCAGGTATTTTCTGGCTGAAATTGAGGGACTTGAGCAAAAATCAGATTCAGAGGTTGAAGAAGGACTGCTGATGCTGTTGGATTCTGACCTCCCTGCACTCAAAGTGGATTTTCTGGAGCTACAGAACTCAAAATGGCGCGCTTCTAATTGCGTTGGAAATTAGACATCCAGCGCTTTCCAGCAATATATAATAGTCCATACTTTGGCCGAGTTTAGATGACACAAAAGGGCTTTGAACGCCAGTTCTACGCTGCAGTCTGGAGTTAAACGCCAGAAACACGTCACGAACCAGAGTTGAATGCCAGAAACACGTTACAACCTGGCGTTCAACTCCAAAAAGAGCCTCTGCACGTGTAACATTCAAGCTCAGCCCAAGCACACACCAAGTGGGCCCCGGAAGTGGATTTATGCATCAATTACTTACTTCTGTAAACCCTAGTAACTAGTTTAGTATAAATAGGACTTTTTACTATTGTATTAGACATCTTATAATCTTGGGATCATCTTTTGATCATTTTTAGATCTCTAGACCTCCATGGGAGGCTGGCCACTCGGCCATGCTTACCCTGTATTCACTTATGTATATTTCAACGGTAGAGTTTCTGCACTCCATAGATTAAGGTGTGGAGCTCTGCTGTTCCTCATGAATTAATGCAAAGTACTATTGTTTTATATTCAATTCAACTTATTTCGCTTCTAAGATATTCATTCGCAATTCAATATGAATGTGATGAACGTGACAATCATCATCATTCCCATACGAACGCGTGCCTGACAACCACTTCCGTTCCACCTTAGATTGGATGATTATCTCTTGGATCTCTTAGTCAGAATCTTCGTGGTATAAGCTAGATTGATGGCGGCATTCATGAGAGTCTGGAAAGTCTAAACCTTGTCTATGGTATTCCGAGTAGGACTCTGGGATTGAATGACTGTGACGAACTTCAAACTCGCGAGTGCTGGGCGTAGTGACAGACGCAAAAGGAGGGTGAATCCTATTCCAGTATGATCGAGAACCTCAGATGATTAGCCGTGCTGTGACAGAGCATTTGGACCATTTTCACAAGAGGATAGGATGCAGCCATTGACCACGGTGATGCCTCCAGATGATTAGCCATGCAGTGACAACGCATCGGACCATTTTCACAGAGAGGATGAAAAGTAGCCATTGACAATGGTGATGTCCTTACATAAAGCCAGCCATGGAAAGGAGTAGGACTGATTGGATGAAGACAGCAGGAAAGCAGAAATTCAGAGGGACGAAAGCATCTCTATACGTTTATCTGAAATTCGCACCAATGATATACATAAGTATTTCTATCTTTATTCTCTGTTTATTTATTATTATTTTCGAAAACTCCATAACCATTTGATATCCGCCTGACTGAGATCTACAAGATGACCATAGCTTGCTTCATACCAACAATCTCCGTGGGAACGACCCTTACTCACGTAAGGTTTATTACTTGGACGACCCAGTGCACTTGCTGGTTAGTTGTATCGAAGTTGTGAATGAAAAATGATTTACTAAGACGTGCATGCAGAGTTTTTGGCGCCGTTGCCTGTGATCAGAATTTCGTGCACCAAGTTTTTGGCGCCGTTGCCGGGGATTGTTCGAGTTTGGACAACTGACGGTTCATCTTGTTGCTCAGATTAGGTAATTTTCTTTTTGTTTTATTTTCAAAAAATTTTCAAAAATCTTCAAAAAAAAAAATTTCTCCTTTATTTGCGAAAAAATAAAAATTCTTTTCAAAAATTTTATTATGTTCTTCAGAATTTTTAAGAATGAATCCTAGAGTTTCATAGAGCATGTTGAAGCCTGACTGGCTGTAAAGCCATGTCTAAATTCATTTGGACTGGGGCTTCCAACCCAACATTATCAAGAGCAAGCTAGTTGCTAATCCACCTGCTGCTGTTCCAGATCCACCTGATTTACATCCTAAAGCTGACTGGCTATTAAGCCATGTCCAACCCTTTGATTGGAGCTTTAGGCTAATATTGAAAGATTCCTGGAATTTTTCTTAAAGATTTTGGATTTCTTGTTTTCTTCTTCCTACATGTTTTTCGAAAATAATATAAAAAAATCCAAAAAAATTAATAAAATCATAAAAATCAAAAATATTTTGTGTTGCTTGTTTGAGTCTTGAGTCAAATTTTTAAGTTTGGTGTTAATTGCATACTCATCTTGCATTTTTTCGAAAATTGCATTCATGCATTACATTCATCATGATCTTCAAGTTGTTCTTGATAAACCTTATTAATTGATTTTCATATTTTCTTGTTTTGTGTCTTTTCTTGTTTTTCATATGCATTCTTGCATTCATAGTGTCTATACATGAAAAATTTCTAAGTTTGGTGTCTTGCATGTTTTCTTTGCATTGAAAATTTTTCAAAAATATGTTCTTGATGTTCATCATGATCTTCAAAGTGTTCTTGGTGTTCATCTTGACATTCATAGCATTCTTGCATGCATTCATTGTTTTGATCCAAAATTTTCAGGCATTGCATCATTTTCATGTTTTTCTCTTTCATCATTAAAAATTCAAAAATAAAAAAAATATCTTTCCCTTTTTCACTCATAAGTTTCGAAAATTTGAGTTGACTTTTTTCAAAACCTTTTAAAACTTAGTTGTTTCTTATGAGTCAAATCAAATTTTCAATTTAAAAATCTTATCTTTTTCAAAATCTTTTTCAAAAATCATATCTTTTTCACTTTTCTTATTTATTTTCGAAAATTTTTAAAATATTTTTCAAAAATCTTTTTCTTATCTTTATCTCCTAATTTTTGAAAATAACGTCATCAACTAATGTTTTGATTCAAAAATTTCAAGTTTGTTACTTGCTTGCTAAGAAAGATTCAAACTTTAAGTTCTAGAATCATATCTTGTGATTTCTTGTGAATCAAGTCATTAATTGTGATTCTAAAAATCAAATCTTTTTCAAAAACTAATTTCAATCATATCTTTTCAAAAATATCTTCCTATCTTATCTTTTTCAAAAATCTGATTTTAAAATATCTTTTCTAACTTATTATCTTCTTATCTTTTCAAAAATTGATTTTCAAAATTTGTTTCAACTAACTAACTAACTTTTTGTTTGTTTCTTATCTTTTTCAAAACTACCTAACTAACTCTCTCTCTCTAATTTTCGAAAATATCTCCCTCTTTTTCAAAAATTCTTTTTAATTAACTAATTGTTTCAAATTTTAATTTTAATATTTCTTCTTTTAATTTTCAAAAATCACTAACCATTTTTCAAAAATAATTTTCGAAAATCCTTCTCTCTCATCTCCTTCTATTTATTTATTCATCTACTAACATTTCTCTCCCATCCAAAAATTCGAACACTACCTCCCTCTCTGTGTTCGAGTTTTTCTTCTTCCCTTCTTTACATTACATTCTTTTCTTCTTCTACTCACACAGGGGAACCTCTATACCTGGGTAAAAAGGATCCCTATTATTATTATTTTTCTGTTCCCTTCTTTCTCATATAAGCAGGAGCAAGGACAAGAATATTCTTGTTGAAGCAGATCCAGAACCTGAAAGGACTCTGAAGAGGAAACTAAGAGAAGCTAAATTACAACAATCCAGTAAGCACCTTTTAGAAATTTTCGAACAAGAGGAGGAGATGGCAGCCGAAAATAATAATAATACAAGGAGAATGCTTGGTGACTTTACTGCACCTAATTTCAATTTACATGGAAGAAGCATCTCCATCCCTACCATTGGAGCAAACAATTTTGAGCTGAAACCTCAATTAGTTTCTCTGATGCAGCAGAACTGCAAGTTCTATGGACTTCCATCTGAAGATCCTTTTCAGTTCTTAACTGAATTCTTGCAGATCTGTGATACTGTTAAGACTAATGGAGTAGATCCTGAAGTCTACAGGCTCATGCTTTTCCCTTTTGCTGTAAGAGACAGAGCTAGAGTGTGGTTGGACTCTCAACCCAAAGATAGCCTGAACTCTTAGGATAAGCTGGTCACGGCTTTCTTAGCCAAGTTCTTTCCTCCTCAAAAGCTGAGCAAGCTTAGAGTGGATGTTCAAACCTTCAGACAGAAAGAAGGTGAATCCCTCTATGAAGCTTGGGAGAGATACAAGCAACTGACCAAAAAGTGTCCTTCTGACATGCTTTCAGAATGGACCATCCTGGATATATTCTATGATGGTCTGTCTGAATTAGCTAAGATGTCATTGGATACTTCTGCAGGTGGATCCATTCACCTAAAGAAAATGCCTGCAGAAGCTCAAGAACTCATTGACATGGTTGCTAATAACCAGTTCATGTACACTTCTGAGAGGAATCCTGTGAGTAATGGGACGCCTCAGAAGAAAGTAGTTCTTGAAATTGATACTCTGAATGCCATATTGGCTCAGAACAAAATATTGACTCAGCAAGTCAATATGATTTCTCAGAGTCTGAATGGAATGCAAGCTGCATCCAACAGTACTCAAGAGGCATCTGCTGAAGAAGAAGCTTATGATCCTGAAAACCCTGCAATAGCAGAGGTGAATTACATGGGTGAACAATATGGAAACACCTATAATCCCTCATGGAGAAATCACCCAAATCTCTCATGGAAGGATCAACAAAAGCCTCAACAAAGCTTTAATAATGGTGGAAGAAATAGGTTTAACAATAGTAAACCTTTTCCATCATCCACTCAGCAACAGATAGAGAACTCTGAACAAAATACCTCTAATTTAGCAAACTTAGTCTCCGATCTATCTAAGGCCACTGTAAGTTTCATGAATGAAATAAGGTCCTCCATTAGAAATTTGGAGGCACAAGTGGGCCAGCTGAGTAAAAGGATCACTGAAATCCCTCATAGTACTCTTCCAAGCAATACAGAAGAAAATCCAAAAGGAGAGTGCAAGGCCATTGAATGGACCATCATGGCCGAGCCCACAAGAGGAGAGAAGGACGTGAATCCCAAGGAGGAAGACCTCCTGGGACGTCCTGTGATCAAAAAGGAGTTTCCCTCTGAGGAACCAAAGGAATCTGAGGCTCATCTAGAGACCATAGAGATTCCATTAAACCTCCTTATGCCATTCATGAGTTCTGATGAGTATTCTTCTTCTGAATAGAATGAGGATGTCACTGAAGAACAAGTTGCCAAGTACCTTGGTGCAATCATGAAGCTGAATGCCAATTTATTTGGTAATGAGACTTGGGGAGATGAACCTCCCCTGTTCACCAATGAACTAAATGCATTGGATCAACTGAGATTGCCTCAGAAGAAATAGGATCCTAGAAAGTTCCTGATACCTTGTACCATAGGCACCATGACCTTTGAAAAGGCTCTATGTGACCTAGGGTCAGGAATGAACCTCATGCCACTCTCTGTAATGGAGAAACTGGGAATCTTTGAGGTACAAGCTGCTAAAATCTCATTAGAGATGGCAGACAATTCCAGAAAACAGGCTTATGGACAAGTAGAGGACATATTAGTAAAGGTTGAAGGCCTTTACATCCCTGCTGATTTCATAATCCTAGATATTGGGAAGGATGAGGATGAATCCATCATCCTTGGAAGACCCTTCGTAGCCACAGCAAAAGCTGTGATTGATGTTAACAAAGGTGAACTAGTCCTTCAATTGAATGAGGACTCCCTTGAGTTTAAAACTCAAGGACATCCTTCTGTAAACATGGAAAAGAGGCACAGTAAGCTTCTCTCAAAACAGAGTCAACCAGAGCCCCCACAGTTAAACTCTAAGTTTGGTGTTGAACTCCCATATCCAAAATCTAAGTTTGGTGTTGGGGAGTCTCAACAATGCTCTGAACATCTGTGAGGCTCCATGAGAGCCCACTGTCAAGCTATTGACATTAAAGAAGCGCTTGTTGGGAGGCAACCCAATTTTTTATTTAATTATATTTTTATTAGTTATATGTCTTTATAGGTTCATGATCATGTGGAGTCACAAAATAAATCAAAAAATTAAGAATAGAATAAAAAACAGCAGAAGAAAAATCACACCTTGGAGGAGGATCTTACTGGCGTTTAAACGCCAGTAAGGAGCATCTGGCTGGCGTTCAACGCCAAAACAGAGCATGGATCTAGCGTTGAATGCCAGAAACAAGCAGCATCCTGGCGTCCAGACGCCAGAAATGCACAGTGAAGAAGAGCTGGCGCTGAACGCCAGAAACAAGCATTTGGCTGGCGTTCAACGCCAGAAATATGCTGCATCTGGGCGTTGAACGCCCAGAACAAGCATCAGTTCGGCGTTTAAACGCCAGAATTGCATGCAAAGGCATTTTACATGCCTAATTGGTGCAGGGATGCAATTCCTTGATACCTCAGGATCTGTGGACCCTACAGGATCATCTCAGCATCTGTGGACCCCACAGGATCCCCACCTACCACCACTCACTCTCTTCCCTCTTCTCAATGTTCATCCTCTCTTCCCAATAAACACTCTTCCCCAAAACTCTTCACCAATCACCTCAATCTCTCTTCCTTATCACTACTTCACCACTCACATCCATCCACTCTTTCCCATAAACCTACCTCATAAACTCCACCTACCTTCAAAATTCAAAATCAATTTCCCACCCAAACCCACCCTATATGGCCGAAATTAACCCCCCTTCCCTCCCTATATAAAGCCCTCCATTCTTCCTCATTTTCACACAACACAACCCTCTCTTCTCTTCTTGGCCGAATACACCTCTCCCTCCTCTCCTCCATATTTTCTTCTTCTTCTTCATCTATTCTTTCTTCTCTTGCTCGAGGGCGAGCAATATTCTAAGTTTGGTGTGGTAAAAGCATAAGCTTTTTGTTTTTCCATTACCATTGATGGCACCCAAGACCAGAGAATCCTCTAGAAAAGGGAAAGGGAAGACAAAAGCTTCCACCTCCGAGTCATGAGAGATGGAAAGATTCATCTCCAAAGCTCATCAAGACCACTTCTATGATGTTGTGGCCAAGAAGAAGGTGATCCCCGAGGTCCCTTTCAAGCTCAAGAGAAATGAGTATCCAGAGATCCGACATAAAATCCAAAGAAGAGGTTGGGAAGTTCTAACAAACCCCATCCAACAAGTTGGAATTCTAATGGTTCAAGAATTCTATGCTAATGCATGGATCACAAGGAACCATGATCAAAGTAAGAACCCGAACCCAAAGAATTATCTCACCATGGTTCGGGGGAATTACTTAGATTTTAGTCCGGAAAATGTAAGGTTGGCGTTCAACTTGCCAATGATGGAAGAGAACGCACGCCCCTACACAAGGAGAGTCAACTTTGATCAAAGGTTGGACCAAGTCCTCATGGACATATGTGTGGAAGGAGCTCAATGGAAGATTGACTCAAAAGGCAAACCGGTTCAGCTGAGAAGACTGGACCTTAAGCCTGTAGCTAGAGGATGGTTGGAGTTCATTCAACGCTCAATCATTCCCACTAGCAACCGGTCTAAAGTTACTATAGACTGGGCCATCATGATCCATAGCATCATGATTGGAGAAAAGGTGGAGGTTCATAAGATTATACCTCAAGAACTCTACAAGGTGGCTGACAAGTCCTCCACTATGGCAAGGTTAGCTTTTCCTCTCCTCATTTGCCATCTATGCAATTCGGCTGGGATTGACATAGAAGGAGACATTCCCATTGAGGAAGAGAAGCCCATCACTAAGAAAAGGATGGAGCAAACAAGAGAGCCCATTCATGGAGCTCAAGAGACACATGAAGCTCATCACCATGAGATCCCGGAGATGCCTCAAATGCATTTTCCTCCACAAAACTATTGGGAGCAAATCAACACCTCCCTAGGAGAATTAAGTTCCAACATGGGACAATTAAGGGTGGAACATCAAGAGCACTCCATCATCCTTCATGAAATTAGAGAAGATCAAAAAGCAATGAGGGAGGAGCAACAAAGACAAGGAAGAGACATAGAAGAGCTCAAGGACATCATTGGTTCCTTAAGAAGGAAACGCCACCATCACTAAGGTGGATTCATTCCTTGTTCTTACATTCTCTGTTTTTCGTTTTCTTTATGTTAAGTGCTTATCCATGTTTGTGTCTTATTACATGATCATTAGTATTTAGTAACTATGTCTTAAAGTTATGAATGTCCTATGAATCCATCACCTCTCTTAAATGGAAAAATGTTTTAATTCAAAAGAACAAGAAGTACATGAGTTTCGAATTTATCCTTGAACTTAGTTCAATTATATTGATGTGGTGACCATACTTTTTTTTTCTGAATGAATGATTGAACAGTGCATATGTCTTTTGAAGTTGTTGTTTAAGAATGTTAAATATGTTGGCTCTTGAAAGAATGATGACAAGGAGACATGTTATTTGATAATCTGAAAAATCATAAAAATGATCCTTGAAGCAAGAAAAAGCAGCAAAGAACAAAGCTTGCAGAAAAAAAAATAGCGAAAAAAAAAATAGAAAGAAAAAGAAAAAGCAAGCAGAAAAAGCCAAAGCTCTTAAAACCAAAAGGCAAGAGCAAAAAGCCAATAGCCTTTAAAACCAAAAGGCAAGGGCAAATAAAAAGGATCCCAAGGCTTTGAGCATCAGTGGATAGGAGGGCCTAAAGGAATAAAATCCTGGCCTAAGCGGCTAAAACAAGCTGTCCCTAACCATGTGCTTGTGGCGTGAAGGTGTCAAGTGAAAACTTGAGACTGAGCGGTTAAAGTCAAGGTCCAAAGCAAAAGAAGAGTGTGCTTAAGAACCCTGGACACCTCTAATTGGGGACTTTAGCAAAGCTGAGTCACAATCTGAAAAGGTTCACCCAATTATGTGTCTGTGGCATTTATGTATCCGGTGGTAATACTGGAAAACAAAGTGCTTAGGGCCACGACCAAGACTCATAAAGTAGCTGTGTTCAAGAATCAACATACTGAACTAGGAGAATCAATAACACTATCTGAACTCTGAGTTCCTAATAGATGCCAATCATTCTGAACCTCAATGGATAAAGTGAGATGCCAAAACTATTCAAGAGGCAAAAAGCTACAAGTCCCGCTCATCTGATTGGAGCTATGTTTCATTGATAGTTTGGAATTTATAGAATATTCTCTTCTTTTTATCCTATTTGATTTTCAGTTGCTTGGGGACAAGCAACAATTTAAGTTTGGTGTTGTGATGAGCGGATAATTTATACGCTTTTTGGCATTGTTTTTAGTATGTTTTTAGTAGGATCTAGTTACTTTTAGGGATGTTTTCATTAGTTTTTATGTTAAATTCACATTTCTGGACTTTACTATGAGTTTGTGTATTTTTCTGTGATTTCAGGTATTTTCTGGCTGAAATTGAGGGACTTGAGCAAAAATCAGATTCAGAGGTTGAAGAAGGACTGCTGATGCTGTTGGATTCTGACCTCCCTGCACTCAAAGTGGATTTTCTGGAGCTACAAAATTCAAAATGGCGCGCTTCTAATTGCGTTGGAAAGTAGACATCCAGGGCTTTCCAGCAATATATAATAGTTCATACTTTGGCCGAGTTTAGATAATGCAAAAGGGCGTTGAACACCAGTTCTACGCTGCAGTCTGGAGTTAAACGCCAGAAACACGTCACGAACCAGAGTTGAACGCCAGAAACATGTTACAACCTGGCGTTCAACTCCAGAAAGAGCCTCTGCACGTGTAACATTCAAGCTCAGCCCAAGCACACACCAAGTGGGCCCCGGAAGTGGATTTATGCATCAATTACTTACTTCTGTAAACCCTAGTAACTAGTTTAGTATAAATAGGACTTTTTACTATTGTATTAGACATCTTATGATCTTGGGATCATCTTTTGATCATTTTTAGATCTCTAGACCTCCATGGGAGGCTGGCCACTTGGCCATGCTTACCCTGTATTCACTTATGTATGTTTCAACGGTAGAGTTTTTGCACTCCATAGATTAAGGTGTGGAGCTCTGCTGTTCCTCATGAATTAATGCAAAGTACTACTGTTTTATATTCAATTCAACTTATTTTGCTTCTAAGATATTCATTCGCAATTCAATATGAATGTGATGAATGTGACAATCATCATTATTCCCATACGAATGCGTGCCTGACAACCACTTCCGTTCCACCTTAGATTGGATGATTATCTCTTGGATCTCTTAGTCAGAATGTTTGTGGTATAAGCTAGATTGATGGCGGCATTCATGAGAGTCCGAAAAGTCTAAACCTTGTCTGTGGTATTCCGAGTAGGACTCTGGGATTGAATGACTGTGACGAACTTCAAACTCGCGAGTGCTGGGCGTAGTGACAGACGCAAAAGGAGGGTGAATCCTATTCCAGTATGATCGAGAACCTCAGATGATTAGCCATGCTGTGACAGAGCATTTGGACCATTTTCACAAGAGGATAGGATGCAGCCATTGACCACGGTGATGCCTCCAGATGATTAGCCATGCAGTGACAGCGCATCGGACCATTTTCACAGAGAGGATGAAAAGTAGCCATTGACAATGGTGATGTCCTTACATAAAGCCAGCCATGGAAAGGAGTAGGACTGATTGGATGAAGACAGTAGGAAAGCAGAAGTTCAGAGGGACGAAAGCATCTCTATACGTTTATCTGAAATTCTCACCAATGATATACATAAGTATTTCTATCTTTATTCTCTATTTATTTATTATTATTTTCGAAAACTCCATAACCATTTGATATTCGCCTGACTGAGATCTACAAGATGACCATAGCTTGCTTCATACCAACAATCTCCGTGGGATCGACCCTTACTCACGTAAGGTTTATTACTTGGACGACCCAGTGCACTTGCTGGTTAGTTGTATCAAAGTTGTGAATGAAAAACGATTTACTAAGACGTGCGTACAGAGTTTTTGGCGCCGTTGCCTGAGATCACAATTTCGTGCACCATTGAGCTTTATGTTTATTTATATTTGTGTCTTATTACATGATCATTAGTGTCTAAGTGTCTATGCCTTAAAGTTATGAATATGAATCCACCACCTCTCTTGAATGAAAAATGTTTTAATTACAAAAGAACAAGAAGTACATGGTTTCAAATTCATCCTTGAAACTAGTTTAATTATTTTGATGTGGTGACAATACTTTTTGTTTTCTGAATGAATGCTTGAACTGTGCATATGTCTTTTGAAGTTGTTGTTTATGAATGTTAAATATGTTGGCTCTTGAAGAATAAGGAAAAAGGAGAAATGTTATTTGATAATTTGAAAAATCATAAAAATAATTCTTGAAGCAAGAAAAAGCAGTGAATACAAAAGCTTGCAAAAAAAAAGAAGAAAAAAAATGGCAAAAAAAAAGAAAAAAAAAAAGAAAAAGCAAGCAGAAAAAGCCAAAAGCTCTTTAAACCAAAAGGCAAGAGCAAAAAGCCAATAGCCCTTAAAACCAAAAGGCAAGGGTAATAAAAAAAAGGATCTAAGGCTTTGAGCATCAGTGGATAGGAGGGCCTAAAGGAATAAAATCCTGGCCTAAGCGGCTAAACCAAGCTGTCCCTAACCATGTGCTTGTGGCGTGAAGGTGTCAAGTGAAAACTTGAGACTGAGCGGTTAAAGTCAAGGTCCAAAGCAAAAAAAAAAAAAAGAAGAAGAAGAGTGTGCTTAAGAACCCTGGACACCTCTAATTGGGGACTTTAGCAAAGCTGAGTCACAATCTGAAAAGGTTCACCCAGTTATGTGTCTGTGGCATTTATCTATCCGGTGGTAATACTGGAAAACAAAGTGCTTAGGGCCACGGCCAAGACTCATAAAGTAGCTGTGTTCAAGAATCAACATATTGAACTAGGAGAATCAATAACACTATCTAAATTCTAAGTTCCTATAGATGCCAATCATTCTGAACTTCAATGGATAAAGTGAGATGCCATAACTATTCAAGAGGCAAAAAGCTACAAGTCCCGCTCATCTGATTGGAGCTAAGTTTCATTGATATTTTGGAATTTATAGTATATTCTCTTCTTTTTATCCTATTTGATTTTCAGTTGCTTGGGGACAAGCAACAATTTAAGTTTGGTGTTGTGATGAACGGATAATTTATACGCTTTTTGGCATTGTTTTTACATAGTTTTTAGTATGATTTAGTTAGTTTTTATTATATTTTTATTATTTTTTAAATAAAAATCACATTTCTGGACTTTACTATGAGTTTGTGTATTTTTTTGTGATTTCAGGTAATTTCTGGCTGAAATTGAGGGACTTGAGCAAAAATCAGATTCAGGCTGAAAAAGGACTGCAAATGCTGTTAGATTCTGACCTCTCTGCACTCAAAGTATATTTTCTGGAGCTACAGAACTTCAAATGGCGCGCTCTCAATTGCGTTGGAAAGTAGACATCCCGGGCTTTCCAGCCATATTTAATAGTTCATACTTTTCCCGCGTTTAGATGACGCAAACTGGCGCTCAACGCCAGTTCCGTGCTGTATTCTGGAGTCAAACGCCAGAAACAGGTTGCAAAGTGGAGTTAAACGCCAGAAATAGGTTACAAATGGGTGTTCAACTCCAAGAGAAGCCTCTACACGTGTAAAGCTCAATGCTCAGCCCAAGCACACACCAAGTGGGCTCCGGAAGTAGATTTCTGCATCATTTACTTATTTCTGTAAACCCTAGTAACTAGTTTAGTATAAATAAGACTTTTTACTATTGTATTTACATCTTCGGATCTTTGATTAGTTTTATGCTATCTTAGACTTTCATGGGGGCTGGCCATTCAGCCATGCCTGGACCATTATCACTTATGTATTTTCAAACAGTAGAGTTTCTACACACCATAGATTAAGGTGTGGAGCTCTGCTGTTCCTCATGAATTAATACAAAGTACTACTGTTTTTCTATTCAATTCAAGCTTATTCCTATTCTAAGATATCCATTCGCACCCAAGAACACGATGAATGTGATGATTATGTGACGCTCATCATCATTCTCACTTATGAACGCGTGCCTGACAAACACTTCCGTTCTACATGCAAACAAGCTAGAATGAATATCTCTTAGATATCTAATACAGAGGACCAAGTCCGAGATATTAGAATCTTCGTGGTATAAGTTAGAACCCATGGATGGTCATCTTTGAGATCTGGAAAGTCTAAACCTTGTCTGTGGTATTCCGAGTAGGATCTGGGAAGGGATGGCTGTGACGAGCTTCAAACTTGCGAGTACTGTGCGTAGTGACAGACGCAAAAGGATAGTAAATCCTATTCCAGTATGATCGAGAACCGACAGATGATTAGCCATGCAGTGATAGCGCATTAGACTATTTTCACAGAGAGGATGGGATGTAGCCATTGACAACGGTGATGCCCTACATAAAGCTTGCCTTGGAAAGGAGTAGGAATGGTTGGATGAAGATAGCAGGAAAGCAGAGGTTTGGAGGAACGAAAGCATCTCTATACGCTTATCTGAAATTCTCACCAATGAATTACATAAGTATCTCTATCTTTATTTTATATTTTATTTATCTTTTAATTATTAAAACTCTATAACCATTTGAATCTGCCTGACTGAGATTTACAAGGTGACCATAGCTTGCTTCAAGCTGACAATCTCCGTGGGATCGACCCTTACTCACGTAAGGTTTATTACTTGGACGATCCAGTGCACTTGCTGGTTAGTCGTGTGAAGTTGTGACTAAGAAACAAGATCATGAATGTGCGTATTTAGTTTTTATCACCGTTACCAAGGAAGGAACGATCACGATTTCGTGCACCTTTGAGTTATGTGAAAATATAATTCAATAAATAACCAAGAACTAAAGAATTAAAAGAATCTAAAGAATATTTGCCACAAAAGAGCAGAGGGCAGGAATGAAAAAATGTACTAATTAATGGGATCTCTACCGCAGTAGAGTAGAGAGCAAAGATTGAAAAGAAATTGAATGCTGTTTGGGCCTTAGTGCCAAGTGTCTAGTGGGGACGGTAATACGTAACACTCACTTGATACTATAAGGATGGCTCAGTGAGGAAGGCAATACGTAACGCTCACTGGAGACCGGAAGGAAGATTCCCCATAAGGACGGCGATGCGTAACGCTCATGGAGAGGACGTTGGCTGAGATAAGGACGGTGGTACGAAACGCTTATCTCAGGACCAGTGTCGGGAATCGGGCAACAAACCGACACATGAGCTCATGGTCTGTATAGGACTAGACATGTGATGAATCCATATTTGACAATAAATTTTGGATTGATTTGAGTGGATTTCATCATATAAACCCACATTTATTCATCCAAATAGCATACTTTTGTGTTCTCTCCTTAAGTTGAGCTTAATTGTGAAAATATGCTATTTTGTGCTTAATTTAGTCAATTTTATTCTATTTACATTCCATTCAATACCTTGATATTGTTTGTGAGTGATTTCAGATGTAGAACGTAGGAATGACTTGGTAAAGATGGAAGAAGAGCATGCAAGAGGGAGAAAACATGAAGAAAACAAAGGAGAAGTGCACATTGGAGTGTGCGTGCGCACAACATCCTATGCATACGCACAAGAAGCACAACAGCATGTGTCGGATGCACAACAGTCTGTTCGCACGCACAAGTGAAAGATCAGCAAGTGTGCGTATGCACAAGTCCCAACACGTGACTTTATTAATGCAAATCGCTGGGGGCAATTTCTGGGCCTCCAGAGCCCAGTTTTGGGACTTTCTGAAGCTGATTGATGCTATATCAAAGAGGCCATCATTCATGTGAAAGGGGGAGCAATTAGGGTTAGTTTAGCATCATGTAGGTTATTTTCTAGAGAGAGAAGCTCCCCCTTCTCTCTAGAATTAGGGTTTCTTAGTTTAATTTCTTTGTAATTTCTCTTTTTAATTCTTATTTTCATCTAGTTTCTTCTACCTTTCTTCATTCTATTGTCTTAATTTCTTTAGTTTATCTTGTTAATTTCTCAATTTTGTCACTTTTATGTTTATGGATACTCTTGTTAATTTTAATTTCAATTAATGTAATTTATGTTTTCATGTTAATTACCGCTTCCTTTAATTGTTGTTATTACTTTCTTGCTTTTGGTAGCTTTAGAATTTAACTTCATTGCAATTCAATTTGATTTTATTTTCATGCACACCAAGTATTTGATAAAATACTTGGCTTAGTTTTTGCATAGTTTTTCACACTCTTGGTTGGGAAATTGAGTAATTGGGTGAACTTGAGTGGTGGATATCCATTCAATATTGTGTGAGGATTGTTAGTTGATTTGGTTTTCACTAACTCTAAGCCTTCCATTAATAGTGTTGCTTGGACTTGTGGATTGGGACCAATTATGCCCTTTTGACTAATTCTCGATGTTAGGATTGACTAATTGGGATTAATTCTACACAATTACCATGTTTGTGGTCTATAACTAAGATAGGAAGCCTTAATTCCCCAATTCTTGCTAAGAGTCCTTTTTAGTATTTGAATTCCCTTTTTTTGCTTTAATTGCTTTCATTTAATTTCATCCTTGTTTCATTCCTTGCTATTTACAAAATTTGATTGGGGGTTAATTGTTGATTCAGACTATACTTACAATGAAAAGATTCTATTTTGTGAAAATTTAGATCAACAATAAATTTCATCTATCAAATTTTTGGCGCCGTTGCCGGGGAGTTGCAATATGTGCTTATTGTTGGCTATTGTGCATATGTGAATATTGTAAATAGCTTATTTTTTTGTTGTTGATTGTGCATATGTTGCTTGCTTATTTTTGGCTATTGTGAATATGTTAATATGTGAATATCTTGCTTTCTGTTTGTTTTCATGGTTTTGTTTGTGTAGAAGGTTGATTTTGGGAGCTCATACCTTGTTGGAGACCCCATCAAGCTTGGTATTACAATCAAAGCTTGGAAACTCCTTGATTAGAGCTCTCCATAAGTCCAACTTAAGGACAATAAACCAAAGTGTTAGGTGGGAGACATCCCACCATGGTAACATTATTCTTAACTTCTCTTTTTGTTTATAATTTGACTTTATTGCATTTTTCTTCTTTTAGTTAGCTTAGAATTAGTTTAATTTTGAGTTTAGACATGTTAATTTTGGTTTGGATCATGAATTTATGGGTTTTTGCATGTTTTGGGGTTGAATTTTGGTTGAACTAAGGCTTGGTGCCTTGGAATTTGAAGACAAATTTTTGGAAAAAATAGGGCATGTGCGTCCGCACACCCTTGTGCGCATGCACACAACATCAAAATTTTGCATCCTGTGCTTGTGCGTACGCACACCAACCTATATGCTGTAACAACCCCGGTTTTTGAGTATGCGATATCTTTTTCTGAAAGTACAGATTCTCCAAAGATTAGTAAGGGGAGAACCCCTGATATATCATCAAGTATCCCGATCCTCATTGTCATTACGTCTTCTTTAAGCTAGAACCTTTTCTGAGGCCAGCTCAATAACGCAGTCACGAAGAACCTAGTTTTTGAACTGTATCTGTTAGGGGTTTTGATTCCGTTTTTCGTAAATAGTCTCAGTTTGATGAACCGGACTCTATTCATCAGAGAAGAGAGATAATAGGATAATATTATCATTATATTAGTATTATAAGCTTCTTGAATGATATTATAAGGTTACTTGGTTGTTTTTAGTTAAAAAACAGAAAATCGGTTTAACCGGGTTCATAGTTTACTGGTGCAGCTTAGCACCAGCACTCCCTAATGACTTTAGCAATGCTAAGGCCTCATTATACATGTTTTATTCTTATAATAAATATGTTACTAGTTTCATTTATGCTAGTAGCTCAGAAAATAATTTTTAGAGATGTTTTTACAAGTGTTCCGATACATCTAGTTTTAGTAGTTATACACCTGAGATATTTTAATATTATTTTAACCCACCTCCAAGCCAACCAATCACAACTTACCCTACACCCCCAAAACCCCCAAGGCTGGTTCATTTGCACCTTGTGGCCAAAATTTCCAAGAGAGAAAAGGAGAGAAAAGTTCTTAGTTCCAAATCTTCAAAGCTTGATTTCTGCTGAACTAAAACTCAAATCAAAATTCTAGTCTGAGCAAAATGATCCTCTCTTCTTTCTCTACCTAATCATATGACTTATCAAGGCTGGAATCAAGGTGAGTTGGCTGCACCATCTTCCTTTTGCTTCGGTTTCAAGGAAACATGCTTAAACATGTGTTTTCTTGATGTTCTTCCTTAGTAATCATGCTAAACTTGACTTGAGGGCCAAAAAACGTTAATTTCCAGCAATTCTAAGGTGAGAAATTCCTTCCTAACATGCTGAGTTAGATTCAGTTAGTTGAGGGTTTTTGGATTTAAAGTTGTTCTTGATGTGATTTAGGAGGAAAAATTGCTTAAGGACCACCTGAAAGTATAACCGAATTAGGAGCAGCAAAACCAGGTAGGGTTTGACAAAATTAATCTTGATTATTTGTGTTTGAGTTGTGTGAATGTTTTATGATTTGGCTGTGCTAAAAATTGGTTGCATATATGATTAATTCTTGGTGAAAATTTGGTGAAATTTTGATGAAATTTGATGAAATTCAAGCTTTGAGTTCATGTTCTTGAAGCTACTGGAAAAACAAAACCATAGGCTTAAATTGAAGTTCAATTTGTGTTAAAATCATGTGAAAAATATAGGATTTTAGTGGCTGGGAATTTATTATGAATTATGATAAAAATCGGTTGCTGAAAAGACTGAAAAACGGGTAAAAACAGAGAAAGAATTTGAAGAATTTATGAAGAACACTTTGAGTGTGATGAAGAACAATGAAGAACAGGCTTTAGATCTTAAAAAGGGAAAGGAAGTAAAATTTTTGGTGTTTGGGGGGTTATTTGGTAATTTCTGAAAGTTAGGATGGTTAAAGTAGAAATATTAAGTTACGGGTGGTAAAAAGTAAATTTTAAAGTAATAAATAATAATAATAATTTTAAATAATAATAAAATATTAAATAATAATATTTAATTAAAAATAATATTTTAATAAAAATAATAAAATATTGCGAAAAAGGCAGTTTTCTGTAAAAGCTTTAGAAAGACAACTTTAAGCGTAGAATCTCATAATTACCTTCATGAAACACTTAGGGAGTGGTAAGAACATATTAGTGAGGAAAAGATAAAAGAAAGATAAAAATATAAAGAAAAGATAAAAACCAAAGAAAAGTCTGTAAAGTTTTAACGACAGAAAAACAGACAGAGAATAGCAAACGAACTAGGGCAACATAGTTAGACCTTGAGTTGCGACTAGGGTTAGGTATTATATGAAGAGTTAAACTGTTTCAGTATAGACTTAATGAACCTATACTTGGGACAGGCCAACTATTCATACTGAAATTTACATAAGCTTTAAATACACATGTTAAACAGAGAAATCAGAACAGAGTAAAGGAACAAAGAGTAGAGGACTTATTAAAAAGTTATTTGTTGCTTGAGGCAACCCAAGAGATGTTTTATTTGTTGCTTGAGGCAACCCAAGAGATGTTTGTTTGTTGCTTAAGGCAACCCAAGAGATGTTTGTTTATTTATCTATTGCTTAAAGCAACCTAAGAGCTTCTGTAGGGAAACTAGGATATCTACAGCAATTTTCCGTTCCCAAGAGTATATTTCCTGCGAGTAGAAAGCAGAGGCTATCTCAATAGAGCTGCTAATGATTATATGCGCATTTATTTGAACGGAAAATCGTATCCGGGAAATCGTGAACTCGTTACCGGATAAATGTCGGGAATGCAGGTGTTAACCGACACATGAGCTCATGGCCTGTACTAGGGCTAGACATGCATCATTCTTGTTTGCGCATCATTCTATGTTGCATTCCTTTCTGTGTTTGATCTATTTCTTTATATTTGTCTGCTTGTATGCTATTTTGTGTTTCACATTCTTGTATTCTTCTGTTTGTGTTTTGCTTTCTGTTTTCCCTCTTTTCTCTGTTTATCTTTAACTTCTATTTGCTACTTCACGAAATTTTGTTATGCGTCTGTTAACTGAAACTGAATAAATGAATGTAACTAATAACCCCGACCTTACTAAGGACTCCCCAGTTCTTACCCCCTTCTCTCCCTTCCTCCTCTTCAGATGGAAACGGGCGTGATATTCTATGAGTTCGAGGACCTTTACGTCTACGAGGATCCGGTACATCATGGTTTCTTCATTATGGGATTGGAGCCTCGTATTAGACGATATGCGTTACCTAATCGAGCTTTTCAACATCCTCTGTCTAGCTCGCATTTTGACCCCGATGCTCTTTACGACTTTCCCTTATCCTGGTTACATCCTGACGCACCTGGACATCCTTTTTCCAATGGTCCCGGACACCCTATACCAGCTCAACCTTTGAATATGATAGAACCTGAGCCTATCATACCTGATGAGCCTGAGTTAGATGGTGATTACGTACCTATGATTCCACCAGAGTGGGACTTTCCTCCTGAGCC
This sequence comes from Arachis hypogaea, assembly GCF_003086295.3. Classification (NCBI taxonomy): domain Eukaryota; kingdom Viridiplantae; phylum Streptophyta; class Magnoliopsida; order Fabales; family Fabaceae; genus Arachis; species Arachis hypogaea. The sequence goes on from NC_092050.1 coordinate 68,195,286, forward strand.
GATCCCCGATTTTTCACAGCTTGATAAGCCGGCACTACCGGATGATAGGGTAGCTCTGATATATGCGAATAGACCTGTGCTTGCGAATAGTTTTGTACATAGTGATAGCAGTACTTCTGGTGAGTCTGAGGGTATAGCTGTAGCTGCGGACGAGGAGGAGGAGAAGGATCCTGAGACAGAGATAGAGCAGGATGAGGAGATGGGCAAGCCTCACGACGATCTTACGAACGGCTACGTGTAGATATAGTTTGACAGCCGTAGGGACATTCTTTTGATGACACTCTAGTCTGACATTAGCTGTTAGTTAGTCTCTCACTTGTGTTAGTACACCCGAGAGCTAGGTGCTATATAGAGGTTAGGCTAGCCTGGGCGCTAGTTTAGAGGCTTTTTGTATGGGCTAGGCCCTGGGAGTGTCGTGTATATATTAGCTACGTAGGTTGACGAGGATGTAAACTGACTTGATCTTGTGTAAAGGCTACATGTTTTGTTATAGTGTACATGATGTATATTATCAGCTGTGTTTCTATGCTTCAATATACTTCCTTTTTATTTCTCTCAATGTATGCTTGTTTATTTTACCTCTTCACCGCAACATAATATGTTGAATAAAAAAAAAGTTACTCGTAAAATTGGCAACGTTCTAACAAGGAACAGGCTCATATATTAAGTAATAGTTAATAACTAGTAAGAACAAGTTGGTAACACTTGGCTTCTTGTATGACCATGGCATACTAGAAGTTGGGTCGTTACAATTTGGTATCAGAGCAGTTCGTTCCTAGTAGAGCTTGGGGAGTGGACTGCCTATGCTTTATTGCATACTTTGCTTGTGTGTCTCATGCTGTTAGGGTATCTTCAAGATACATTTGGCATGAATGTCTATGAGTGCCCATTTTGGGAATGTTTGTGCCTAACTTGAGATATTAAGACTGATCACCTTAATGTTGATTGTTTGGTGCGGATAGGACCTTAATGACTGCGAATAGGCATAGTTTAATCGAGCTCTGAATAACGAATCAATGCGAGGCACAGCTATCCTCATAGCTGTTATGATCTCCATGGCTATGGCTATGTGAGATTTGGATGCTGTAAGGAATGAACACTTGTTTTATTTGTGAGGAATCTGGACACACAGCTAGGATCCACCCAAGAAAATTTGCTCAGAATCCAGTACGAACCCAACAATAAGGTCGAGTGTTTGCTATGACTGCTGATGATGCTATGCAATCAGACGCCCTGATCCAAGGTCAGTGTTATGTCAAGAATCAGTTTCTAACTGTACTGTATGATTCGGGTGCATCGCATTCTTTTACTTCTTTAACTGTTGCTCGTAAGTTGGGACTTGATTTCTCTCAGTTGAACTTTGATCTGATTGTCCATACACCTGCATCCCAAAATGCTTTGACTAGTTTAGTGTGCCTACAAGTACCATTTGCTATTAGGAACAGGACTTTTACACATGATCTAATCTGTTTGCCTCTATGTGGTTTAGAAGTTATTTTAGGATTAGATTGGTTATCTAAGTATCATGTTTTCCTTAATTGCTTTGAAAGAACTACTGTTATTCCATCTGATTATTTAGATATTAAACGATTTCTGTCCCATACCTTATATCTGAATTCTGTAAGAGTTATCTTAGACGGGAGTGATTGTGAGGGGTACGTTCTGTTAGCGGCTAGCTGGAATGACAGTGAATTAAGCCTAGAATGGATCCAAGTGGTGAAAGAATTTCCTGATATTTTTCCGGACGACATACCTGAGTTTCCTCCTCAGCGAGAGGTAGAATTCAGCATTGAACTAGTGCCTAGAACCGGACCAATTTCCATAGTACCGTACCGGATATTACCAGTGGAACTTGCAGAGTTGGAAAAGTAGTTGGATGAGCTACTTGGAAAAAAATTATTCGTCCCATTGCATCATCTTGGGGAGCTCCAGTATTACTGGTAAAGAAGAAGGATGGTGGAATGAGGCTTTGCATGGATTATCGACAGCTAAATAAAGTCACTATCAAGAATAAGTATCCACTTCCACGGATTGATGATTTGATGGATCAGTTGAAAGGTGCAACTGTGTTTTCAAAGATTGATTTGCAATCGGACTGTCACCAGATTCGAGTGAAAGAGTCAGGTATACCGAAGACTGCATTCAGAACTCGATATGGTCACTATGAGTATACGGTTATGTCGTTTGGACTAACTAATGCTCCTGCATTTTTCATGGATTACATGAATCGTATTTTCCGTCCATACCTTGATCAGTTCTGATGACTTGCATCATCTACACTTTTTGTTGCATAAAAAGGACCATAAAAGAGCAAAATCTCAATTGATCATTGCAATTCATGCATTATTTGATGAACATTATAGTACATTGTACATTGCTTTGGAATGATTTTGTGCTGCATTTCAGGTGAAAAAAAGACATCAAAAAGAGGAAGAAAACAACAAAACAAGCTAGGCGTGCCACTTGGAGCAAACACCACAAAAATGCATTGGTGTGGCATGCTAGAAGCTGGGTGTGGCACGCCAGTACAAATTTCCAGAGAGCAACAATGAAGGCCACTAAAGGGGCATGGCACGCCAGGTTAGGGGTGGCACGCCTAACCCACCACTTGAGCCATGGGCGTGCCACTTGATATCGAAGATGTGGCATGCTAGCTTCAAAAGTCACTTGGACGTGCCACTTGAGGAGCCAAGCGTGGCACACCAAGCTTAAGAAGGCTACAAATGAATGGGCGTGCCACTTGAGCAGCATGGCGTGGCATGCTAGTACAAGATTCCAAAGAAGATGATGAAAGCTAAAAAGGCCTGGGAGTGCCACTTGAGATTGAAGGCGTGGCACGCCAAGCTTCCACCCTTACTTGGGCGTGCCACTTGAGTATTTGGGCGTGGCACGCCAATGTACAAGAAGGCTAAAACAAAGGCTGGCGTGCCACTTGGTATCGAAGGCGTGGCACGCCAGCTCAAGATTATCACCTGGGCGTGCCATTTGAATGCTAGGTGTGGCACGCCAGCTATTGGAACCAAGGCAAAATGATGGGTGTGGCACGCCAACCCCTGGGCGTGGCACACTAGTACAATTTTCCAGAGAGGGAGATAGGAGGCCAACCATATGGGCATGCCACTTGGTATCGAAGGCGTGGCACGCCAGCTACCATTCTCCACCCAAGCGTGCCACTTGAGTCTCAGGCATGGCACGCCATCATCACCAATCAACCCAGAGAAGACCTGGGCATGCCACTTGAATGCTGGGCGTGGCACGCCAGCGAAGAAGCCAAGAACACAAATGGGCGTGGCACGCCAGACCCTGGGCGTGCCACGGTAGTTCAATTTTCCAGAAGCAAGAAGAAGAGGGAGAAGGCCTGGGCATGGCACGCCAGGCTATCCAAGGGTTTAAAAAGGCCTGGGCGTGCCACTTGGACTCGAAGGCATGGCACGCCAGGCTACACAAGTGATTAAAAGACCCTGGGCGTGCCACTTGGGCTTGAAGGCATGGCACGCCAGGGATGCTAATGAAGGAGGGCGTGCCACTTGAAGAGTTGGGCGTGGGACGCCAAGCCAGAATCAAAGTGAGGCGTGGCAGGCCACTGAAGCGCCAGCCACACGCCAGCTGGGGGATCACGTTTATTGAGCCTCTTTTCCCTCTAAATTGTAATTTTTTTCACTTTTGTATTTTCTTTATTTCTAGTTCTAAGAGTAGTATAAATAACCCCTGAAAGTACTGAGAAAGGGGTTAAGCAGTTGAGCTATTAGTTGAAGATAGTTAGATTCACTTTTTCATCTCTTACTTTTCCTTGAGCTATGAGTAGCTATATTCCATCTCATTGAGAGAGGGAGCTCTGTTGTACTTGATGGATTAATGATAGTGAATTTCTTCTTCTCTTCATCTTCTCTTTAATTTTCTAGAAGGAATTTCATTTTAATGTTAGTATTCAATCACCTTGGAAAAGGGGTTGAATGCAAAATGGGTTTCGTGGGAACTTTGGAAAAGAAAATATGAAACCAAGCTAGAAATCCCTTCTCACACTTGAGTAGGATCTGGGTTTTGGTGTTTGGATATGGTGACATATAATCCTCCCTTTACTCGGACCTATGATGATGTGTGGTATAATCAGGGACCAAGCATATCTCTCTTCATGAGCAATTAGACCAAGGAATTGGCTATTGATCAACATCTGAGAGATTGAGTCACCAAGGGATTGGGACTCAATCAATTATGATTGCCAAGAGGTCAATGAGTTGCATGATTGAAGAGGATATAAGCTGGATTTAATCCAAAGAGACAATATCTCCTGATCTCAATGAATCCCCCTATTCTTATCTTCCACTTTCTTTATAGCTTTCTTTATATTCTGCAAATCCCCATTCCCATTTACTTTGAATCATTTATGTTTATGCACTTTACTTTATTGCCATTTACTGCTTTCCTTTACTTTTGATGTCATTTATATTTCTGCACATTTACACTTCTGTAATCACAATCCATTCTGTTTAGCTTGACTAATTCACCAATTGATTAAAATTGCTCAAATCTACCAATCTCTATGGATACGATCCCACTCCACTATGGGTTATTACTTGACGATAATTTTAGTGCGCTTGCCAAAAGAACAGATTCATCATTTTTATATGGGGAGTGAATTCGACTCATCAAGTTTTATCGTAGTAGTTTTCATAGACGATATTCTCATCTATTCGAAGACAGAAAGAGAGCATGAAGAGCATCTAAGAACTGTATTACAGATACTGAGGACTCGGAAGTTATATGCTAAACTATCAAAGTACGAATTCTGGACAGAGAAGGTGGCATTTTTGGGACATGTTATACCACAGGGAGGAATTGCAGTGGATCTTTCAAAAATTGAAGTAGTAGTGCAATGGGAACCACCTAGACCGTTACAGAAGTTCAGAGTTTTCTCGGACTTGCTGGATATTACCAGAGGTTCATCAAAGGATTTTCACAGATAGCCTTACCTTTGACTTACCTTACATGAAAGGAAGTTCCGTTTATCTGGACAGCGGAGTGTGATAGAAGTTTCAAGATGCTTGAGGAAAAGCTAACAACCGCACCTGTATTAGTGCTACCAGACCCACAGAAACCTTTTGAAGTATACCGTGATGCCTCTCACAAGGGACTTGGGTGTGTGCTAATGCAAGATAAAAATATGGTGGCTTATGCTTCCCGGCAGTTAAGACCTCATGAACGAAATTATCTGACGCATGACTTGGAGTTGGCTATAGTGGTGTTTGCTCTGAAAATCTAGGGCACTATCTGTATGGCGCTCAAAATTTTAAAGTATATCTTTGACCAGAAGGATCTTAACATGCGACAGTGAAGGTGGATGGAATTTTTAAAGGACTATGATTTTAAGTTAAGTTATCACCCAGGGAAAGCGAACGTTGTGGCGGATGCATTAAGTAGAAAGAATTCGAATATCTATTGGATGATATTAAAAGAAGAAAAGCTACTTGCGGAGTTTGAGAACCTTAAGCTAGGTATGACTGAGACACCAAGTGGAGTTCGTTTGGCGCGGTTGCATATAACACCAGATTTTAAGATTAGTATTCAGCAAGCACAAGCACAAGACTCAGAAATGATGACGATGCTGAGACGGATGAAAGCAGAGAAACCGAAAGCTGTAAGACAAGATCATAGCAGTCTCTAGAGATACAAGAATAGAATTTGTGTGCCTAGCTCTGGGGATTTGCGACAAAGGATTCTTGCAGAAGCCCATCAAAGTAGATTCTCTATGTATCCTGGAGTGACAAAGATGTATCAAGATTTGAAACAAATGTTCTGGTGGCCGGGCTTAAAGAAAGAAGTAGCTGATTATGTCTCAAAATGTTTAACCTGCCAAAAGGTGAAGGTGGAACATCAGAAGCCGTCAGGAACCCTGAAACCTTTGGAAATACCGCAATGGAAATGGGAGCAGATTACTATGGATTTTGTCACGGGATTGTCAAGAACATCAACAGGACATGATGCCATCTGGGTAATTGTGGACAGATTGATAAAATCGGCGCATTTCCTTTCGATTCAAGTTTATTATACATTAGAAAGGCGGGCACGGATATATATTCAAGAAATCGTACGATTGCATGGGATACCTTCGTCAGTTGTTTCAAATCGAGATCTGAGGTTTACTTCCAGATTCTGGGGAGCTTTTAAGAAAGCATTGGGAACAGAGCTACATATGAGTACAGCATACCATCCTCAGACAGACAGACAATAAGAGCAGACAATCCAGACATTAGAGGACATGCTAAGATCTTATGTGATGGATAACCAAGGAAGTTGGGATAAGTACTTGTCATTAATCGGGTTCGTCTACAACAACAGTTACCAACAAAGTATCAGGATGGCACCTTATAAGGATCTCTACGGAAGAAGATGTCAGACACCATTGTGTTGGAATGATGACGGAGAAGCTAGTATCTTGGGTCCAGACTTAGTGCAAGAAACTATTGAGAAGATAAAGGGGATTCGTCAGAAGATCCAGACAGCACAAAGCCGTCAAAAGAGCTATGCCGATAATAGACGTAGACCCTTAGAGTTTAGTGAGGGAGACCATGTCTTTCTAAAGGTAACCCCGACTACTAGAATAGGTAGAGCCCTTAAGACTAAAGAGCTTAACCCTCAATATATAGGACCTTTCCAAATACTTAAAAGAGTCGGTCCAGTAGCTTATCAAGTAGCCCTTCCTCCAAACCCATCAAATCTTCATGATGTTTTTCATGTCCTGCAACTTAAGAAATATATTCCCGACGAGAGTCACATTTTACAACCAGAGACAGTATAGTTACGAAACGATTTAACATATCAAGCATCACCAATTCAGATCGTAGAAAGAAGTGATAAGCAGCTAAGAGGTAAGACTATTCGCTTAGTCAAAGTAGCATGGGGACCAAGAGGAGAAGAAGAGCACATTTGGGAACTGGAAGATAGGATGAAGGCTGATTACCCATGTCTATTCTCAGGTAACTGAAATTTTGAGGGAAAAATTTTCTTTTAGGAGGGTAGAATGTAACAACCCCGGTTTTCGAGTACGCAAGATATTTTCTAAAAGTATGGATTTCTCCGGAAGATTAGTAAGGGGAGAACCCCTGATATATCATCAAGTATCTCGATCCTCATTGTCATTACGTCTTCTTTAAGCTAGAACCTTTTCTGAGGCAAGCTCGATAACGCAGTCACGATGAACCTAGTTTTTGAACCGTATCGGTTAGGGGTTTTGATTTTGTTTTTTGTAAATAGTCTCAGTTTGACGAACCAGACTCTATTCATGAGAGAAGAGAGATAATAGGATAATATTATCATTATATTAGTATTAGAATATTCTTGAATGATATTATAAGGTTACCTAGATGATTTTAGTTAAAAACAGAAAATCGGTTTTACCGGGTTCACAGTTTGCTGGTGCAGCTTAGCACTAGCACTCCCTAATGACTTTAGCAATGCTAAGGCCTCACTATACATGTTTTATTCTTATAATAAATATGTTACTAGTGTCATTTATGCTAGTAGCTCAGAAAATAATTTTTAGAGATGTTTTTACAAGTGTTCTGATACATCTAATTTTAGTAGTTATACACCTCAGATATTTTAATATTATTTTAACCCACCTCCAAGCCAACCAATCACAACTCACCCTACACCCCCAAAACCCCCAAGGCTGATTCATTTGCTCCTTGTGGCCGAAATTTCCAAGAGAGAAAAGTTCTTAGTTCCAAATCTTCAAAGTTTGATTTCTACTGAGCTAAAACTCAAATAAAAATTCCAATCTGACCAAAATGATCCTCTCTTCTTTCTCTACCTAATCATATGACTTATTAAGGCTGGAATCAAGTTGATTTGGCTGCACCATCTCCCTTTTGCTTCGGTTTCAAGGAAACATGCTTAAACATGTGTTTTCTTGATGTTCTTCCTTAGGAATCATGCTAAACTTGACTTGAGGGCCAAGAAACATTAATTTCCAGCAAGTCTAAGGTGAGAAATCCCTTCCTAATATGCTGAGTTAGATTCGGTTAGTTGAGGGTTTTTGGATTTAAAGTTGTTCTTGATGTGATTTAGGAGGAAAAAGTGCTTAAGGACAACCTGAAAGTATAACCGAATTAGGAGCAGCAAAACCAGGTAGGATTTGACGAAATTAATCTTGATTATTTGTGTTTGAGTTGTGTGAATATTGTATGATTTGGATGTGCTAAAAATTGGTTGCATAGATGATTGATTCTTGGTGAAAATTTGGTGAAATTTTGATGAAATTTGATGAAATTCAAGCTTTGAGTTCATGTTCTTGGAGCTGCTGGAAAAAAAAAACCTAGGCTTAAATTGAGGTTCAATTTGTGTTAAAATCATGTGGAAAAGATAGGGTTTTAGTGGCTGGGAATTTATTATGAATTATGGTAAAAATCAGTTGTTGAAAAGACTGAAAAACAGGTAAAAACAGAGAAAGAATCTGAAGAATTTACGAAGAACACTTTGAGTGTGATGAAGAATAATGAAGAATAGGCTTTAGATCTTAAAAAGGTCAAGGAAGTAAAATTTTTGGTGTTTGGGGGTTATTTGGTAATTTCTGAAAGTTAGGATGGTTAAAGTAGAAATATTAAAAGTTACGGGTGGTAAAAAGTAAATTTTAAAGATTAAAGGTTAAAGTGGGATAATTTTCAAAAATTTAATGATAAAATAATAAATAATAATAAAATATTAAATGATAATATTTAATTAAAAATAATATCTTAATAAAAATAATAAAATAAAGCGGAAAAGGCAGTTTTCTGTAAAAGCTTTAGAAAGACAACTTTAAGCGTAGAATCTCATAATTACCTTCATAAAATACTTAGGGAGTGGTAAGAACATATTAGTGAGGAAAAGATAAAAGAAAGATAAAAAGATAAAGAAAAGATAAAAACCAAAGAAAAGTCTGTAAAGTTTTAACGATAGAAAAACAGACAGAGAATAGCAAACGAACTAGGGCAACATAGTTAGACCTTGAGTTGTAACTAGGGTTAGGTATTATATGAAGATTTAAACTGTTTCAGTATAGACTTAATGAACCTATACTTGGGACAGGCCAACTATTCATACCAAAATTTACATAAGCTTTAAATACACATGTTAAACAGAGAAATCAGAGCAGAGTAAAGAAACTAAGAGCAGAGGACTTTTTAAAAAGTTATTTGTTGCTTGAGGCAACCCAAGAGATGTTTTATTTATTGCTTGAGGCAACCCAAGAGATGTTTTTTTGTTGCTTAAGGCAACCCAAGAGATGTTTGTTTATTTATCTGTTGCTTAAAGCAACCCAAGAGCTTCTGTAGGGAAACTAGAATACCTACAGCAATTTTCCGTTCCCAAGAGTATATTTCCTGCGAGTAGAAAGTAGAGGTTGTCTCAATAGAGCTGCTAATGATTATATGTGCATTTATTTGAACGGAAAATCGTATCCGGGAAATCGTGAACTTGTGACCGGATAAATGTCGGGAATGCAGGTGCTAACCGACACATGAGCTCATGGCCTGTACTAGGGCTAGACATGCATCATTCTTGTTTGCGCATCATTCTTTGTTGCATTCCTTTCTGTGTTTGATCTATTTCTTTATATTTGTCTGCTTGTATGCTATTTCTGTGTTTTACATTCTTGTATTCTTCTATTTGTGTTCTGCTTTCTGTTTTCCCTCATTTCTCTGTTTATCTTTAACTTCTGTTTGCTACTTCACGGAATTTTGTTATGCGTCTGTTAACTGAAACTGAATAAATGAATATAACTAATAACTCCGACCCTACTAAGGACTCCCCAGTTCTTACCCCCTTCTCTCCCTTCCTTCCCTTCAAATTGAGACGGGCGTGATATTCTATGAGTTCGAGGACCCTTACGTCTATGAGGATCCGGTACATCACAATTACTTCATTATGGGATTGGAGCCTCGTATTAGACGATATGCATTACCTAATCGAGCTTTTCAACATCCTCTGTCTAGCCCGCATTTTGACCTCGATGCTCCTTACGACTTTCCCTTATCCTGGTTACATCCTGACGCACCTGGACATCCTTTTCCCGATGGTCCCAGACACCCTATACCAGCTCAACTTTTGAATATGATAGAACCTGAGCCTATCATACCTGATGAGCCTGAGTTAGCTGGTGATTACGTACCTGTGATTCCACCAGAGTGGGACTTTTCCCTTGAGCTGATCCCCGATTTTCCATAGCTTGATAAGCCGGCACTACCGGACGACAGGGTAGCTCTGATATATGCGAACAGACCTGTGCTCGCGAATGGTTTTGTACATAGTGATAGCAGTGCTTCTGGTGAGTCTGAGGGTATAGCTGTAGCTCCGGACGAGGAGGAGGAGGAGGATCCTGAGATAGAGATAGAACAGGATGAGGAGATGGGCGAGCCTCACGACGATCTTCCGAACGGCCACGTGTAGATATAGTTTGACAGTCGTAGGGGCATTCTTTTGATGACACTCTAGTCTAACATTACCTGTTAGTTAGTCTCTAACTTGTCTTAGTACACCCGAGAGCTAGGAGCTATATAGAGGTTAGGCTAGTGATGAGCGGATAATTTATACGCTTTTTGGCATTGTTTTTACATAGTTTTTAGTTTGATTTAGTTAGTTTTTAATATAATTTTATTAGTTTTTAAATAAAAATCACATTTCTAGACTTTACTAGGAGTTTGTGTGCTTTTCTGTGATTTCAGGTAATTTCTGGCTGAAATTGAGGGACATGAGCAAAAATCTGATTCAGAGGCTGAAGAAGGACTGCAGATGCTGTTGGATTCTGACCTCCCTGCACTCGAAGTGGATTTTTTGGACCTACAGAAACCCAATTGGCACACTCTCAATTGCGTTGGAAAGTAGACATGTAGGGTTTTCCAGAAATATATAATAGTCCATACTTTGCCCGAGTTTAGATGACGTAAACTGGCGTTTAACGCCAGCTTTCTGCCCTATTCTGGCGTTAAACGCCAGAAACAAGTTACAAATTGGCGTTTAACTCCAAAAAGAGTCTCTACACATGAAAGCTCAATGTTCAGCCCAAGCACACACCAAGTGGGCCCGGAAGTGGAATTCTACATCATTTACTTATCTTATGTAACCCTAGCCACTAGTTTAGTATAAAAACTACTTTTAGTGATTTATTTTACATCTTTTGATCATCCTTGATCAGGGATCAGTCTTTTTCCCTATTTTCAAATTCATATTCCATTTGGGGAGGCTGGCCATTCGGCCATGACTGGACCATTATCACTTATGTATTTTCAACGGTAGAGTTTCTACACACCATAGATTAAGGTGTGGAGCTCTGCTGTTCCTCTTGAATTAATGAAAAGTACTATTATTTTTCTATTCAACTCAAGCCTATTTCTTCTCTAAGATATTCATTCGCACACAAGAACATGATGAATGTGATGATTATGTGACGCTCATCACCATTCTCACTTATGAACGCGTGCCTGACAAACACTTCCGTTCTACATGAAAGCAAGCTTGAATGCATATCTCTTAGCCTCCTGATTTAAGATCAGAGTCTTCATGGTATAGGCTAGAATTATTGGCGGCCATTCTTGAGATCCGAAAAGTCTAAACCTTGTCTGTGGTATTCCGACTAGGATCTGGGAAGGGATGGCTGTGACGAGCTTCAAACTTGCGAGTGCTGGGCGTAATGACAGATGCAAAAGGATCACTGGATCCTATTCTAGCATGATCGAGAACCGACAGATGATTAGCCATGCGGTGACAGCGCATTTGGACCATTTTCACTGAGAGGACGGGATGTAGCCATTGACAACGGTGATGCCCAACATACAGCTTGCCATGAAAAGGAGTATGAGTGATTGGATGAAAGCAGTAGGAAAGCAGAGGTTCAGAAGGAACAAAAGCATCTCCATACGCTTATCTGAAACTCTCACCAATGAATTGCATAAGTATCTCTATCCTATTTTATATTTTAAATTATATTTTAACTATCAATTCAACATGACCATTTGAATCCGCCTGACTGAGATTTGCAAGATGACCATAGCTTGTTTCATGCCGACAATCTCCGTGGGATCGACCCTTACTCACGTAAGGTTTATTACTTGGACGACCCAGTGCACTTGCTGGTTAGTTGTGCGAAGTTGTGAAAAAGAACTAAGATTATGAACGTGCGTATTAAGTTTTTGGCGCCGTTACCAAGGAATGAACAATCACGATTTCGTGCACCAAGTTTTTGGCGCCGTTGCCGGGGATTGTTCGAGTTTGGACAACTGACGGTTCATCTTGTTGCTCAGATTAGGTAATTTTATTTTAATTTTAAGCTTTTTGTTTTTTATTATTTTTATTTTCAAAAAAAAATTTCAAAGATAATAAATTATCCTATGGCTTTAGAATTTTTAAGAATGAATTCTAGAGTTTCATGATGATCTGTTGAAGTCTGGCTGGCTGTGAAGCCATGTCTAATCTTTTGGACCGAGGTTTCAACTCATCATCACAAGAGCTTTTTTGATTCTCATCAATTCATCTGTTGTATTCCTGATTTGTATCTTAAAGCTTGGCTGGCCATTGGCCATGTCTAGTGTTTTGGACCGGAGCTTTCACTGAAAGCTTGGCTGGCTAGTAAGCCATGTTTAATTCCTGGACCGGAGCTTTAGACTAACATTGCATGATTCCTGGAATTCTCATTAGAAATTTTGAAATCCTTATTTTTCTTTTTCAAATTAATTTTCGAAAAAAAAATACAAAAAAATTATAATAAAATCATAAAAAACCAAAAATTTGATGTTTCTTGTTTGAGTCTAGTGTCAATTTTTAAGTTTGGTGTCAATTGCATTCTTTTATTTTTCTTAAAAATTTTTGAAAAATTCATGCATAATGTCCTTCATGATCTTCAAGTTGTTCTTGATGATCTTCTTTGTTTGATTTTTGCATTTTCTTGTTTTGTGTCTTTTCTTGTTTTTTCATATGCATTTTCAATTTGTTAGTGTCTAATTATTGAAAATTTCTAAGTTTGGTGTCTTGCATGTTTTTCTTTTCTTAAAAATTTTCAAAAATAAGTCTTGATATTCATCTTAATCTTCAAAGTGTTCTTGGTGTTCATCTTGACATTCAAAGTGTTCTTGCAAGCATTAGTTATTTTGATTCATAATTTTTATGTTTTGTTCCAAATTGGTGTTTTCCTCGTTCCTCATTAAAAATTCAAAAATAAAAAAAATATCTTTCCCTTATTCTTCTCATAAAATTCGAATATTTGAGTTGATTTTTTCAAAATTTTTAAAATCTAGTTGTTTCTTATTAGTCAAGTCAAATTTTCAATTTAAAAATTCTATCTTTTTCAAACCTTTTCAAAAATCAAATCTTTCTCATTTTTTTTCATATTTTCGAAAAATTTTTAAAATGATTTTCAAAATCTTTTTTTTTATTTCATTTTATAATTTCAAAATCTTTACTAACAATTAATGTGATTGATTCAAAAATTTTAAAGTTTGTTACTTGCCTATTAAGAAAGGTTCCATCTTTAAATTTTAGAATCATATCTTTTAGTTTCTTGTTAGTCAAGTAATCAACTTTAATTTTCAAAATCAAATCTTTTTAATCTCCTTTTCAATTACAATCATGTCTTTTTCAAAACTTAATTTCAAAATCTTTTCTAACTTCTTATCTTTTCAAATTTGATTTTCAAATCTTTTTCAATTAAGTACTTGAATTTTTATTTTAAAAGTTTTCTATTTCAATCATATCTTTTTCAAAACCACCTAACTAATTTTCCCTCTCTAATTTTCGAAAACTCTTCCCCACTTTTTCAAAATTCTTTTTTAATTAACTATTTGTTTTAAATTCTAATTTAATTTAATTTAATTTTTCTTTTTAAATTTCGAATTATAACTAATAGTCAAAATAAAACAAAATTTTTTTTATTTAATTTTTGAATTCTTCCCCCTCTCATCTCTTTCTATTTATTTAATTATCTACTAACACCCCTCTTCCATTCAAAAATTCGAACCCATTCTTCTCCTCTGTGTTCGAATTCTTATCTTCTCCTTCTTCTATTCTTCTCTTCTTCTACTCACAAAAAGGAATCTCTATACTGTGACATAGAGGATTCCATATTTTCTTTTCTGTTCTCTTCTTTTTCATATGAGCAGGAACAAGGATAAGAACATTTTTGTTGAAGCTGATCCTGAACCTGAAAGGACTCTGAAGAGGAAACTAAGAGAAGCTAAAGCACAACCCTCTGGAGAGGACCTGACAGAAATTTTTGAAAAAGAAGGAGACATGGCCGAACATAATAACAATGGTGGAGATGCAAGGAAGATGCTTGGTGACTTTATTGCACCTTCTTCTAACTTCTATGGAAGAAGCATCTCACTTCCTGTAATTGGAGCAAACAATTTTGAGCTTAAACCTCAATTGGTTTCTCTAATGCAACAGAATTGCAAGTTTCATGGACTTCCAATGGAAGATCCTCATCAGTTTTTAGCTAAATTCCTGCAAATCTGTGACACTGTCAAGACCAATGGAGTTGATCCCGAGGTCTACAGGCTTATGCTTTTCCCTTTTGCTGTAAGAGACAGAGCTAGAACATGGTTGGATTCACAACCTAAGGATAGCCTGAACTCTTGGGATAAGCTGGTCAGTGCTTTCCTGGCCAAATTCTTTCCACCTCAAAAGATGAGCAAGCTTAGAGTGGAAATCTAAACCTTCAGACAGAAGGAAGGAGAATCCCTCTATGAAGCTTGGGAAAGATATAAGCAACTGATTAAAAGGTGTCCTACTAACATGCTTTCAGAATGGAGCATCATAAGTATATTCTATGATGGTCTATCTGAGTTGTCAAAAATGTCATTGGACCATTCTGCAGGAGGATCTCTTCACGTGAAAACCCCTGCAGAAGCTCAGGAACTCGTTGAAATGGTTGCAAATAACCAGTTCATGTACACCTCTGAGAGGAATCCTGTGAACAATGGGATGCCTCAGAAGAAGGGAGTTCTTGAAATTGATACTCTGAATGCCATATTGGCTCAGAACAAAATATTGACTCAGCAAGTCAATATGATTTCTCAGAGTCTGAATGGATTGCAAGTTGCATCCAACAGTACTAAAGAGGCATCTTCTGAAGAAGAAGCTTATGATCCTGAGAACCCTGTAATAGCAGAGGTGAATTACATGGGAGAACCCTATGGAAACACCTATAATCCTTCATGGAGAAATCATCATAATCTCTCATGAAAGGATCAATAGAAGCCTCAACAAGGCTTCAATAATAATGGTGGAAGAAATAGGTTTAGCAATAGCAAGCCTTTTCCATCATCTTCTCAGCAACAGACAGAGAATTCTGAACAGAGCCATTCTGGCCTGGCAACTATAGTCTCTGATCTATCCAAGACCACACTAAGTTTCATGAATGAAACAAGGTCCTCCATTAGAAATTTGGAGGCACAGGTGGGTCAATTGAGTAAGAAGATTACTGAAACTCCTCCCAGTACTCTCCCAAGCAATACAAAAGAAAATCCTAAGAGAGAGTTCAAGGCCATAACCTTACTTGGTGTGGCCGAATGCCCAGAGGAGGAGGAGGACGTGAATCCCAATGAGGAAGACCTCTTGGGACGTCCTCTGGACAGAAAGGAGTTCCCTTTTGAGGAACCAAAGGAATCTGAGGCTCATACAGAGACCCTAGAGATTCCATTAGACCTTCTTCTGCCATTCATGAGCTCTGATGAATACTCTTCCTCTAAAGAGGATGAAGACAGCATTGTAGAGCAAGTTGCTAAGTATCTAGGAGCAATCATAAAATTGAATGCCAGTTTATTTGGTAATGAGACTTGGGAGGATGAACCCCCCTTGCTCACCAATGAACTGAGTGCACTAATGAGGCAGACATTGCCTCAGAAGAAACCGAATCCCGGAAAGTTTTTTATACCTTGTACCATAGGCACCATGACCTTTGAGAAAGCTCTGTGTGATCTTGGGTCAGGGATAAACCTCATGCCACTCTCTATAATGGAGAAACTGGAAATCTTTGAGGTACAAGCTGCAAGAATCTTATTAGAGATGGCAGACAAATCAATGAAACAGGCTTATGGACTAGTAGAGGACGTGTTAGTAAAGGTTGAAGGCCTTTACATCCCTGCTGATTTCATAATCTTAGACACTGGGAAGGATGAGGATGAATCCATCATCCTTGGCAGACCCTTCCTAGCCACAGCAAAAGCTGTGATTGATGTTGACAGAGGAGAGTTGGTCCTTCAGTTGAATAAGGGCTACCTTGTATTTAAGACTCAAGGTTCTCCTTCTATAACCATGGAGAGGAAGCATGAAAAGCTTCTTTCAATACAGAGTCAAACAAAACCCCCACATTCAAACTCTAAGTTTGTTGTTGGGAAGCCACAACCAAACTCTAAGTTTGGTGTTAAGAGGCCCCAACATTGCTCTGATTTTCTGTGAGGCTCCATGAGAGCTCACTGTCAAGCTATTGATATTAAAGAAGAGCTTGTTGGGAGGCAACCCAATGTTATTTAATTATATCTATTTATTTTCCATTGCTATTTTATGTTTTCTTTAGGTTGATGATCATGTGAAGTCACAAAAACTACTGAAAAATAAAAAACAGAATGTAAAACAGCATTAAAAATAGCTCACCCTGGAGGAAGAGCTTACTGGCGTTTAAACGCCAGTAAGAAGCTTCAAACTGGCGTTTAACGCCAGAAAGAAGCATCAAGCTGGCATTAAACGCCAGAAACAAGCACCAGACTGGCGTTTAACGCCAGAACAGAGCATGGAATTGGCGTTTAACGCCAAGAATGGGAGAAAAGCTGGCATTAAATGCCAAAAACAAGCAGCAAGCTGGCGTTTAACGCCAGACATGCATTCTAAGGGCGTTTTGCACGCCTACTTGGAGCAGGGATGCTAAGTCCTTGACCCCTCAGGATCTGTGGACCCCACATGATCCCCACCTACCATACCTCTTCTTCTCTCCTCTTCACACCTTCTCATAACACTCTTCCCCAAATACCCTTCACCAATCACCTTATTACCTCTTCCCCAAATACCCTTCACCAATCACCTTATTACCTCTTCCCCATAAACCCCACGTACCTCGAAATTCAAATTCCTTTCCCTCCCAAACCCAACCCTAATGGCCGAAACCTAACCTTCCCCTACCCCTATATAAACCCCTTAACACTACTCCATTTTTACACATCACAACCACTACTTCTTCCCCTTGGCCAAATATACTCTCTCACTCTATCTCCTCGATTTTCTTCTTCTACTACTACTTTTTTTATTCTTTTGCTCGAGGACGAGCAAACCTTTTAAGTTTGGTGTGGTAAAAGCATTGCTTTTTGTTTTTCCATAACCATCAATGGCACCTAAGGCCAGAGAAACCTCAAGAAAGAGGAAAGAGAAGGCAATTGCTTCCACCTCTGAGTCATGGGAGATGGAGAGATTCATCTCAAAGGTCCATCAAGATCACTTCTATGAAGTTGTGGCCAAGAAGAAGGTGATCCCTGAGGTCCCTTTTAATCTCAAAAAGAGCGAGTATCCGGAGATCCGATAAGAGATTAGAAGAATAGGATGGGAAGTTCTCTCTAATCCTATTCAACAAGTCAGAATCTTAATGGTTCAAGAGTTCTATGCAAACGCATGGATCACTAGGAACCATGATCAAAGTATAAACCCAAACTCAAAGAACTGGCTTACAATGGTTCGGGGGAAATACTTAGATTTCAGTCCGGAAAATGTAAGGTTGGTGTTCAACTTGCCAATGATGCAAGAAAACGCACGCTCCTACACTAGAAGGGTCAACTTTGATCAAAGGTTGGACCAAGTCCTCATGGACATATGTGTGGAAGGAGCTCAATGGAAAGTTGACTCAAGAGGCAAGCCGGTTCAATTGAGAAGACCGGACCTTAAGCCTGTAGCTAGAGGATGGTTGGAGTTCATCCAATGCTCAATTATTCCTACTAGTAACCAGTCTAAAGTTACTGTAGACCGGGCCATCATGATACATAGTATCATGATTGGGGAGGAAGTGGAAGTTCATGAGATTATACCTCAAGAATTCTACAAGGTGGCTGACAAGTCCTCCACTTTGGCAAGGTTAGCCTTTCCTCACCTTATTTGCCACCTCTGTAATTCGGCTGGAAATGACATAGAGGGAGATATCCTCATTGATGAGGACAAGCCCATCACTAAGAAAAGGATGGAGCAAACAAGAGATCATGGACCTCAACAAGAGCATGAGGAAATTCCTCACCATGAAATCTCTGAGATGCCTCAAGGGATGCACTTCCCTCCATAAAACTATTGGGAGCAAATTAACACCTCCCTAGGAGAATTAAGTTCCAACATGGGACAACTAAGGATGGAACACCAAGAGCACTCCATCATTCTCCATGAGATTAGAGAAGATCAAAGAGTTATGAGGGAGGAGCAACAAAGACAAGGAAGAGACATAGAGGAGCTCAAGAGCACCATTGGTTCTTCAAGAAGAGGAAGACGCCACCCTCACTAAGGTGGACCCATTCCTTAATCTCCTTGTTCTTATTTTCCTGTTTTTCGGTTCTTGAGCCTTATGTTTTATTTATGTTTGTGTCTTTACTATATGATCATTAGTGTTTAAGTGTCTATGTCTTAAAGCTATGAATGTCCTATGAATCCATCACCTCTCTTAAATGAAAAATGCTTTTAATCACAAAAGAACAAGAAGTACATGATTTCGAATTCATCCTTGAAACTAGTTTAATTATTTTGATATGGTGACAATACTTTTTGTTTTCTGAATGAATGCTTGAACAGTGCATATGTCTTTTGAATTTGTTGTTTGATGTGTAAAATTTGGAAAACGAATTCCAAACATACAAATCTAACCGGCAAGTGTACGGGGTCGCATCAAGTAGTAAAACTCACTTAGAGTGAGGTCGATCCCACAGGGATTGATGGATCAAGCAACTTTAGTGGGTGATTAGTTTAGTCATGCTAACATTGATGATTTGAGGTGTAAAATGACCAACAGAATTTTAAATGACAGGAAATTTAAAGTTGCAGGAAGTAAATGTGCAGAAACTTAAAGAAAAAGAAAAGTAAATTGCAGAAGCTTAAATGACAATAAATGTAAATGACTGAATCTTAAAGTGTAAGAAATGTAAATTGATTGAATTATAAAAGGGATTGGGAGCTAGGATTGTAGAATTTAAACAAGGAGAATTAAATTGCAACAAACAGATGAACTAAAGATGAATTAAATGGCAATAGATTTCAAACAGAAAGGTAAAAATGCTTGAAAGATGAAAACAAAAAGACTGATGCTTAATTTGTAGCAATTTAAAAGAAGGTTGAAGATCTCAAAGGTTGGAAGAGACTAGAAAACAAGTCTAGATCTCAAATCCTTCCTTGATCCAACAAGAACAATTGCAAATTGAAAATGAAAAAGTAAATTGCAGAAGAAAAGAGAGTTGGAAGCAGTAAACAGAATTGAAATTTAAATTCTAGAATTATGTAGAAAGCAAACAAAAGATCTCAAGGTAAGATTGAAACAGAAGTTCTTCAATTCTTCACCCAAGATTCAAAACAGAAATGAGAATTAAAAGAGAGAGCAAAATGAAAACTAAAGAGTGCAAAACTCCCTATTGGAGCCAGCCTTTTATGCTCTCTATTAGAGCCAACCTCCTCAGTGAAATGAAACTAATGCCTTTATATAGGCTTTTATAAAATGAAAATGAAAAATGAAAATAATATTTACAAAAATGAAATTCCTAATCTAACTTCTCTGTTTGCCTTTGAGTCATGTGGGCTTTGTTTGCTTTGGAGTGGAATTGGGTTGAAGAGGGATCCAGATGGTTGCTCTTGGACTTGGGAAGAAATCCGTTTGCAATTTGGACTGTTAGTGCTTCACATTTGAGTCAACGTTTGAGGCAAACGTTGACTCAAACATCTTCGTGAAGGATTTATGCAGAACGGCCATTTTGCTGTCATTGGCGTTTGAGTCCAAGTTTGAGGCCCAACTTGGATGCAAACGTTGACACTTGTTGCACATCAAGTCTTGGGATGCAACTTTGTCCGCTTATCAACATTGCCAATTTCATGCCCACTATAAACTATTATATATGGTTAGAAAGCTCTGAATGTCAGCTTTCTAACCCAACTGAAATCACCTCAATTGGACATCTACAACTCAAGGTATGCTCCTTTGAAGAGGACAGGGTCGTTGGCTTTGGTGTGCAACGTTTGAGGCGACGTTTGCCTCAAACGTGGTCGAAAACGCCAGATTCTGGAGGCTCAAACGCATTGTCCACCCCATACTATTATATATTGTTGGAAAGCCCTGAATGTCTACTTTCCAATGCCATTGGGAGCGCATAGTTTGGAGCTTCATAGCTCGAGTTATACTCCATCGAAGGTGCAGAGGTCAGTTGGCCTCACTGCAGGTTGACACCATGTTCGTTTATGCACATTTCGGGGCAGTTTTCTCCCTCAATTTTAGTGTCCACCATGCAGTGCCATATATGCTTGGAAAGCTCTCGATTCCTACTTTCCATTGCTTTTTGAATCACTTGATTTGGAGCTCTGTAGCTCAAGTTATTTTTGTTGGAAGTATACCCCTTCAGGCTGTGAGGAGCAACGTTTCACCTCGAGTTTGAGGCAAATGTTGGCGCAAACTTGGCATGCATCCAGGGTGAAATTGTGCTCTTCCTCACGTTTGAGTCCAAGTTTGAGGCAAACTTGAGCTCAAACGTGAGTTCCTTTGCTTTTTGCCATTCCCTTTTTCTTCAACCTTCTTCCAAACCTCTTTTCACCTATCATCAATCAACAATTGCATCAAAGCTGTGGGAAATGGATCCTCTCCATTTTTTTTGTCACTGGAGAGAATAAAGTGTAATCTCCTACCTTTAATTCTACAAGTGGGACCAGAAATAAATAAGAGAGAGAATGCAATGAAGGGTGAGATCTTCCACTGGATACCATCCAATTTTTTTTCCACTGGAGAGGATCCAATCCCAAAGCTGTGCTATAATCATGAGAGTTCTTCTTCTTCTTGAAATTCAAGTGATTATGGTACAAAAACTCATGAAAATACATCAATTTATCCATGGTTGATTGAATCTAAGGAAAACATGAAATTCTACCCAAATGGCTTACTTATGGCTCAAGAAAGTGCATAAAACCTATTGAAAACAAAGGAAAAAGGCTAGTGAAACTAGGCTAAGATGACCTGTCATCACAACACCAAACTTAAAGCTTGCTTGTCCCCAAGCAAGAAAAGAATCATACAATAGAGATTGACAATCCAAGGTAAGAAGAATAGCAACTCAATGTTCATGGTAAGCTAGTTTTCTAAGCATGCTACAATCACAAAAGAAATGTAAATGATTGATGCTTCTATCTAGCTCAATTTATGAAATTTTTTTCTTATATTTTTTTCCTTGAAACAAGCTTTTGATTTTCTTATTAGCTTCTCCTTTTGGGTGCTTTGCCCCATGAGTTGATAACAAAGCTACGACTTCTAAATGCTTTGTTTTCAAGTATTACCACTTGATACATAAGCACCACAAGCATTTGAATTAGAGGACTTCATTAAGCTCATTTGTTTCTTTTCTTTACTCTCTAATCATTGATGCTCAGAACCTTGAGCTTTGAGGGAGTGCTTTTGCACTTGAGCCTAGCCTTGACTTCTAAGTGTTTTGTTTTCAAGCATTTGGCTTGATACATAAACACCACAAGTACTTAACAATATAATTGTCATTGGTACTCAGAGCCTTCAGCTTTCTCATTCTTTCCCTTTTTCTTTTCTTGCTTTATTTTGCATTTGCTTCTTCAAGATTTTCATGATTTTAAAAGATTTCACAAAATGTGCTAGATGAAAACTTCAATTAAATAAAATCTAATGTAATTAAGCAACAATCAAACATACTAGCTTTCCAATACTTTTATGCACATGCTAAATTCTTCTTTAATTCCTTGTTTGTTTATGATCATGATACTTTATTGCTTTTGAATTCACAAAACTCAAGTTGGTAATCATAATGACACAGCACCATGTTGCAATTTAGAAATCAAACTATGCCTTTTCATACACACATGCATACAGAGAAGGTAAAGACAATCATGCAGTTTATAGTGCTTGAAACAAATGAGAGGAAAAGGAACTTTACAACCTTGTAGTTCATCTTCTCTATTGTTGTCATTTTTCTCCCATTCTCCTCCTTTCCCTTGCCAAACTCAGAATGCTTGCTCATCCTCAAGCAACAATTAGAACAATAGCTATGGGGCTAAGATGGATCATGAATGTCTTACACAATAAAATATTAGTAGCATATGTATTTTAAGCAAGCAAAATTAAAGATAAAAATCAAGGCACAAAGGACAGAGACATTTTAATTGCATAGATAAGAAGGTGTGCACAATACATTGCATAAAAAATAAGTGGCACACCAAACTTAGAATCTTAGTGTGACACTTTCATTTTTGATTTGATGCAATCATCCAAAAAGATTGAAAACAATTTGTTGCAAGGCAACACCAAACTTAGAATGTAACCATATGCCAATTTATTGAATTTAAACAAAGCACAGAAAGAAAACAAAGCAGAGAAGAAATGTTACCTACAGTTGGGTTACCTCCCAACAAGTGCTCTTTTAGTGTCATTAGCTTGACATGTTGTTCTTCACTTTCTTCCTCCTCTTCCAATTTGTTAAGAGGAATGACCTTAAGAGGGGATAAGATTCAGCTACTGCCCCTTGTCTTGGCCTTTCCTCAGCAAGCTTCCTTTTGCAAATGGCTTGATTGATCTTGCTTGCTGAATCAGGGACAGGATTGGTGCTCTTGCTAGTTGCCTTCACTCCTTTGGATTCAAGACTTGGTTGTTGTGTGATTATTGGAGTTTTGTATTCATCCAGAGCCTTTTGAATTGGTGGTTCCATGAGCTTTTCCTCTATGTACTTCTCTGCTTCACTTGAGTTTGGAATTCTTTGGTTGTCTTCCTCACTTTCTTGCTCTTCCACTTCCTCCCTTGCACTCAACATTTGACTTAATAGCTTTTTCATGGAGGAGGTTTGTTGATCTTCCCAACATTTCTTCATCTCCTCTTCATATCTTTTAATCTCAGATTCAGTTGTTGAGACTTTTTGGTCCAGGGGAGTTTGTGAGGGTTGTGAATGTTCATGTTCCTTTGTCACCTCAAGTGCAGTTTCAGGTTCAAATATTTCCACCACCTCTTCCTTCTTCACTAAAAATTCACTTGACTCAGTAGCCTCTTCCTTTTGTTTTTCCTCCTTCTTCGTTGCACTCAACAATTGACCTAACTGAACTTCCATGTTTTTGAGGGAGTTCTCTTGTTCTTTCCAAACTTTCGTTGTCTTCTCCTCATATCTTTTGAGCATGGACTCAAGCTTTGAGAACCTTGAGTGATTCATGGAAGTTTGTGTGGGTGGTGAGTTTTGAAAGGGGTTTTCTGTTGAAGCATGGTCAAGTGATGATATCTTTGGATGAATATCATATGGAGCATTAGAATTCCCTTCCCAGCCACCATTAGAATCATGACTTGCATCATTTTGTGGTGGAGGGAAGTATCCCATATGGTTTTCTTGCTCATCTCGTGTCTTTGAAGCAAATCTCCATGGATTGGAGTGCTCAGAATTGGTATTTTTTTGGTGATATTCCCAGCCGCTATTAGAGATTGGTGATGGTGGGTAATATCCCATAAAGTTTGTTTGATCATAAGATGAGTTGAACTCCATTTGAATTTTGGAAAACACAACACCAAGGAAAATTGAAATTACTCATATCAGAGATGAGAATTTCTTAGTGAGGCAAAAACTCAAACACCTTGGTTTCAATCTAAAACAGAAAATAAAAATAAAGAAAAAGCTTGATTTAGACCTCTCACCCACTTAATCATTGTTGATCTAAATCAATCCCCGGCAACGGCGCCAAAAACTTGATGGGTATTTTTGTGGAAAAACAAAATTCCAAACACCCAAAACTCACCGGCAAGTGTACCGGGTCGCATCAAGTAGTAAAACTCACTTAGAGTGAGGTCGATCCCACAGGGATTGATGGATCAAGCAACTTTAGTGGGTGATTAGTTTAGTCAAGCTAACATTGATGATTTGAGGTGTAAAGTGACCAACAGAATTTTAAATGACAGGAAATTTAAAGTTGCAGGAAGTAAATGTGCAGAAACTTAAAGAAAAAGAAAAGTAAATTGCAGAAGCTTAAATGACAATAAATGTAAATGACTGAATCTTAAAGTGTAAGAAATATAAATTGATTGAATTATAAAAGGGATTGGGAGCTAGGATTGCAGAATTTAAACAAGGAGAATTAAATTGCAACAAACAGATGAACTAAAGATGAATTAAATGGCAATAGATTTCAAACAGAAAGGTAAAAATGCTTGAAGGATGAAAACAGAAAGACTGATGCTTAATTTGCAGCAATTTAAAAGAAGGTTGAAGATCTCAGGGGTTGGAAGAGACTAGAAAACAAGTCTAGATCTCAAATCCTTCCTTGATCCAACAAGAACAATTGCAAATTGAAAATAGAAAAGTAAATTCCAGAAGAAAAGAGAGTTGGAAGTAGTAAACAGAATTGAAATTTAAATTCTAGAATTATGCAGAAAGCAAACAAAAGATCTCAAGGTAAGATTGAAACAGAAGTTCTTCAATTCTTCACCCAAGATTCAAAACAGAAATGAAAATTAAAAGAGAGAGCAAAATGAAAACTAAAGAGTGCAAAACTCCCTATTGGAGCCAGCCTTTTATGCTCTCTATTAGAGCCAACCTCCTCAGTGAAATGAAACTAATGCCTTTATATAGGCTTTTACAAAATAAAAATGAAAAATGAAAACAATATTTACAAAAATGAAATTCCTAATCTAACTTCTCTGTGTGCCTTTGAGTTATGTGGGCTTTGTTTACTTTGGAGTGGAATTGGGTTGAAAATGGATCCGGATGGTTGCTCTTGGACTTGGGAAGAAATCCGTTTGCAATTTGGACTGTTGGTGCTTCACGTTTGAGTCAACGTTTGAGGCAAACGTTGACTCTAACGTCTTCGTGAAGGATTTATGCAGAACGACCATTTTGCTGTCATTGGCGTTTGAGTCCAAGTTTGAGGCCCAACTTGGATGCAAATGTTGACACTTGTTGCACATCAAGTCTTGGGATGCTACTTTTTCCACTTGTCAACGTTGCCAATTTCATGCCCACTATAAACTATTATATATGGTTGGAAAGCTCTGAATGTCAGCTTTCTAACCCAATTAGAATCACCTCAATTGGACATCTACAACTCAAGTTATGCTCCTTTGAAAAGGACAGGGTCGCTGGCTTTGGTGTGCAACGTTTGAGGCGACGTTTGCCTCAAATGTGGTCGAAAATGCCAGATTCTGGAGGCTCAAACGCATTGTCTACCCCAGACTATTATATATTGTTGGAAAGCCCTGAATGTCTACTTTCCAATGCCATTGGGAGCACATAGTTTGGAGCTTCACAGCTCGAGTTATACTCCATCGAAGGTGCAGAGGTCAGTTGGCCTCACTGCAGGTTGACACCATGTTCGTTTATGCACATTTCGGGGTAGTTTTCTCCCTCAATTTTAGTGTCCACCATGCAGTGCCATATATGCTTGGAAAGCTCTCGATTCCTACTTTCCATTTCTTTTTGAATCACTTGATTTGGAGCTCTGTAGCTCAAGTTATTCTTGTTGGAAGTATACCCCTTCAGGCTGTGAGGAGCAATGTTTGACCTCGAGTTTGAGGCAAACGTTGGCGCAAACTTGGCATGCATCCAGGGTGAAATTGTGCTCTTCCTCACGTTTGAGTCCAAGTTTGAGGCAAACTTGAGCTCAAACGTGAGTTCCTTTCTTTGCTTTTTGCCATTCCCTTTTTCTTCAACCTTCTTCCAAACCTCTTTCCACCTATCATCAATCAACAATTGCATTAAAGCTGTGCTATAATCATGAGAGTTCTTCTTCTTCTTGAAATTCAAGTGATTATGGTACAAAAACTCATGAAAATACATCAATTTATCCATGGTTGATTGAATCTAAGGAAAACATGAAATTCTACCCAAATAGCTTACTTATGGCTCAAGAAAGTGCATAAAACCTATTGAAAACAAAGGAAAAAGGCTAGTGAAACTAGGCTAAGATGACCTGTCATCATTGTTTATGAATTTTAAAATTGTTGGCTCTTGAAAGAATGATGAAAAAGGAGAAATGTTATTTGATGATTTGAAAAATCATAAAAATGATTCTTGAAGTAAGAAAAAGCAGTGAGTAGAGAAAAGCTTGCGAAAAAAAGAGAAGGCGAAAAAAAGAAAGAAAAAGAAAAAAAGCAAGCAGAAAAAGCCAATAGCCCTTAAAACCAAAAGGCAAGGGTAAAAGGGATCCAAGGCTTTGAGCATCAGTGGATAGGAGGGCCCAAAGGAATAAAATCCTGGCCTAAGCGGCTAAACCAAGCTATCCCTAACCATGTGCTTGTGGCTTGAAGGTGTCAAGTGAAAAGCTTGAGACTGAGCGGTTAAAGTCGAGGTCCAAAGCAAAAACAGAGTGTGCTTAAGAACCCTGGACACCTCTAATTGGGGACTATAGCAAAGATGAGTCACAATCTGAAAAGGTTCACCCAATTATGTGTCTGTGGCATTTATGTATCCGGTGGTAATACTGGAAAACAAAGTGCTTAGGGCCACGGCCAAGACTCATAAAGTAGTTGTGTTCAAGAATCAACATACTGAACTAGGAGAATCAATAACACTATCTGAATTCTGAGTTCCTATAGATGCCAATCATTCTGAACTTCAAAGGATAAAGTGAGATGCCAAAACTGTTCAAAGGCAAAAAGCTACTAGTCCCGCTCATCTGATTGGAGCTAAGTTTCATTGATATTTTGGTATTTATAGTATATTCTCTTCTTTTTATTCTATTTGATTTTCAGTTGCTTGGGGACAAGCAACAATTTAAGTTTGGTGTTGTGATGAGCGGATAATTTATATGCTTTTTGGCATTGTTTTTACATAGTTTTTAGTATGATTTAGTTAGTTTTTAATATAATTTTATTAGTTTTTAAATAAAAATCATATTTCTGGACTTTAATAGGAGTTTGTGTGTTTTTCTGTGATTTCAGGTAATTTCTGGCTGAAATTGAGGGACTTGAGCAAAAATCTGATTCAGAGGCTGAAGAAGGACTGCAGATGCTGTTGGATTCTGACCTTCCTGCACTCGAAGTGAATTTTCTGGAGCTATAGAAACCCAATTGATGCGCTCTTAATTGCGTTAGAAAGTAGACATCCAGGGTTTTCCAGCAATATATAATAGTCCATACTTTGTCTGAGTTTAGATGACATAAACTGGCGTTTAACGCCAGCTTTCTGCCCTATTCTGGCGTTAAACGCCAGAAACAAGTTGCAAAGCAGAGTTAATCGCCAGAAACAAGTTACAAACTGGCGTTTAACTCCAAAAAGAGTCTCTACACATGAAAGCTCAATGCTCAGCCCAAGCACACACCAAGTGGGCCCGGAAGTAGAATTCTACATCATTTACTTATCTTATGTAACCCTAGCTACTAGTTTAGTATAAAAACTACTTTTAGTGATTTATTTTACATCTTTTGATCATCCTTGATCAGGGATCAGTCTTTTTCCCTATTTTCAAATTCATATGCCATTTGGGGAGGCTGGCCATTGGGCCATGCCTGGATCATTATCACTTATGTATTTTCAACGGTAGAGTTTCTACACACCATAGATTAAGGTGTAGAGCTCTGCTGTTTCTCATGAATTAATGCAAAGTACTATTGTTTTTCTATTCAACTCAAGCCTATTTCTTCTCTAAGATATTCATTCGCACACAAGAGCATAATGAAGGTGATGATTATGTGATGCTCATCACCATTCTCATTTATGAACGCGTGCTTGACAAACACTTCCGTTCTACATGAAAGCAAGCTTGAATGCATATCTCTTAGCCTCCTAATTTAAGATCAGAGTCTTCGTGGTATAGGCTAGAATTATTGGTGGCCATTCTTGAGATCCGGAAAGTCTAAATCTTGTCTGTGGTATTCCGAGTAGGATCTGGGAAGGGATGGCTGTGACGAGCTTCAAACTTGCGAGTGTTGAGCGTAATGACAGACGCAAAAGGATCACTTGATCCTATTCCAGCATAATCAAGAACCGACAGATGATTATCCATGCGATGACAGCGCATTTGGACCATTTTCACTGAGAGGACGGGATGTAGCCATTGACAACGGTGATGCCCAACATACAGCTTGCCATGGAAAGGAGTATGAGTGATTGGATGAAAGCAATAGGAAAGCAGAGGTTCAGAAGGAACAAAAGCATCTACATACGCTTATCTGAAACTCTCACCAATGAATTGCATAAGTATCTCTATCCTATTTTATATTTTAAATTATATTTTAACTATCAATTCACCATGACCATTTGAATCCGCCTGACTGAGATTTGCAAGATGACCATAGCTTGTTTCAAGCCGACACTCTCCGTGGGATCGACCCTTACTCACGTAAGGTTTATTACTTGGACGACCCAGTGCACTTGCTGGTTAGTTGTGCGAAGTTGTGAAAAAGAACTAAGATTATGAACGTGCGTATTAAGTTTTTGGCGCCGTTACCAAGGAATGAACAATCACGATTTCGTGCACCAGCTAGCCTGGGCGCCAGTTTAGCGGCTTTTTGTATGGGCCAGGCCCTGGGAGTGTCATGTATATATTAGCTACGTAGGTTGACAAGGATGTAAACTAACTTGATCTTGTGTAAACGCTACATGTTTTGTTATAGTGTACATGATGTATATTATCAGCTGTGTTTCTATGCCTCAATATGCTTCTTTTTATTTCTCTCAATGTATGCTTGTTTAGTTTACCTCTTCACCGCAACATAATATGTTGAATAAAAAAAAGTTACTCGTAAAATTGGCAACGTTCTAACAAGGAACAAGCTCATATATTAAGTAATAGTTAATAACTAGGAAGAACAAGTTGGTAACACTTGGCTTCTTGTATGACCATGGCATACTAGAAGTTGGGTCGTTACATATGCCCTCTGCTGGGAGCGCTCGCACGCTTTGTGCGTGCGCATTCCCTTGTGTTTTGCGCTTTGTGCGTACGTAAGCCCCTGTGCGTACGCACGCACTCTTCTTTTTACGTACTTTATGCGTACGCACCTGCTTGTGCGTACGCATACTCCCTTACACCCATTCTGCTGGGAGTGCTGGCACGCCCTGTGCGTATGAACCCCTGCCCAATTTTGTTCCTGTGCGTACGCACGCACACATGATCCTTCCACAAAAAAAAAAAAACTGTGCGTACACACAAGCTTGTGCGTGCGCACACCTCTTAATTCCCTCTCTGCTCAGAGCATTCGCACACCCTTGTGCGTCCGCTTACTTTCCCTATTTCACCTAGTGTGCGTACGCACACATGTACGTGCGTACGCACAAGAGCTGTTTTGGACAAAAATTTTGATTTCTCTTTGAATTAAGCCCTAACGCACTTCCGCCCCCTCTACTCCTCTCTTCTCTCCCTTTTACCTTATTTTCTACTTGTCCTAGTTAGTTTTGTTTGCATTTCATTTTCATTTTAGTTATTATATTAGTTTGGTTTAGTTGTTTGTTAATTAAATAAGTTGTAAGTGTTTGCTTAATGTTGATTGGGATGCTTCTTGCTTGAATCTTGGCTTCATTTTTGATGAATATGTATACTGAGTATCAAGTCTTTGTTTGATTGCCTAAATGAATTATGAGTTTGATTCATATGTTGTAACTATCATATGCATTAAATTATATCCTTGTTTGGCATCTTAATCATGAATTGTGCACTTTTACTTTAGTGAATTGAATTGCATCACTTGTTCATCATGTTTTTCATATCAATTCAATCACATAACAAGATACTTGTTTGTTTTTAATGCTTTGCATTTGTTTGAGTGACTTGACTTGATTCTTATCAAGCTTACTACTTTTTGCAATAAGTACCTTTATTATATGACTATTGCATTATGTTGGGGATAAAGAAGTAGTTTGCTTTTCATCATTGGATTGGTTATTATTTATTGTGCTATTTTATATCAATTTAGCGCTTTCACTTGCACAATTTCTATATCCAATATCTCATAAATTCATTTCACTTTAATTGTGGTTACCTAGGTCTGTTTGTGCCTTAAACTCTTGCTTATTCTTTACTTGCAACCTAGGCCACTTAATTGAGGAACACCTGCTATTTCTTTTGATTATGTGGTTTTCATTTTCACCCGGCCAATGTGTGTGTTCTAAATCATGTACACTTAGAATACACACATTGTCTTTCATTATACCACACGCATATAAACTCTTTCTCAATTCTTTTTTATTTGTTTTCTTCAGTAACCCGGAGCCCCGATGCCCACCAGCTACAAGTGGAGCCTTATAGTTCTTCACCCCAGATTATGTGCATGCACGAAGGATCATGCAACGTTTAAGTGTGGGGAAAGATCCGCAATTTTGGCGGCGTAAATTTTCTCTTCCTAAACACTTTGCATCATTTTCTTGTTTTGATAGCTATTTTTTTGTGAATATTTGTTTAGTATTTCATTACATTGCACCTTGCTTAGTTGCTTGTATATATCTTAGATTGCTTGTAGTTTATGGTAGTAAATATTTGCATTTGCATTTGCATGGTAGAGTAAATAAATTTAGTAAAACAACAAAA
Organism: Arachis hypogaea; assembly: GCF_003086295.3. Classification (NCBI taxonomy): domain Eukaryota; kingdom Viridiplantae; phylum Streptophyta; class Magnoliopsida; order Fabales; family Fabaceae; genus Arachis; species Arachis hypogaea. The sequence continues at coordinate 68,225,970 of NC_092050.1, forward strand.
AATTTTCAAGAGATCCCTTTCAGGGTGTTCCATTGATTAGATTTGAAAACTTATTTTTGAACTTGCTTGAAGTATTTTTTTATGAAACATAGAAAAGAGCTTGAACAAAATACCTAGTGATATTTGAGCTTTAATTGTGTGGTTGCACATTTTCAATCACAAATTTTATTCTTGTGTGCTATACTCCTTTATGATTGTGATCTTAGATTTGCTTGAATCTTTGTGTCCTATATTTGATGTTTTGAATAAATTTAGTATGATTAAGGCCATTTTTGAATAAACTCACTTAACCCATATGACCAACCCTTACATTTACCATTGTAACCACTTTTGAGCCTTTAATTCTCCTTTGTTATAATTTTAAGCACATCATTTGCCCTAAGAGAAAGACCATTATGTCCTTGAATTGTATCTTTGATTAGCTTGGGTTGAGTGTGTGTATTAATCAAGTGTGGGGGGAATTTGTGAGAAACATTGGTAGAAAGTTACTTTGGGTGTTCATTGAGAATATTTGGAAAAAGGGGTAAACACTCATGCATTCATTACTTAAGACATATGCATCTCTTTTTTACGACAAAAGAAAAAAATTTTGGTGTACATACTTTGTTAAAAAAAAAGAGAAAAGAAAAGAAAAAGAAATGACAATAAGAATGTAAATAAAGAATGCATATGTGGTTGAATTGGAAAAAAGATGCATGAGTGGATGTGAGAAAAGGAAAAAAATGGAAAGTTAGGTTAGTTTCTTTTGTGTACATAGGATGATATAGAATTAGGTGGGATATTTAAGCTAATCAAAGATCCAATCTATTAGCCCACGTAACCATATTAATCCTACCCTTATCCTAGCCCCATTACAACCCTCAAAAGACTTCATGATATTTGCATTCATTCATCAAGTATTAGTTGATTGTTAGATGACTTGCAAATCTTTGAAAAATATGATTAAAGGAGAATTGAGTGATTAAGCCCTACACACTGAGCAATTAGAGTGTAAACACATCCGGTGAGGGGTTCGATCGCGTAATTCTATGTTTCCATCGCTTATCTTATGTCTTCTTGCAAGTTGCTTGTTAGTTTTTGAAAATTTCAAATCAAATCTTTGGACATTGATCATATTGCTATATTTTCTTGTTTTGGCCCTAAGTTTCTACTTTGGATTGATTGGAATTCTTTTGTTTATTTTTGCCAAACTCAATAGGAACCATAGCATAGATATAGATAGTTAGCATTTAGCATAGTTGCATGTATGATGATTTGTATTATCTACCCCTTTTTCCTATCTAAAAGGACCATAAAAAGAACCCAATTTCATTGAATCAATGCAATTTCATGAATCAAATGATAAATATTATGGTACATTGCTTTGAAATGGGTTGTGTTGAATTTCAGGTGAAAAGAGCAACAAAAAGGGAAGAAAACAACAAATAAAGCTGGGCGTGTGAAGTTGGGCGTGCTACTTAGAACAAACGCCATGAATTTGTATGGGCGTAGCACGCCAGCACCAGGGCATGGCATGCCAAGTATACCTTCTAGAGAGCATGATTGGAGCTTTAACAAGGGTGTGGCACGCCAGAGTTCAGGAGTGGCACGCCAGTAATAATATCCAGAGAAGAATGTTTGGGTTTTATCAAGGGGGTGGCACGCCAGAGTGCAGGCGTGGGACGCCAGTATCATTTTCCAGAGAGCAATGTTGAAGGCAACAAAAGGGGCATGGCATGCCAGGTTGAGCGTGGCACGCTAAATCCATCACACACCCTAGGCGTGCCACTTGAACTTGTGGGCGTGGCACGCCAGTTCATTCATCCAGAAGAAGACACATACTGGGCGTGCCACTTGATATCGAAGGCGTGGCACGCCAACTCTAAACCTTCAATTGGGTGTGCCACTTGAACTTGTGGGCGTGGCACGCCAGTTCATTCATCCAGAAGAAGACACACACTGGGCGTGCCACTTGATACCGAAGGCGTGGCATGCCAGCTCTAAACCTTCACTTGGGCGTGCCACTTGAGAACCCAGGCGTGGCACGCCAGGCTTGGAAGAGTCACACCAACATGGGCATGCTACTTGAACACCAAGGTGTGGCACGCCACTACAAGTTTCCAGAGGAAGAGATGAAGGACCAAACACCTGGGCGTGCCACTTGAGGTCGAAGGCGTGGCATGCCAACTCTTATCATTCATTTGGGCGTGCCGCTTGAGGTCAAAGGCGTGGCATGCCAACACTCACCATTCATTTGGGCATGCCACTTGAGGTCGAAGGCGTGGCACGCCAACTCTCACTATTCACCTGGGCGTGCCACTTGAATGCTGCATGTGGCACGCTATCTACTGGAATAAGGAATAATGCATGGGCGTGGCACGCTAGCACTCAAGCGTGGCACGCCAGTTATGATTTCCAGAAATGTTGAGAAGGCTTCTGTCGGTGTGGCATGCCAGTAATGTTTTTTAGAAGAGGAAAATGGAGCACACAATGGGCGTGGCACGCTAGACCTTGGGCGTGCCACGACAGTTCATTTTTCCAGAGAAGAAGAGCAAGAAGAAAGGCCTGGGCGTGCCACTTGGGCTCGAAGGCGTGGCACGCCCGGGGAGTTGGTTCAAGGGGCGTGCCACTTGAGGAGCTGGGCGTGGCGCGCCAAGCCAAATTTAGTTGCTAGGCGTGGCACGCCACTCAAGCGCCAACCACACGCCAAGCCTGGAGAAGTCACGTTTATGGAGTTTTTCTTTCCCTCCAGCTGTAATTTTCTTTTCTTTTTTGTATTTTCTTGATTCTAGTACTAGGAATAGTATAAATAACCCTTGAAAGTACTGAGAAGGGATTGTTGAGTAGTTGGTTCATTGGCAAGTAGTGTAGTTTACTTTTCACTTCATCTCTTCCATCTTTTGTACTTTTCTCTAAGCTCTGAGTAGCTAAATTCCCTCTCATTAGAAGAGGGAGCTCTGTTGTACTTGATGGATTAATGATAGTAAATTTCTTCTTCTCTTCATCTTTTCTTTGATTTTCTAGAAGGAATTTCGTTTTAATGCTAGTGTTCAATCATCTTGGGAAAGAGGTTGAATGCAAAATGGGTTTCATGGGAACCTTGGAAAAGGAAACATGAAACCATGCTTGAAATTCCTTTTCACAATTGAGTAGATCTGGGTTTTGGTGATTAGATATGGTGACATATAATCCACCCACTATTTGGATCTATGCGGATGTGTGGTATAATCAAGGACCAAGCATATCTCTCTTCATGAGCAATTAGACCAAGGAATTGGCTGATTATCAAGATTTGAGAGATTGAATCACCAATGGATTGGGGTTCAATCAATCATGATTGCCAAGAGGTCAATGAGTTGCATGATTGAAGATGAGATGAGCTGGATTTAATCTAAAGAGAACAATATCTCCTGACCCCAATGAATTTTTCCTATTCTTATCTTCCACATTCTTTATAGCTTTGATGAGAAGATTATTGCTAGTCTAGAATTTCTCAAAATAGAATATATTCGTTGCAAGTATAGCCTAGATCAACAAACAATCCTCTCATCAAAGTTTAGTTTTCAAATCAATAATTAACCGAGATCAAGAGTACTTCAACCTTGGGTCGTTCTCCCTAGGACGCAATTGGAAGTGTTTCTCTTTTGGTTGTGGACAAAAATGGGTTTTGAAATCAAGAAATGAAAGATTGAAGGGACTTAAGGAATAAAAGAACTAAACAATGATCAAAATTGATATTAATGCAAGTAAAAGGGAAGCAAGATTAAAACTGGTGAAAATGCATAAAAAGAGCATTGACTTGGGAATGAGAGTCCAAGGAATCCTATCATCGCCATAACCACAACTATGGTAATTATGATGAGTCAATCTCGTCTAGTCAACCCCAACCATCGAGAAGTAAGTCAAGCAAGCATAATTGACCTTAATCCATAAGTCCTAGCTAACTTACCAAACTAATTGGTAAAAAGCTAGCATCAATGGAAACAAGAGTCAACTAACTACCTAAGAATTACCACTAAATATCGGATATTATGACTCTAGTATCCTAGGAACTCAAACCACAAGCCAAGGTGGGAAAATCTACTCAAAATCTAGAGTTGGCATTTTCACAAACACCTTGTATGCATAAAAGTAAAGCATGGGAAATTGTAAAGGAAAATGGAAAAATATAACCAACTATCACCAAACCCAAATGTAAACAAGCAACCAAACATAAATGAAGCATGAAACATAAAATTCATCAATCAAAACTTCAAGAAACACAAAATTGTAAATATGAACAACTAACTTGAACCAAAAACAAATGAAAGTAAATGTGCTATAATTAAAGAGGAAATTGAGAGTACTTACAATAAAGATTAGCAAAATCAAAGATCAAAGCTTCTATAAAATGCTACAATGGAGATGGAAATTAAATGAAACCCTAAGAGAGCAAAGCTACACTACTCCTACTCCTACTCCTAATGCATTTTCTACCTAATCTACCCTAATGAAAGCTTGTTCCTTCATAAGTGTTGAATTCTCCTTTATATAGCACTCCCATTCAGCAATTCAGCCTTCCAAAAATGAGCCTAAGGCCTCCAAATTCGCACAGCACGTGTTTCATTAATGAAACCACGTGCAGGGACCTGTGCGGACGCACAGACGTTTGCGTCCGCACACTTGGCTGAAAGTTGACCTGTGCGTACGCACAGGTGGTCGCACGCACGCACGCATGGAAATTTCCTCTTGTGCGTACGTACACTGGCTTGTACGCACACACACCTTGCTGTATGTGCTTTTCCTTATTTTTCTTCATATTTTCTCCCTTGTACATGCTTCCTTCCACTTTTGGCTATCTATTCTTGCCTCTAAGGCCTGAAATCACTCAACGAAGATGTCATGGCATCAAATGGAATAAGAGTGGAATTAAATTGCTCATTTCAAGCACAAAATTGCATGTTTTCACATTTAGGATCAAATTAGGGATAAAACACAAAAGTATGCTATTTTGGTGCTTAAGTGTGAGTTCATGTGCTAGAATCCATCCAAATTGAGTCAAAATATACCATCAAATATGGACTCATCAATTCTCCCACACTTAAACAATAGCATGACCTCATGCTAAAATAACAAGGAAAACAATTAGGAGGGGTAATCAACTTATTAAATGCAACTATCTAAATGCATGCAAGTATGTAAATACTATCTATACCTATATATCTATCTATCTATCTATCTACAATGTCCTATGAAATTGGTGAAAACAAACAAATAAATTTCCAAGCAAGAGTATAGACATATAGGGCTAAGCAAAAAAGTAGCTCAATGCAATCAAAATCTAAAGAATTGATTTAACTCATTAAAAAGAAGCAACTTGCAAGAATGCATGATAAGAGGTATGGAAACATAGAGTTGAGTGATCGAACCCTCACTAGGTGTGTATACACTCTAATCACTCGGTGTTTTAGGGTTTAATCACTCAAGTCTCCTCCTAATCGTGCTTTCAAGGATTTGCTTTTCATCTAACAATCAACAAATATTTGATGCATGTATGCAAGTATCATGAGGTCTTTTAGAAGGTTGTAATGGGGTTGGGGTAAGGGTAGGATGAGTATATGGCTAAGTGGACTAAAGGATTGAATCTTTGATTAGCTCAAGTATCCAACTCAACCTATATCAATCAACCTACAAAAAGGTATATTCTATCCACCCATTACTTCTTTTCACACACACATATTCATGCCTTAGTTCTATTCAAAACACATATGCATTTCTTATTCATTTTTTTTCTTTTCTTTGAGATAACTTTTGTCCCATCTTATTACTATATATTTTTTTCATCATTTTTTTCTCTATGACAAATGCATAAGGTTAAAGCAAATTAAAACATGAATGTGCACCCATTTCCCAAATTTTCAATAATTACCCAAAATAAAATTTTTTTCTACCAATGCTTCCCAAAATTTCCTCCACACTTAAATGATACACATTCCTCAACCTAAGCTAATCAAGGATACAATCCAAGGTAAATTCATGGTTTTCCACTTAAAGTTGTAATATGGCGATATTACAATCAATGGGATCAAATAAGGCTCAATGGGGTTAACAAAGGTAGATGCAAGGGTAGGTCTATATGGGTAAAGTAAGCTTTTATCAAAGATGGCCTCAATCATGCTCAATGCAATTCAAAACATCAATCATCGGAAATAAAGAATTAAGCAAAACCAAGATTACAATCATAGAAGAGATATAACACACAATGAATAAAATTAGTGGTTTAAAAGGTGTAACCACTCATTTAAGCTCAAAAACTCACAAGGTATTTGTTCTTTACTCTTCTATATTCTAAAAAGAAATCATTCAAGCAAGTTTGAAAACAGTTTTCTCAATCAATTCATACAATTCCCTTGAAACAAAATTCTTGGAAATTCTTATTGTTTTTTACCAAAATTATTTCCTATATGTATGTATGTGTGTTGTGATGGATGCAATTTCTCAAAAATTTCCTAGTTATTTTCCTAATTTTCAACATTGCAAAAAATTAACATGAACAATTAGGATCAAAATGAACTAGGTATATGCTATTCACATCATCCATTCACAACTTCTACCTATAAAATATATACTAAGAAAAGGGATGCAAAAATACAACATGCAATAGCTAGAAATAAACTATGCATAAGCTAAGATATATATACTAGAAGAAATATGCAATGCAACAATCAAAAGCAATCTAAATATCTACAAGAAGCATAATAAAAGAAAAAAAATAAAGTGCAAAGTGTTCGGAAAAAAGAGTTTACGCCCCAAAATGACGAATCCTCCTCCACACTTAAGCGTTGCACGGTCCTCTGTGCATAAACACAATCTGAGGAGAATGGATTTGAAGTGCTCCACCTTCAGTTAGCAGAGGCGGGGGCTTGGGTTGTGTGGAGATCGCCAAGTCCAATGTATGCTCGGCATCTACATCCTCGGTGTCCTCCTCCTCTCCCGGCTCCTTGCCTTTATGTCTCATCCTCAAAAAGAAGAGCAAAGTATAATTAGGAATCATAGGGCATGTAGCACAAAAGGATAAAAGTGGAGAGTAAATAAGCATCTAATTGAGGAAGTTGTATAGCGGTGTGGAATACACACAATGGCCGGTTAAAGTAGCATCCACACAATGAAAAACTGAGCATGAGTTCCTCAAATAAATGGCCTAAGATGCAAGTGATGTGTAAGAACTGCAATTAATCAACCAGTTAATTAAGTGATTATATTGCCCAAATTAGATTCTGAAAAGTTAGAGAGAGAATTTAAGGATTTAAAGGTGATTTTCGAACTCAGTAGGTCTTTCTGAGTCAGAAAATGTGCTTTCTGTAAGAAACTGTGAGCCGGCAGTTGAACCGGTTGAACCGGTTCAGGTCTGCCCGGTACCGCATGAGAATAAGTGAAAACCGGTGAAAACCTTAGAAAAATGTTAGAAATGAAAAACCAGGCGTTAATTTTAAAGGTTTGTCCCAAAGTTGGGCCAAACGGGCTAAAAAGCTAACTGGTTGGACCGGGCCCAAGTTGAGCCCAAGCCCAACATATAAAAGGCTCATTAAATGAACCAAATCAGCCACAACACTAAACACACCCACACTTATGCTGAATTGAAGAGAGGAAGAAGAAACCCCAAGAGCACTATTCATCCATCTCTTCTCTTCGTGATATCTCGAGCTACGGTACTCTGATTTGCGTGCCATCAGCGGCTACGCGTTCCTTATGAAGAGCTCTATAAAACCCATATAAGAAACTAGTAAGGAAAGCTTGAATCCTTCTCAGTTTCTCTCCTTAAAATTTTGGGTTTATAGGGTTTTTGATTAGATGAGTTTTTGTGATTCTAGGTGTTTAGGTTTGCTCTAATCCTTGCTTAGCCTGAAATTCTTGGTAGTAAATCTGTTGGAGAAGGTAAGAGCCACTAAACCCTTGTGAATTTATGTTTAATTGGAACCCTAGGTTGATTTGAGGTGATTTATATGTATATAGTTTGATTATTGTGGCTTTGGGAGCTCTTGGAACTTAATTGTGCCTAGTGGAGTAGAAGTAAAAGCTTGGAATTTAGTTGAAAGCTATTTGGTGATCAATTTGAGTTTTGGTGCATAAAGGGAATCGGTTAAGGTATGGTTTCGGTTTTCTCTATGTAGTATATAATATTCATGGACACTTAGGCTAGTGACCTATAGGATAGGTTTGGAAATTGTATGTTTTTTATGATTATTTGTGTTGATGAGATATAATGTGTTGATGTATTGTTGTGATTACATGATGAAGTTGAAATATGATGGATTAGGTGCATGAGTATTGTGGATTATGAAAATGAATCTTGGTTGAGTTAGTGATGAGAATTGGTAATGAGATGATGATGATTGGTGGATATGTTATATATATGTGATAAATGAAGTTGAGAATAACGAAAGGTGAAAGAAATTGTGCTGTGATTGGTGTGATTTGATACAAAAGGTAAATTCTGATGAGAGAAGGGGGTTTGGAAAGGTATGGTATGGTTTGGAAAGTGTATGGTAAGAAATTGTGTAAATTGTGAAGTTTGGTCAAATTGAGTTTTTGGTAACCTTTGCTCGATCATAACTTTTGCCTCGATTTTTGAAATTGATTGAAATTTATTTAGAATTAAAGATGTTTGAAAACTCTTTAAATCGATATAAAATTTGTGAAAATTGGAATTTTGTAGAGGATGTTATGATCCTTCAAAGTTGGTGTTAAAAATCTGAAATTCTGCAAAGTTGCAGAATTTCATGATTTCTGATATGTGCGGGCGCACACCCTCGTGCGGACGCACACTCTACAAATATTTTGACCTGTGCGAATGCACGCACCTGTGCGCACGCACAAGCAGGGAAGTGCGCTCTGTTCGCAGCGCTAGCACAGCTTGTGCGCGCACATATCCAAGGAAAAACTTTAACCTGTGCGGACGCACAGGTCTGTGCGGATGCACACGTCAGGAAGGTCAGTCTGTTGGGGGCGCTGGCATAGGTTGTGCGAGTGAACAGATTCTGAAAATTTTGTTCCCTGTGCGTACGCACACCCTTGTGTATACACACACACTTTAAAATTTCCTGGGCGTGCGCACGCACACACCCCTGTGCGGTCGCACACATCCTGTTTCCCAAATTTTGCTTATTTTCAACTATTCTACCTTCCCAACAAGGTTGTAAGCTCCTAAAACACCATTTTAAGACTTATGGGCTTCATTTTGAGTACTAGAACATGGGATGTAACTTAAGGTTTCTAGAACACTATTTTATGATAAATTAGTAAACGGAGGCCTAGGTTTCTGGCGTGCTGAGAATGATTTGACGATTGGGTGGAGGATGATTGATATATGAGATAAGGAATGATAAACTTTTGACATTGGAAACTGAGTTATGAATGGACAGTGGTTGAGATGAGTTGAAGACTCGGATTGGGACAATGGATCTCTGTATATTGAAAATGTTTTCTGAAAACCACTAAGATATTGTTTTTACTGAGATTATGAGACGCTATGCGTCCGGCAGGGATGGCGGTTGTATCCCGCCTGTCGAGGTAGTGGCGGCGACGTAAGGGCGGTGGTTCGTCCCGCTTACGTTGAGATGTGAGGTCTGTGGCAAGAGTATCCCACTCGCATCCCTTCGGACCTATAGGCGTGCAGGCACCGGTACCTGGACAGTGGTCCGGGCACTATATCTCGGGGGTTCCCATATGAGAAATCCGAAGGGCGACGTCTCTATGGAGATGTGTCGGGTTGGCAGTTGAACAGACAATGTGATATCACAGCCAGTAGGGCAGGCATTCATCATATGCATTTTCTATCTGTTTGTATGCTTTGTTTACTTGTGATGGCTTGCCTAATTGAATAACATGCTTACTTGCTATCTGACTTAGTTGCCTTATATGCTACTACTTGTGTTTTACTTGCATTGTATACTACCTGTGTTTTCTACTGGGATTGAGGAGGTTCGGAAGGCGGTGGCGATGGGATCGCATGGAGAGTCGGTTGGTGAAGGCTGTGGGACAGCGGTGTTTGTTTAGAATTAGAACTCCCTTAAGATAGATCACCCGGTTTATTTATGATAAGGTTTATATTATACTTATTTGTTTTAGAATGCTTTAAGCTTGAATCTTGTGATGGATATGGAGCTTAGGATTGCCTTTGGCATCCCGGGGTCTTGTATCCTACATCACTGGGCACTGTTACCATACTGAGAACCTCCGGTTCTCATACCATATCTTTGTTGTGTTTTTCAGATGCAGGTCGCAACCCACCTCGGTGAGTTATTTTGGATGGTAACAGAAGCGGAGGATCTTGGATTCTTTTGGAGTCTTTTTGGTTTATCTTGTTTATACATCTCTCTTTTGTATTTTGTTTAGCCTAGAGGCTTGTATTATGAGAGAAAAACTTGTATAAGCTATTTTTAAACTGTCAGGTTTCTGTATGGTCTGTATATGGCTAGCTGGCTTAAACTCCGCGAGTCGCGACTAGTTTCTTATGATATCACACTATTGTACTATTACCTTGTTTATATCACTTATGTTTCTTATGCCTTACGGTAGTACGCTTTTGCGTTTTGAATTCCTGTTTTTGAGCTATATTCTTCATCGGGCTTCTAGATTATTATATTCCTTCTATATATATACTATGTATGAGCTTAGAACTGTCGTAATCTCTGATTAACCTTTGCTTTACGACGCGAGGTAAGGCTTAGGCTAATTAGGGTGTTACATTTAGTGGTATCAGAGCTGTTCGTCCTCGTGAGCCTGAGGGATAGACCGATTGTGCTTCATTGCATACTCTGTGTGTCTTTTCTTTGATGCTATTAGGTTATCTGTTTGATATTGCATAGCATGCTTGTTTGTGAGTGCCTGCTTGGGATAATTGAAGCACTAGACTTTTGATATTGAGACTGATCACCTTGATATCGACTATTTGGTTTAGACAAGAACCCTACATGGCTACTCGTGGGCGAGGTCGAACACGTATGCAAGAAAGTAGGAATGATCAACCAATTGATAATCATGCCGAATTCACAGCGGCCATGGCTAACTTAGCAAACACCATGGAAGCGAATGCTGCTGCGACTCTGCAAGCTGTGTAGAGATTGGGCCAACCGGCCGGGAACGGAAATGGCAATGGGAATGGCAAAGGGAACGCCAATCATAATGCTGAAGGTAACGGTGATAACATGGAGGAGTTCTGATCACCTTGGCAACGTTCCTCAAGGTTCATCCACCAACTTTTTGAGGGTCCACAAATCCTATTGAAGCAGACCACTGGTTCCAGGCTATGGAGCGTGCTTTACAGGCGCAACATGTTCCTCTCAATCAATATGTAAAGTTTGCCGCTTATCAGCTAGCGGGAGAGGCCCAGCCCGGGTGGCAAGCTGAGTGTCGTTTGCTACAGCTTCCATGGGAGGTGTTCCAAACGGCTTTCTATAAGAAGTATTTCCCTGAGTCTGCAAGGGAAGCAAAGGAGATGGAGCTAATGCAACTGAAGCAAGGTTCCATGTCTGTGGCTGAGTACACCAACAAGTTCGAAGAGTTTTGTAGGTTTTCTCGGGTGTGTCAGGGTGACTCGGAGACTTACGAGAGCTGGAGATGCGTTAAGTACCAGAGGGGTTTGAAGGACAACATTATGATTGCTGTGGCTCCTTTGGAAATTCGTGTCTTCTCTGACATGGTGAATAAGGCTAGAGTAGTGGAGGAGTATGCCAAGATTGTGGCGGCATCTAAGGACACTCATGGAGGGAGCTCTAGTCGGGGGCGTGGCAAGTATTTTCATTTGAGAGGATAAAGCTTCAAGAGATGAGGATATGCGCCTCAAGGCCAAGGAGGCTTTAGAAAGAACACACATGACCAGATTCAGCGTGGCAAAGGGAGAGGAAATTAGAGTAAGAGTTCTCCGGATTTGACTTGTGTACGTTGTGGGCATTTCCATCCTTATGACTCATGCAAAATTGGTTTAGGTGGTTGTTTCAATTGTGGGCTGCCTGGCCACATTGTGAGGGATTACACTCGTGGGAGGAACCAGAATGCAGGCCAGAGTCAGAATCAAGGTTGAGTCTTTGCTGTGAATGCCAAGGATGCTTCCAAGGCGGATCCGTTGATGAGAGGTATATGTCTAATTGGTGATAAGTCCTTAGTTGCATTATATGATACTAGAGCTTCGCATTCGTTCATTTCGTTTGCTAAAGTTGAGGAACTAGACTTGAAAGTGTCAGAGTTACCTGGTGGACAAAATCGTGATTCACACTTTTCACAACTCCGCACAACTAACCAGCAAGTGCACTGGGTCGTCCAAGTAATAAACCTTACGTGAGTAAGGGTCGATCCCACAGAGATTGTCAGCTTGAAGCAAGCTATGGTAATCCTTGTAAATCTCAGTCAAGCGGATTCAAATGGTTATGAAGTTTTGATAATTAAAAGATAAATAAAACATAAAATAAGACAAAGTTACTTATGTAATTCATTGGTGGGAATTTCAAATAAGCGTTTGGAGATGCTTTGTTACTTCTGAATCTCTGCTTTCCTATTGCCTTCTTCCAACCATGCGTCCTCCCTTCCATAGCAAGCTGTAGGATCCTCTCAGTGAAAATGGTCCTCTACGTTTTTTGCACGGCTAATCAACTGTCGAATTTCTCGAATCGGATGAAAATACCAGGCACAGCTACCGCATGGCTAATCATCTGTCGGTTCCTGCTAGCGTTGGAATAGGATCCATTGATCCTTTTGCACACTGTCACTGCGCCCAACATTCGCAGGTTTGAAGCTCGTCACAGTCATCCCTTCCCAGATCCTACTCGAAATACCACAGACAGGGTTTAGACTTTCCTGATCCCAGGAATGCTGCCAATGGTTCTAGCCTATACCACAAAGATACTAATCTCACGGACTCGGTTCGTGTATTAAATATCCAAGAGAATATACTCTGGCTGTCGTCCAATGACTACGTTGAACATCATGTAGACCGCTTGTGGTTGTCAGGCACGCGGATCTTGGCTAAGCGAGTAACGAAGATAATGGGTGATTGTCACGGGTCACCCCTTCATTCTGACTTAACAGAATTAAGTACAAGAGTATGTCTTGGAGAAGAAGTAGGCGTGAATTGAAAGAAAAACAATAGTACTTGCATTAATTCATGAAGAACAGCAGAGCTCCACACCTTAATCTATGGGGTGTAGAAACTCCACCGTAGAAAATACATAAGTGAAAGAAGGTCTAGGCATGGCCGTGAGGCCAACCTCCCAACGTGTACAATAGTCTATGGTAGCCTCTAATCCTAAGATGGTCAAAAAGACTTCATAATAAATCTCTAAAAGTAGTTTTATACTAAACTGGTAATCTAGGGTTACAGAAAATGAGTAACTAAGTGCAGAAATCCACTTCTGGGGCCCACTTAGTGTGTGCTTGGGCTGAGTGATGAGCAAACTTTTGCGTGGTCTAGAAATTCGCCGATAAATCCTCGTTGCAAGTATAGTTTCTAAACCAATAAAAGTCCTTTCATACAAACATTTTGGTTGTCACAAGTAACAAACCCCTTTAAAATTGATAACTGAGTATTTAAACCTTGGGTTATCTTCTTAAGGAACTGTAGGGAAGCATGTTCTTATTATTGGTTATGAAGATTGTAAATTGGGGTTTTGAAGATGAGGAACAAGTGATTTAAATTGCAATTAAAGTAAGTAAAAGACTGTAAATTAAATAAATAACTGTAAAACACACTTTTGGCAAGGTATGAGAAATTAGAAGTCCTATCCTAGTTATCCTTATCAATGATGATGAAAATTGAATATTAATTCCACTTAGTTAACCTTTGCTAGAGCAAAGAAAAGTCAAGTGACTAATTAGTTAGATCCTCAAATCCTAGTTAATCCCTAAGGAAAGATTGGGATTATTGAAGTTCAATTCAATTAGTAAAGATAACGATTATCAATCATGTTGAGTTTGATAACTCCTGAGTTACTGATTTCTTAACCAAGACCAAAAGGAGAAAAGTAAATTTACTGGAATAAAAATGTCTTCACATTGGGGATAAAAGTAACATAAATAAAAGAAAGCAATATTAAACTGAAATACCTCAAATAACATTAATTCAAAGAGTAATCTGTAACATAGAAGAATTCATAATTAAATTGAGAACAAAATAAAAAGGAATATTGAACCTGGTAAAGAGATAATCCGGGAAGCGAATAAAATCCTAAATCTAAATCTTATACCTAAAGAGAGAGAGGAGAAAATCTCCCTCTCAAAACTAAATCTAAATCATGGAAAACTAACTATTTGGAGACTCTCCTCTGAATGGATGCGTTCCCCCACTTCATAACCTCTGGTCTATGCCTTCTGGACTTGGATTTGGGCCAAAAAGGGCTTTAAAAACCGTTGGGAGTGTTTTCTGCAATTTCTGGTGCGTGGCCTCTGTCACGCGTCCGCGTGGATCACGCGGTCGCGTCATTCGGAGTTTTCCTTGTCACGCGGTCGCTTCAGTCATGCGGCCGTCTCATATGTGTTCTGCTTGTGGCGCGCGATCGCGTTAGTCATGCGGTCGCGTCGCTGTTGATTCGCGCTGACATGCGGCCGCGTCGCCCATGCGATCGCGTGGATGCCAGTTTTTTCAAAAACTCCGTTTTGTGCTTTCCTTCCATTTTTGTATGTTTCCTTTCCATCCTTTAAGTCATTCCTGCCTTAGAAGATCTGAAACCACTCAACACATGAATTACGGCATCGAATGGAAATAAAGGGTAATCAAAATAATTATTTTTAAGCATATGAAACATGTTTTTCACATACATCACATAATAAGGAAGGGAAAGTAAAACCATTCAATTAATATGAATAAGTGGGTGAAGGATTGAATAAATCACTCCGATTAAGCACAAGATATATCATAAAATATGGGTTTATCAACCTCCCCACACTTAAACAATAGCATGTCCTCATGCTGAGTCCAAGATAAAGAGTAAGTTAAGGTTAAAGTGGTGGAATCTCATGCAATACAATCTACTCTAAATGCAACTACCTACATGCATCATGCAATTCTTAATTGTTATTCACTTGTATATAAAGCTTACATGTAGTTGAATTAATTCACATTCTCAAGGAGTCATATATATATATACATAGCCAAACCTTAGATAATGATAAAGCACTTTTACAGTTGAGATGGGAGAGAAAAACATTTTATAAACTTGCAAGACAATTAATAATTCAAGTAGAGATATATGTTAATGAGCTATTGAACCCTCACTGGATTTTGTGTTTACTCTCTAATCACTCAGTGTTTATTGGGTTAATCACTCTATTCTTCTTTTTATCCTTCCTTTCTATAACTTTGTTCTTCATCTAACCAATCAACAATTATAGAGTATAGACACACCAAAGTCATGAGGTCTTTAATTAAGGTTGTAATTGGGCCAAGGTAAAGGTAAGGGTATATGTATAAGGCTAAGTGAGCTAATTAAGCGAATCCTTGATTAGTCTAAGACCTCACCTAACATACATACTTTGTAAAGCAAAACTTCTTTACCTATTTTCCCACTTTTTCCCACTTTTGATGTTACATGCTCATACTTTAACTTTTGTCCCATGTGCATTTAATTTGCATTTGGAGAATTTTTTTGTATCCCCTTTATTCAAATACTGAAAAATAACATTTTTTTATTGCACATGGTAATTCAATTATTTGATTTTACATGAGCATGCTTTCCAAAATTTTTATTTGAATAATTTTATTCTTTTCAACTTTTCTACCTTTTGTTTTTATCATCCATGTTTCCCAATAGGTTTCCCACACTTAAACAATTACACACTTTCTATCTTAAGCTAACCAAGGATTCAACTTGGGATTTTTATTTTGTTTTTCTGCTTAAGGCTAGTATTGTGGGTTATAGAATAAGAGGGGGTTTAAAGGTTCAAGGGGGTTGACAAGGGTGATGTAAAAGGTAGGCTAATTTGGAATAAGTGAGCTAAAATCAAACAATGGCCTCAATCACTCTCTTGGTATGTATTTCTATTTTATAATCGGACATATAGATTAAAACAAAGTAAAGAACATCAAAATAAATAAGAAGGGCGGAACACACAGGAATAAAAATTATCATTTGAATGTAACCATACAATTAAGCTCAAAACTCACAGGCTGTGTATTCTCTAGCTCAAAAATCATTTATCAATTATGTATGTCATGCAAGTAAAGTTAAAAGTTTCCATTATTCTCAATATAAAATTTATTTTGAATGGCTTTAAAGTTTGTGTTTCTCCTTGATGAAATGGTTTTAACTAGCTAACTTGGAATGCTATATATACAAGGTATGGGTTGTTTCTATTATGTTCAAGTCTCTAGTTTACTTATTTTTTATATTTTCAAATTAAACTAAGCTATCTTATGCTAAAAAGGGTAAACTATACTAATTAATCCACAATTTCTATAACTAATAAGTTAGAATTGCAACTAAACTAAATGGCTAAAATATGAACTAAAGTGCGAAATGCAGAAAATAGAGTATAAATACATGAAAATAGCAATGTATAAGTACTGGGAGAATAAAAATAAAAATAAAGAGAAAAAATACAAAAAAATAGCAAAATAAAATGAAAGAGTCTGTGTGGTTCACCAAAAAATACGCTAGAGATGGCGACCTCCCCACACTTAAAATGAAGCATCATCCCTGATGCTCACTCAAGCAGGGTGTGAAGGGGTGTCATCACTGGAAGGGTGGGTAGCTGGAGTCTCTGTGGTGGTGGTCTGAGGATCTGCCTGTTGCAGAGGAGGTGCTGACTGGATAGGGATCTCGGGGTCTACAGCCTGAATCTGAGGTGGAGCCTCCTGATGTGATGTGGCCTGCTCTGTGTCTGCCTGTGTAGCCTCGCTCTGTGGATGGGTCTCTGCCTCGTGATCATCCGCCTCCTCCTCAGATGCCTCAAATGGTGTGTCAGGCTCGGAGGAGATGTCACCAGATCGTATCATCAGCTTCAGGTGCTCATAGCGTCGCTTGTTGCGATGCTCCATCTGGTCAAGCCATCGAAACAGGCGGTGCACTAGGTGATAGATGGGCTCTGAGGCAGGTGGAGGTGCAGTGGTGGTAGCAGGGGTAGCTGGGGTAGCTGTGGAAGAAGAGGGGCCGGCAGATGGTGTGGTTGTCTCAGTAGTAGCAGTGAGGAATGGAGGTTTGTAGCCCAAAGCCAGAAAGTTCCTGCTGTGAGGGATAATCTTCTTGCATTCTGCAGCAAGTGGCTTCTCATCAGCATCCTCCCAAGGCACGTCAGCTCGACGGCCTAGCTGTGTAATCAGATAAGGAAAGGGTAGAGTGCCTCGGACGTGGACCCTGGCCATATAGTACCGGATAAAGCGTGGCAGGTACAGGTCCTTACCCTCCATCACACACCATAGGAGGGTGATCATAGCGGCAGGTATCTCTGTCTCATGGGTACTCGGCATGACAAAATTGCTCAGGATCTGGTGCCATAGCTGAGCCTCATCATTTAAGTAAATCCGCTTGATTCCCTTTGGCATGGTGGTGTTCTGACCCATGATCCATGGAACGGTTGGGTCAAGGGCTATCCTGGCCTTGACTGCATCCCAATCAAATTTCATGAAGCACATATCCTCCTCAGCTCTTTGATAGCCATCCAGGTGATCAGATTTAGGCAGAAGCTTCAGAACATCCTCTATGGCCTCTTCAGTGACCAGAATTTGCTTCCCCCTAAGGTTCACTGCATCTAGGGAAGTTTTGAAGTAATTGCAGTAGAATTCCCTTACCCAAGATACATTGACCTCAGTCAGGTTTCTCTCCAGGAAGAACCAGCCTCTTTGTTTGATTTGTTCAGAGGTGTATTGTTGGAGTTTTTCTGGAATTTTCAAAGTCCACTCCAGGTACAGGTTCCTGGAGGTTGCAAACACCGGATATTTCAGCTCACAGTATCGGTTTGCAAATCTAAGGGGATCAGTGGCAGGGAGTAGCTGGTCAGCCTTCTCGTGCGGGGTAAAGTGTTTCTCCCGCCAGGAGTCATCGTGCATGATATCTAGGATGGACATGGAGGATTCTCCTCTTTTACGTTTGCCAGTAGTTGCCTTTGCTTTTCCTTCTCTTTGGCTGGCAGACATCCGGAAAAATAGAAAACCATGATATAGTAAAAACAGGAAAACAAATAGGCAAATAATCAAAAGAAACACAAAGTGGCAAAGGAGTAATAGAAGAGGAAATTGAGTTAAGTAAATTTGCATTTAAGGATTGTATAAGAGTTAGAATACTGAGAAAAAAATGTAACAATCCAAAATGTACTTCCATTCAAGTTGATTAGAAAAAGTATCATCATGCCTTGGTTAGAATGTTAAAAAGAAAGTGAAAAACTAGAAGAGATGTTTTGAAGGGTTAGGTTTGGTTAGAATTAAAAAAAAAAAGAGTTTAGGAAGTTAAAATTAGGGAATAAAAATTGATTAGAGTAAGTGACATGAGGATCAATTTCTAAATAACGAGAATTCACAAATTAAAGTAACAGATAACTCAAATTCAAACAAGGAAGTTAGGGATGACTCAAATGAAAATAGCAAAAAGTGGAATTGAATCATCCAAGATGTAATTTATAAACCATGAGATTAAAAAGAATAAGAAAGCTTGCCCTGTCATTCAGCAATTGATTTGGTAAAAGCTGATTAAAGCAGAGTTCAAGTTTGCCAAAACCAAAACAGGAATGAAAATCAAGACAATGTACAAAAATTTGGGCAGCATTCCGGCTAAAATTGGATGTTTCCGGAAAATAAATAGCAATCAGAATAGTTCACATGAATTAAAACATATTGCAATTAAAGAGTATGAACAAGAAAGAACATTTGCAATAGCAGCATGAACTTGAAGAACAGCATATGAACATTACTAACACACAGCAACAGCAGAATTGTGAAAATTATAAAACAAGAAACACGAACAGTGCAATTAAACATGCCTAAATCCACTAACCACATCCTAGGCTACCTAACAACCTAAAATCCACTACAACATGCATATCTAACTAGCCTAAATATGAACATAAATAGAAAAATATGAATTAACCACAAATGGATAGAAGGGTGGTGTTTGTCGGAACCTGGTAGGCGAATTAAGGAGAGTGGGGCAGAGAGGTGGCTGGGGGATGGTGGCGGTGGCGGCTGGGTGGTGGTTGGGTGGTTGGAGAAGAAGAGAGGAAGGAGAAGGGGTTGGGGGCGCGAATGGTAGGGTTCTCGTGACTGGGGGGTTTATAAATTTGAATCCACGCGATCGCGTAGGGCACGCGGTCGCGTGGTTGGGCTGAAATGGTGGTTGATGTGATCGCGAGAGTGGCGCGATCGTATGGAATAGCTAAAAAAGTGAATGACGCGATCGCCTGGGGCATGCGATCGCGTCGCTGGAAATTGTGCTAAACGCACGATTCCAGTGTCGTTTCAGCGCAACTCTCTGTCTCCTTTTGGGATGTTGTGTAATCCATGCGACGCGATCGCGTCGCTCACGCTGTCGCGTGGGATTGATGTTGTGCAAGTGATGCGATCGCGTCAGGGACGTGATCGCGTGGGTGTTTTGTGCAAAACGCACAATGGCCGCACGATTCTAGCCTAACTTTCTGGACGATGGATGTTTACGCCGATCTCCAGATCACGCGTCCGCGTGAATGACGCGGACGCGTGGGGAGTGTTTTTGCAACTTGACGCGATCGCATGAATGATGCGGTCGCGTTGCGCACCCTTTTTTTTTAAACTGGTATGCAATTATGCAGTATGCAATGCGAATGAAGGATATTCAGGTTCAATTGAAAAGGAAATAAGAATAAATAACACGAAGTAAAACTGAAAAAGAAACGACCATACCATGGTGGGTTATCTCCCACCTAGCACTTTTAGTTAAAGTCCTTAAGTTGGACATTCGATGAGCTTCCTGCTATGGCAGTTTATGCTTAAACTCGTCCATAAATCTCCCCCAATGCTTGGAATGCCAATAGCCTCCGGGGTCCCAAACTAGGCATGTAAAGCTTCTGAGCAGCTTCAAATAGATTCTCAGGCTCCCGGGGTGACGAATGTCAGAATAGATTCCAGGATCCCAAACTTGGCTTTTAAATTCACCTTCGTCTTGATCTATATTTTTCCATTCGGGTGGTTTAGAAATTAGATTCTCACCAGAATAACCAAACGTTTTCCGAGATCCATTTGATAGATCATGATGCCAATCCGCACACTTCGAGTTGAAGCGTGGAACCTTATTGAACTTTGTGCACCAGCTCTGAGTACGAGCCATTTTCCTCTTACTCTTAAAGCCGCAGAGAGCTCTAAGCTGGCCATCTGTTTTAAGCAAACCATATTCAAGTGGAAAAATAAAGCTAAAGGTTAAGGATTGTACCCACTTGAAGCTTGTATTGGGTGGTAATGGCCTTGGGATAGGTGGTTCCAGTAGTTCTGTGAGTTCTACTCCCTTGTGCTCTTCTGTGAAATTCTTTACTTCTTTGCAAGATTCTTCAAATGTATCCATGTCCTGATCAAAGCCTTCTATGTCTTCCTCGTCACTTAAGTCATAAACTGGAGGTTGAGAGAAATCTACCTCCGTATCATGTTCGTAATTGCTTGGGGAAGATTCTTTGATCTCAGAGAATTCACTCGCGGATGAAAGTTCATTACTAGAAGAACTTGACTTGAGATTATCATCATCAAGGAAAATTGCTTCTTGGATTATTCTGTCTAGTTTTTCATGAAATACCTGCCTTCGGGATTGTGCACTATCCTCCTTAGCATCAGTTGTAACGTCCTTGACAGAATTCTCCACAACTCTGGGTTCCCATGGAAGTTCAGCGTCTCCTAAGTCTTCAACCAACTCTACTTCTTGTATAATGACAGCTTCCTCTACTTGTTCTAGTACGAAGTCATGCTCTGTCTTGTCCACTGGAGTTTCTAATCTCTCCTTCATGATACGCCCTTCATTAGATTATCCACATGGGGCTCTGGGAGGCCCTTGAATGTCCGAACATCTAGAAGATAATTGACTTATTGCTTGCTCCAGTTGATGAAGGGTTGTTTGAAGTTGATCTACTTTTCCCTTGAGGCAAACTTCTGATTCTCGGGGTGATGGATTTGGACGTGGTACATTGGGAAGTGGTGGTGTTTGGGAGTAATTGGATTGGAATTGGGGTAAATGAGGATCATATGGTGGCGAATGGTGAAAAGGAGCTTGTGAGTGTGGTGGTTCAAGGTTGTGTTGAGAGGATGGCCTATAAGCATATGGTGGGGCTTGTTGGTAACTACAAGATTGTCCACCATGTCTATTGCCTTGGTATGCATTGTAGAATGGTCTTTGTCCATGATATCTTGGAGGGTGTTGCTGCCTAAAGGGTTGATCAGATCCTCTTGGCTCCATCCATCTTTGATTGCTCTGACCCTGATGCATGTTCCTGTTATAACTTTCATTCCTTTCAACAATATTAGAACCAAACTCAAAGCGAGAGGGGTAAGAATTCATAGTGACTAATAAAAATAAAAGGGAAAAATAAAAACAAATAGACAAGTAAAAGAAAAATATTTACAATAACCAATAATAAGGCACACAGTTGCAGCTCCCCGGCAACGGCGCCATTTTGATGAGCGAACTTTTGCGTGGTCTAGAAATTCGCAGATAAATCCTCGTTGCAAGTATAGTTTCTAAACCAACAAAAGTCCTTTCATACAAACGTTTTGGTTGTCACAAGTAACAAACCCCTTTAAAATTGATAACCGAGTATTTAAACCTCGGGTCGTCTTCTCAAGGAACTACAGGGAAGCATGTTCTTATTATTGGTTATGAAGATTGTAAATTGGGGTTTTGAAGATGAAGAACAAGTGATTTAAATTGCAATTAAATTAAGTAAAAGACTGTAAATTAAATAAATAACTGTAAAACACACTTTTGGCAAGGTATGAGAAATTAGAAGTCCTATCCTAGTTATCCTTATCAATGATGATGAAAATTGAATCTTAATTCCACTTAGTTAACCTTTGCTAGAGCAAAGGAAAGTCAAGTGACTAATTAGTTAGATCCTCAAATCCTAGTTAATCCCTAAGGAAAGATTGGGATTATTGAAGTTCAATTCAATTAGTAAAGATAACGATTATCAATCATGTTGAGTTTGATAACTCCTGAGTTACTGATTTCTTAACCAAGACCAAAAGAGGAAAAGTAAATCTACTGGAATAAAAATGTCTTCAGATTGGGGATAAAAGTAACATAAATAAAAGAAAGCAATATTAAACTGAAATACCTCAAATAACATTAATTCAAAGAGTAATCTGTAACATAGAAGAATTCATAATTAAATTGAGAACAAAATAAAAAGGAATATTGAACCTAGTAAAGAGATAATCCGGAAAGCGAATAAAATCCTAAATCTAAATCCTAATCCTAAAGAGAGAGGAGAGAATCTCCCTCTCAAAACTAAATCTAAATCATGGAAAACTAACTAATTGGAGACTCTCCTCTGAATGGATGTGTTCCCCCACTTCATAACCTCTGGTCTATGCATTCTGGACTTAGATTTGGGCCAAAAAGGGCTTCAGAAATCGCTGAGAGCGTTTTCTGCAATTTCTGGTGCGTGGCCTCTGTCACGCATGCGCGTGGGTCACACGGTCGCGTCATTCGGAGTTTTCCTTGTCACGCGGTTGCTTCAGTCATGCGGCCGCGTCATATGTGTTCTGCTTGTGGCGCGCGATCGCGTCAGTCATGCGGTCGCGTCGCTGTTGATTCGTGCTTGCATGCGGCCGCGTCGCCCATGCGATCGCGTGGATGCCAGTTTCTTCAAAAACTCCGTTTTGTGCTTTCCTTCCATTTTTGTATGTTTCGTTTCCATCCTTTAAGTCATTCTTGCCTTAGAAGATCTGAAACCACTCAACACACGAATCACGGCATCGAATGGAAATAAAGGGTAATCAAAATAATTATTTTTAAGCATAGGAAACATGTTTTTCACATATATCACATAATAAGGAAGGGAAAGTAAAACCATGCAATTAATATGAATAAGTGGGCGAATGATTGAATAAATCACTCAGATTAAGCACAAGATATATCATAAAATATGGGTTTATCAACCTCCCCACACTTAAACAATAGCATGTCCTCATGCTGAGTCCAAGATAAAGAGTAAGTTAAGGTTAAAGTGGTGAAATCTCATGCAATGCAATCTACTCTAAATGCAACTACCTACATGCATCTTGCAATTCTTAATTGTTATTCACTTGTATATAAAGCTTACATGTAGTTGAATTAGTTCACATTCTCAAGGAGTCATATATATATATATATATATACATAGCCAAACCTTAGATAATGATAAAGCACTTTTACAGTTGAGATAGGAGAGAAAAACATTTTATAAACTTGCAAGACAATTAATAATTCAAGCAGAGATATATGTTAATGAGCTATTGAACCCTCACTGAATTTTGTGTTTACTCTCTAATCACTCAGTGTTTATTGGGTTAATCACTCTATTCTTCTTTTTATCCTTCCTTTCTATAACTTTGTTCTTCATCTAACCAATCAACAATTATAGAGTATAGACACACCAAAGTCATGAGGTCTTTAATTAAGGTTGTAATGGGGCCAAAGTAAAGGTAAGGGTATATGTATAAGGCTAAGTGAGCTAATTAAGCGAATCCTTGATTAGTCTAAGACCTCATCTAACATACATACTTTGTAAAGCAAAACTTCTTTACCTATTTTTCCACTTTTTCCCACTTTTGATGTTACATGCTCATACTTTAACTTTTGTCCCATGTGCATTTAATTTGCATTTGGAGAATTTTTTTGTATCCCCTTTATTCTAATACTGAAAAATAACATTTTTTTATTGCACATGGTAATTCAATTATTTGATTTTACATGAGCATGCTTCCCAAAATTTTTATTTGAATAATTTTATTCTTTTCAACTTTTCTACCTTTTGTTTTTATCATCCATGTTTCCCAATAGGTTTCCCACACTTAAACAATTACACACTTTCTATCTTAAGCTAACCAAGGATTCAACTTGGGATTTTTATTTTATTTTTCTGCTTAAGGCTAGTATTGTGGTTTATAGAATAAGAGGGGGTTTAAAGGTTCAAGGGGGTTGACAAGGGTGATGTAAAAACAATTGAGAGCGCGCCAATTGGGCTTCTGTAGCTCCAGAAAATCCACTTCGAGTGCAGGAGGGTTAGAATCCAACAGCATCTGCAGTCCTTTTTCAGCCTCTGAATCAAATTTTTGCTCAAGTCCCTCAATTTCAGCCAGAAAATACCTGAAATCACAGAAAAACACACAAACTCATAGTAAAGTCCAGAAATGTGATTTTTGAATAAAAACTAATAAAAATATAAAAAAAGGTAACTAAAACATACTAAAAACTATGTAAAAATAATGCAAAAAAGGGTATAAATTATCCGCTCATCACAACACCAAACTTAAATTGTTGCTTGTCCCAAGCAATGAAAATCAAAATAGGATAAAAAGAAGAGAATATACAATATATTCCAAATATCAATGAAGCTTAGTTCCAACTAGATGAGCGGGGCTAGTAACCTTTTGCTTCTGAACAGTTTTGGCATCTCACTTTATCCTTTGAAGTTAAGAATGATTGGCATCCATAGGAACTCAGAATTCAGATAGTGTTATTGATTCTCCTAGTTCAGTATGTTGATTCTTGAACACAGCTACTTTATGAGTCTTGGCCGTGACCCTAAGCATTTTGTTTTCCAGTATTATCACCGGATACATAAATGCCACAGACACATAACTGGGTGAACCTTTTCAGATTGTGACTCAGCTTTGCTAGAGTCCCCAGTTAGAGGTGCCCAGAGCTCTTAAGCACACTCTTTTTACTTTGGACCACAACTTTAACCGCTCAGTCTCAAGCTTTTCACTTGACACCTTCACGCCACAAGCACATGGTTAAGGACAGCTTGATTTAGCCGCTTAGACCAGGATTTTATTCCTTTGGGCCCTCCTATCAATTAATGCTCAAAGCCTTGGATCCTTTTTACCCTTGCTTTTTCTGCTTGCTTTTTCCTTTTTTTTCTTTTTTTTTGCAAATATTTTTTTTTGCAAGCTTTGTTTTTCACTGCTTTTTCTTGCTTCAAGAATCAATTTTATGATTTTTCATATTATCAATAACATTTCTCTTTTTTCATTATTCTTTCAAGAGCCAACAATTTTAACATTCATAAATAACAATATCAAAAATTTGCACTGTTCAAGCATTCATTCAGAAAACAAAAAGTATTGCCACCACATCAAAATAACTAGATTATTTTCAAGATATAATTCGAAATTCATGTACTTCTTTTTCTTTTTCAGAAAACATTTTTCATTTAAGAAAGGTGAAGGATTCATAGTACATTCATAGCTTTAAGGCATAGACACTAAACATTAATGATCATGTAATAAAGACACAAACATGGATAAAACAATAAGCATAAAACTCAAAAAATAGAAAAATAAGAACAAGGAAATCAAAGAACGGGTCCATCTTAGTGATGGCGGCTAGTTCTTCCTCTTGAAGATCCTATGGCGTGCTTGAGCTCCTCTATGTCTCTTCCTTGCCTTTGGTGCTCCACTCTTAGTTGCTCCATGTTAGAACTCAAATCTCCTAAAGAAGTGTTGAGTTGCTCCCAATAGTTGTGTGGAGGAAAATGCATCCCTTGAGGCATCTCAGGGATTTCTTGATGAGGAATTTCCTCATGCTCTTGTTGAGGTCCATGAGTGGGCTCTCTTGTTTGCTCCATCCTTTTCTTAGTGATGGGCTTGTCCTCTTCAATGAGGGTGTCTTCCTCTATGACAACTCCAGCTGAATTGCATAGGTGATAGATGAGATGAGAAAAGGCTAACCTTGCCAAAGTGGAAGGCTTGTCAGCCACCTTGTATAGTTCTAGAGATATGATCTCATGAACTTCCACTTCCTCTCCAATCATGATACTATGGATCATGATAGCCCGGTCTACAGTAACTTCAGACCGGTTGCTAGTAGGAATGATAGAGCATTGGATGAACTCTAACCATCCCCTAGCCACGGGTTTGAGGTCAGGCCTTCTCAATTGAACTGGCTTGCCTCTTGAGTCTCTCTTCCATTGAGCTCCTTCCATATAGATGTCCATGAGGACTTGGTCCAACCTTTGATCAAAGTTGACTCTTCTAGTGAGAGGATGAGAATCTCCTCTCATTATTGGCAAGTTGAATGCTAACCTTACAGTTTCCGGACTGAAATCCAAGTATTTCTCCCGAACCATTGTGAGCCAATTCTTTGGGTTCGGGTTCATACTTTGATCATGGTTCTTAGTGATCCATGCATTAGCATAGAACTCTTAAACCATTAAGATCCTGACTTGTTGAATGGGGTTGGTGAGAGTTTCCCAACCTCTTTTTTGAATCACACGTCGGATCTCCGGATATTCACTCTTTTTGAGCATGAAGGGGACCTCGGGGATCACCTTTTTCTTGGCCACAACTTCATAGAAGTGGTCTTGATGGACCTTTGAGATGAATCTCTCCATCTCCCATGACTCGGAGGTGGAAGCAATTGCCTTCCCTTTCCTCTTTCTAGAGGTTTTTTCGGCCTTAGGTGCCATTAATGGTTATGGAAAAAATAAAAAGCAGAGCTTTTTCCATGCCAAACTTAAAATGTTTGCTCGTCCTCGAGCAAAAGAAGAAAGAAAGGTGGAGAAGAAGAAGAAATGGGGGAGATAGAAGAGTGTGTTGGGTTCGGTCAAGGGGGGTAGGAGTGTGTAAGATATGTGAAATTGAAGGTGGTAAGGGGGGGTATTTATAGGGTGAGAGAGAGAGGGAATTCGGTTATGAAGGGGTGGGTTTAGGAGGGAAATGGTTTGAATTTGAATGATGAGGTAGGTGGGGTTTTATGATAGATGGATGTGAGTGGTGAAGAGATTATGGAGAAGAGGGTAAGATTTGATAGGTGAAGGGTATTTGGGAAAGAGTTATTGATGGGATTGGTCAAGGGTATTTGGGGAAGAGTGTTATGGAAAGGTGTGAAGAGGAGAAAAGAAGAGATGGGGTAGGTGGGGATCCTGTGGGGTCTACAGATTCTGAGGTGTCAAGGAATTCTGCTCCCTTCACCATTCTGGCGTGTAAACACCCTCTGTGTGCCAATTCTGGCGTTTAACGCAAGCTCTGCTACCTTTCCTGGCGTTAAACGCCAGTCTGCTGCCCCTTTCTGGCGTTTAACTCCAGCCAGACACCCTTTTCTGGCGTTAAATGCCAGTCTGTCTACCATTTCTGGCGTTTAACGCTAGCCAGACACCAGACACCCTTTTCTGGTGTTAAACGCCCAGAATGCTACTCATTCTGGCATTTAATGCCCAGAATGCTGCCAGACTGAGTGTTAAATGCCCATTCTGCTATCCTTACTGGCGTTTAAATGCCAGTAAGCCTGTCCTCCAGGGTGTGCTATTTTTGATGCTGTTTTTCGTTTTGCTTTAATTCTGTAGTTGTTTTTGTGACTTCACATGATCATCAACCTAAAGAAAATATAAAATAACAATGGAAAACAAATTTATAAATATAATTAAATAACATTGGGTTCCCTCCCAATAAGCGCTTCTTTAATGTCAATAGCTTGACAGTGAGCTCTTAGAGAGCCTCACAGAGATTCAGAGCTTAATGTTGGCCTCCCAACACCAAACTTAGAAGTTGAGTGTGGGGGCTCTGTTTGACTCTGTATTGAGAGAAGCTTTTTATGCTTCCTTTCCATGGTTACAGAAGAAGATCTTTGAGCCTTAAACACAAGGTAGTCCTCATTCAATTGAAGGACTAACTCTCCTCTATCCACATCAATCACAGCTTTTGCTGTGGCTAGGAAGGGTCTTCCAAGGATAATGGATTCATCCTCATCCTTCCCAGTATCTAGGATTATGAAATCACTAGCGATGTATAGGCCTTCAATCTTCACTAAGACATCCTCTACAAGTCCATAAGCCTATTTCCTTGATTTGTCTGCCAATTCCAGTGAGAATTTAGCAGCTTGTACCTCAAAGATCCCTAGTTTCTCAATTACAGAGAGTGGCATGAGGTTTATTCCTGATCCCAGGTCACACAGAGCCTTCTCAAAGGTCATGGTGCCTATGATACAAGGTATCAAGAATTTTCCGGGATCCAGTTTCTTCTGAGGTAATTTTAGTTGAGCCCAAGCATTCAGTTCATTGATGAGCAATGGAGGTTCATTCTCCTAAGTCTCATTACCAAATAACTTAGCATTCAGCGTCATGATTGCTCCTAGATATTGAACAACTTGCTCTTCAACAATATCTTCATCCTCTTCAGAGGAAGAATACTCATCAGAGCTCATGAATGGCAATAGTAAGTTCACTGGAATCTCTATGGTCTCTATATGAGCCTCAGATTCCTTTGGTTCCTCATTAGGGAACTCCTTGGTGGCCAGTGGACGTCCATTGAGGTCTTCCATATTTGAAATCACTACCTTTTTACTCTCTCCAGGTTCGGCCGTGTGGGGTATATTGATGGCCTTGCACTCTCTTTTTGGATTCTCTTCTGTATTGCTTGGGAGAGTACTTGGAGGGAGTTCAGTAACTCTTTTACTCAGCTGACCCACTTGTGCCTCCAAATTTCTAATGGAGGACCTTGTTTCAGTCATGAAACTTTGAGTGGTCTTAGATAGATCAGAGAATATGGTTGCCAAGTCAGAGAGGCTCTGCTTAGAATTCTCTGTCTGTTGCTGAGAACATGATGGAAAAGGTTTTCTATTGCCAAACCTGTTTCTCCCACTATTATTATTATTGAAGCCTTGTTGAGGCTTCTGTTGATCCTTCAATGAGAGATTAGGATGATTCCTCCATGAAGGATTGTAAGTGTTTCCATAGGATTCTCCCATGTAATTCACTTCTTCCATTCCAGGGTTCTCAGGATCATAAGCTTCTCCTTCAGAGGAGGCTTCTTTAGTACTGCCGGATGCAGCTTGCATTCCAGTCAGACTCTAAGAAATCATATTGACTTGCTGAGTCAATATTTTATTCTGAGCCAATATGGTATTCAGAGTATCATTCTCAAGAACTCCTTTCTTCTAAGTCATCCCATTATTCACAGGATTTCTTTCAGAAGTGTACATGAATTGGTTATTTGCAACCATTTCAATGAGTTCCTGGGCTTCTTCAGGCGTCTTCTTCAGATGAAGAGATCCACCAGCAGAGTGATCCAATGACATCTTGGACAATTCAGACAGACCATCATCGAATATACATAAGATGTTCCATTCTGAAAGCATGTCAGAAGGACACCTTCTGATCAGTTGCTTATATCTTTCCCAAGCTTCATAAAGGGATTCACCTTCCTTCTGTCTGACGGTTTGGACTTTCACTCTAAGCTTGCTCAACTTTTGAGGTGGAAAAATTTTTTCCAAGAAAGCATTGACCAACTTTTCCCAAGAGTTCAGGCTTTCTTTAGGTTATGAGTCCAACCATATCCTAGCTTTGTCTCTTACAGCAAAGGGAAAAGCATAAGTCTGTAGACCTCAGGATTAACCCCATTGGTCTTAATGGTGTCACAGATTTGCAAGAATTCAGCTAAAAATTGATGAGGATCTTCCAATGGAAGTCCATGAAACTTGCAATTCTACTGCATTAGAGAAACTAATTGAGGCTTAAGCTCAAAGTTGTTTGCTCCAATTGTAGGAATTGAGATGCTCCTTCCACAAAAGTCAGAAGATTGTGCAATAAAGTCACCAAGCATCTTCCTTGCTTCTCCACCATTGTTGTTATTTTCGGCTACCATAACTTCTTCTTTTTCAAAAATTTCTGTTAGGTCCTCTCCAGAGTGTTGTGCTTTAGCTTCTCTTAGCTTCCTCTTTAGAGTCCTTTCAGGTTTAGGATCAGATTCAACAAAAATATCTTTATCCTTGTTCCTGCTCATATGAAAAAGAAGAGAACGGAAAACAAGAGGAATCCTCTATGTCACAGTATAGAGATTCCTTTATGTGAGTAGAAGAATAGAAGAATGAGGTAGAGAGAAAGTAAGAAGAATTTGAACACGGAGAGAGGGAGAGGGTTCGAATTACAAGAAGAGAAGTGTTAGTAAATAAATAAAATAAATAGAAAGAGATGAGAGAGAGAAGAAATTCGAATATTAGTTTAAAAGAAAAGGAAAATATTTTTTTATTTTAATTAAAAGTTAGAATTTGAATTTATTAAAAGAAATAAATTAGAATTTAAAACAATTAGTTAAAAAAAATGATTTTTGAAAAAGATGTTAGTTATTTTCGAAAATTAGAGAGAGAAATAGTTAGGTAGTTTTGAAAAAGATAAGAAATAGTAAACTTATTTAAAAAAAAATCAAGTGGTTAATTGAAAAAGATTTGAAAATCAATTTTGAAAATATAAGAAGTTAAAAAAGATTTTGAAATTGAATTTTGAAAAAGATATGATTGAAATTTATTTTGAAAAAATTTGAAAAGGAAATTAAAAAGATTTGATTTTTGAAATTAAAGTTGATTACTTGACTAACAAAAAACTAAGAGATATGATTCTAGAATTTAAAGATTGAACATTTCTTAATAGGCAAGCAACAACTTGAAATTTTTTACTCAAAACATTAAATGTTAGCAATTAATTTAAAAAATATGAAACAAAAATAAGAAAAAGATTTTGAAAATTACTTTTAAAATTATTGAAAATATAAAGAAAAAAATGAAAAAGATTTGATTTTTGAAAAAGATTTGAGAAGATAGAATTTTTAAATTGAAATTTTGTCTTGACTAACAAGAAACAACTAAATTTTAAAACTTTTTGACTAAATCAACCTAAAATTTCAAAATTTATGAGAAGAATAAAGGAAAGATATTTTTTTTTTATTTTTGAATTTTTAATGAGGAGAGAGAAAAACATCTAAATGATACATGATACAAAAATTATGAATCAAAACAAGAGAAATATGCAAGAACACATTAAATGTCAAGATGAACAACAAGAACACTTTGAAGATCATGATGAACATCAAGAACATGTTTTTGAAAATTTTTAAAAAAAGAAAAACATGCAAGATACCAAACTTAAAAATTTTTAAAATTTAGACACTAAGAATCCAAAAATGCATATGAAAAACAAGAAAAGACACAAAACAAGAAAATGTAAAGATCAATCAAAGAAAAATTCAAAGAAAAATTAAAAAGATGCAATTGACACCAAACTTAAAATTTGACACAAGACTCAAACAAGAAACACAAAATTTTTGGTTTTTATGATTTTATTAATTCTTTTTTGTATTTTTCGAAAATTATGTTTGGAAAAAGAATATAAAGAAATTCAAAATTTTTAATCAGAATTCCAGGATTCATGTAATATTAGTCTAAAGCTCCAGTCCAAAAGAATTAGACAGGGCCAATGGCCAGCCAAGCTTTAGCATAGAATTATAATTGAGAATCCCAAAGCCGATGCAATGTTATTCTAAAGTTTCGGTCCAACAGAGTTAGACATGGCCAGATGGCCAGCCAAGCTTTAGCATAACAAATACATACAACAATCCGATGAATATGATAAGTTAAAGCTCCGGTCCAAAGGATTTAGACATGGCTTAATAGCCAGCCAAACTTTAACATACCATCATGAAGCTCGAAGGTGGAATTCATTCTTAAAAATTTTGATGAATTTTTAGAAAATTAAATATTATTATTGATATTATTAATTTTTTTTATTTTCGAAAATAAAAATAAAAAGTTTAAACATAAAATAAAATTACTCAATCTAAGCAACAAGATGAACCGTCAGTTGTTCAAACTCGAACAATCCCCGGCAACGGCGCCAAAAACTTGGTGGACAAAATCGTGATTCACACTTTTCACAACTCCGCACAACTAACCAGCAAGTGCACTAGGTCGTCCAAGTAATAAACCTTACGTGAGTAAGGGTCAATCCCACGGAGATTGTCGGCTTGAGGCAAGCTATGGTCATCCTTGTAAATCTCAGTCAGGCGGATTCAAATGGTTATGAAGTTTTGATAACTAAAAGATAAATAAAACATAAAATAAGATAAAGTTACTTGTTTAATTCATTGGTGGGAATTTTAGATAAGCGTCTGCAGATGCTTTGTTACTTCTGAATCTCTGCTTTCCTATTGCCTTCTTCCAACCATGCGTGCTCCCTTCCATAGCAAGTTGTAGGATCCTCTCAGTGAAAATGGTCCTCTATGGTTTTTGCACGGCTAATCAACTGTCAGATTTCTCGTCTCGGATGAAAAATACCAGGCACAGCTACCGCATGGCTAATCATCTGTCGGTTCTTGCTAACGTCAGAATAGGATCCATTGATCCTTTTGCACACTGTCACTGTGCCCAACATTCGCAGGTTTGAAGCTCGTCACAGTCATCCCTTCCCAGATCCTACTCGGAATACCACAGACAAGGTTTAGACTTTTCGGATCCCAGGAATGTTGCCAATGGTTCTAGCCTATACCACAAAGATACTAATCTCACGGACTCGGTCTGTGTATTAGATATAAAAGAAAATATACTACGGCTGTCGTCCAATGACTACATTGAACATCATGTAGACCGCTTGTGGTTGTCAGGCACGTGGATCTTGGCTAAGCGAGTAACGAAGATAGTGGGTGATTGTCACAGGTCACCCCTTCATTCTGACTTAACTGAATTAAGTACGAGAGTATATCTTGGAGAAGAAGTAGGCGTGAATTGAAAGAAAAATAATAGTACTTGCATTAATTCATGAAGAACAGCAGAGCTCCACACCTTAATCTATAGGGTGTAGAAATTCCACCGTAGAAAATACATAAGTGAAAGAAGGTCTAGGCATGGCCGTGAGGCCAGCCTCCCAACGTGTACAATAGTCTATGGTAGCCTCTAATCCTAAGATGGTCAAAAAGACTTCATAATAAATCTTTAAAAGTAGTTTTTATACTAAACTGGTAATCTAGGGTTAAAGAAAATGAGTAACTAAGTGCAGAAATCCACTTCCAGGGCCCACTTGTTGTGTGCTTGGGCTGAGCATTGAAGCTTTTTCGTGCATATGCTGTTCTTGGAGTTAAACGCCAGCTTTGTTGCCAGATTGGGCGTTTTACGCCATAAAGTTTTAGGCTGGCTTTGGACGGCAGTTTGTGCCATCAAATCTCGAGTAAAGTATGGACTATTATATATTTCTGGAAAGCCCAGGATGTCTACTTTCCAACGCAATTGAGAGAACGCCAATCAGGCTTTTGTAGCTCCAGAAAATCCACTTCGAGTGCAGGAGGGTCAGAATCCAACAGCATCTACAGTCCTTTTTCAGCCTCTGAATCAGATTTTTGCTCAAGTCCCTCAATTTCAGCCAGAAAATATCTAAAATCATAGAAAAACACACAAACTCATAGTAAAGTCTAGAAATGTGATTTTTGAATAAAAACTAATAAAAATATAATAAAAGTAACTAAAACATACTAAAAACTATGTAAAAACAATGCCAAAAAGGGTATAAATTATCTGCTCATCATTACCTTTTGATCTGCATGTGCATACTCCGCATCAGACAGTTATGACTAGGTCAGGTTGTAGACAAGTAGGTTTCAAGCTTGTGGGTAGAGACTTTGTGCGCGATTTGATCTGTTTACCAATGGTGGGCCTTGAAATGATTTTGGGGTTTGATTGGTTGTCGAAGAACCGGGTTTTGTTGGATTGCTTTGAATGGACAATTCAGTTTATGCCAGAAGGAGAAAATGGGGCAGTGGTAGCTACGGGGTATTACTTGAACTCTGTAATGCTGCATTGTAGTGGGGAGGAGTGTCAGGGTTATATTCTGTTGGCTGCTAATGCATTGGGTGATGCCCAGAACTTAGATCAGATATCGGTGGTTAAAGATTTTCCAGAAGTGTTCCCAGAAGATATCCCGGAGTTCCCACCTCAAAGGGAAATTGAATTTGCAATCGAATTGGTGCCGGGAGCCGGACCAGTATCGAGTGCCCCGTATAGAATGGGTCTGATAGAGCTGGCAGAGTTAAAGACTCAGTTGGAAGAGCTTCTGAATAAGAGGTTCATTCGACCGAGTGTATCACTGTGGGGAGCGCCAGTTTTACTGGTGAAGAAGAAAGATGGAGGAATGCGTTTGTGTGTGGATTACCAACAGTTAAACAAAGTGACAGTGAAGAATAAGTACCCGCTGCCAAGGATAGATGACTTGATGGATCAATTGCAAGGAGTTGGAGTGTTTTTCAAGATTAATTTGAGATCCGGTTACCATCAGATAAGAGTGAAGGAAGATGATATCCCTAAGACGGCGTTTAGGACATGCTACAGACACTACGAGTTTGCGGTAATGTCCTTTGGGTTAACGAATGCACCCGCTGTTTTCATGGATTACATGAACAGAGTGTTTCGCCCCCTTTTTGGACAAATTCGTGGTGATTTTCATAGATGATATCTTAGTTTATTCTAAGATGGTGAAGGAGCATGAGGAGAACTTGAGGATTGTGTTGCAAATCTTGAAGGAGCGGATGTTCTACGCTAAGTTGTCAAAGTGCGAGTTCTGGAAGGAGAAAGTAAAGTTCTTAGGCCACGTGGTGAGTAAAGGAGGAATAGTTGTAGATCCTTCTAAGGTAGAAGCGGTGATGGAATGGGAAAGGCCGACGACTGTGACGGAAGTCAGAAGCTTCTTGGGTTTAGCTGGATATTATAGGAGGTTTATCGAAGGATTTTCCCGGATTGCACTACCAATGACAAAGTTGACAAGGAAAGAAGTGCCATTTGTGTGGACGTCGGAGTGCGAAGAGTTTCCAAACCTTAAAGCAGAAATTAACTTCAGCACCTTTTCTAATCTTACCGGAACCGCATGAACCGTTTGAAGTATACTGTGATGCTTCCTTGAAGGGTTTGGGTTACGTGTTGATTCAACATCGAAACGTGGTGACTTACGCATCACGTCAGCTGAGACCGCATGAGGTGAATTACCCCACTCATGACTTGGAATTAGCGGTGATTGTGTTTGCATTGAAGATTTGGAGACACCACTTATACGTAGTAAGGTTTAGCGTCTTTTTTGATCATAAGAGTCTCAAGTATATCTTTGACCAGAAAGAGCTAAATATGCGCCAGAGGATGTGGATGGAATTGCTTAAGGATTATGATTTCGAGTTGAGTTATCACCCTAAAAAGGCGAACGTGGTAGCAGATGCTTTGATCCGGAAATCTCTAACAGTAGCTTGGATGAGAATCAAGGAAGAGGAGCTAGTAGATAAATTCGTGGATCTTAAGCTAGACATTGGTGAAGTTGCCGGAAGAGCTTGTTTGCACTAGCTACAAATCTCAAGCACGGTTAAATCAGAAATACAAAGGGCTTAGCAAGATGAGTAGAAGCTTCACCAATTGTTTCAACCGGTTAGTGATAAGAGGCGCGAAGAATTCACTAAGGATGATGAAGAGTTATGGAGATACAAGGGAAGGATTTGCATACCGGAAGTAGGAAGTTTAAGGCAAGATTTATTGACAGAAGCTCACAACAGTGTTGAAGAAGATGTTTTCGTGGCCTGGGATGAAAGGTGATATAGCAACTGTGGTATCCAAGTGTCTGACTTGTCAGAAAGTGAAGATAGAGCATCAAAAGCTGTAGGGAATGCTACAACCACTTGAGATTCCTCAGCGGAACTGGGAAGGAATTGCTATGGGTTTTGTGACCGGTTTACCGAGGACTAGGTCGGGATTTGATGCGATTTGGGTAATCGTGGATCGCTTAACCAAATCCGCTCATTTTCTGCCTATCCGAGTAAACTGTTCTATGGAAGAGTTGGCGAGATTGTACATCAAGGAGATAGTAAGGTTGCATGGTGTGCTGTCAAGCATAGTATCGGACCGTGATCCCCGATTCACCTCAAGGTTTTGGGGAGCTTTCCAAAGAGCTTTCGGTACGAAGCTATGTCTTAGTACGACGTATCATCCGCAAACTGATGGACAATCGGAAAGGACTATTCAGACATTGGAAGATATGCTAAAAGCATGTGTGTTGGATCAACCCAGGAGTTGGGATCGTTACATGCCGTTGGTGGAGTTTGCATATAACAACAGTTTTCATGCGAGCATTGGGATGGCTCCGTATGAGGCTTTGTATGGACAAAAGTGCCAGTCTCCACTTTATTGGTATGAATCTGGTGAAGCAAGTGTATTGGGTCCAGATGTGGTAGCAGAGACTACTGAGAAGATTAAGAGAATACGAGAAAGGATTTTGACTGCTCAGAGTTGACAAAAGAGTTATGCGGATCAGAGAAGAAAATCGTTAGAGTTTGAAATAGGAGAACACGTATTCCTTAGGGTTACACCGACAACTGGGATTGGAAGAGCAATCAAGACCAAAAAGTTGAACCCAAGATACATAGGGCCGCTTGAGATTCTGAAGAAATTCGGGCCGGTGGCGTATCAAGTCGCTTTGCCACCTCATCTGTCTAACTTGCATGACGTATTCCACGTTTCACAACTCCTAAGTATACGTCGGATGCGGCTCATGTGTTGGAGCCTGAATCGGTCGAGTTGAAAGAGAACTTGACTTTCCATGTAACACCAGTGAGGATCGATGACACTAGTGTGAAGAAGCTGCAAGGAAAGAATGTCCCATTGGTTAAAGTTGTTTGGGAGCGAGCCGGAGTAGAAGAGCACATTTGGGAACTGGAGTCTGAAATGTGAAAGGATTACCCCGAGCTATTCTCAGGTAATTCAAAATTTTGAGGGCAAAATTTCTTATTTGGTGGGGAGAATGTAAGAACAGCAATTAATCAACCGGTTAATTAAGTGATTATATTGCCCAAATTAGATTCCGAAAAGTTAGAGAGAGAATTTGAGGATTTAAAGGTGATTTTCGGACTCAGTAGGTCTTTCTGAGTCAGAAAATGTGCTTTTTGCAAAAAACCATAAAAAATCGCGAGCCGACAGTTGAACCGGTTGAACTGGTTCAAGTTTGCCCGGTACCGCATGAGAAAAAGTGAAAACCGGCGAAAACCTTAGAAAAATGTTAGAAATGAAAAACCGGGCGTTAATTTTAAAGGTTTGGCCCGAAGTTAGGCCAAACGGGCTAAAAAGCTAACCGGTTGGACCGGGCCCAAGTTGGGCCCAAGCCCAACATATAAAAGGCTCATTAAATGAACCAAATCAGCCACAACACTAAACACACCCACATTCATGCTGAATTGAAGAGAGGAAGAAGAAACCCCAAGAGCACTATTCACCCATCTCTTCTCTTCGCGATATCTCGAGCTACGGTGCTCCGATTTGCGTGCCGTCAGCGGCTACGCGTTCCTTGTGAAAATCTCTATAAAACCCATATAAGAAATTGGTAAGAAAAGCTCGAATCTCTCTCAGTTTCTCTCCTCAAAATTTTGGGTTTATAGGGTTTTTGATTAGATGAGTTTTTGTGATTCTAGGTGTTTAGGTTTGCTCTAATCCTTGCTTAGCCTTGGATTCTTACTAGCAAATCTGTTGGAGAAGGTAAGAGCCACTAAACCCTTGTGATTTTATGTTTAATTGGAACCCTAGGTTGATTTGAGGTGATTTATATGTATATAGTTTGATTATTGTGGCTTTGGGAGCTCTTGGAACTTAATTGTGCTTAGTGGAGTGGAAGTGAAAGCTTGGAATTTAGTTGAAAGCTATTTGGTGATCAATTTGAGTTTTGGTGCATACAGAGAATCGGCCAAGGTATGGTTTCGGTTTCCTCTATGTAGTATATAATATTCATGGACACTTAGGCTAGTGACCTATATGATAGGTTTGGAAATTGTATGTTTTTGATGATTGTTTGTGTTGATGAGGTATAATGTATTGATGTGTTGTTGTGATTACATGATGAAGTTGAAATATGATGGATTAGATGCATGAGTATTGTGGATTATAAATATGAATCTTGGTTGAGTTGGTGTGAGAATTGGTAATGAGATGATGATGATTGGTGGATATGTTATATATATGTGATAAATGAAGTTGAGAATAACGAAAGGTGAAAGAAATTGTGGTGTGATTGGTGTGATATGATACAAAAGGTAAATTCTGATGAGAGAAGGGGGTTTGGAAAGGTGTGGTATGGTTTGGAAAGTGTATGGTAAGAAATTGTGTAAATTGTGAAGTTTGGTCAAATTGAGTTTTTGGTGAACTTTGCTTGATCATAACTTTTGCCTCGATTTTCGAAATTGATTGAAATTTGTTTAGAATTAAAGATCTTTGAAAACTCTTTAAATCGATATAAAATTTGTGAAAATTGGAATTTTGTAGAGGAAGTTATGATCTTTCAAAGTTGATGTTAAAAATCTGAAATTCTGCAAAGTTACGGAATTTCATGATTTCTGATATGTGTGGGCGCACACCCTCGTGCAGATGCACACTCTGCAAATATTTTGACCTGTGTGGACGCACGCACCTGTGCGCATGCACAGGCAGGGAAGTGCGCTCTGTTCGCAGCGCTAGCACAGCTTGTGCGCGCACATATCTAAGGAAAAACTTCAACCTGTGCGGACGCACAGGTCTGTGCGAACGCACACGTCGGGAAGGTCAATCTGTTGGGGGCACTGACACAGGTTGTGCGAGTGAACAGATTCTGAAAATTTTGTTACCTCTGCGTACGCACACCCCTGTGCGTTCGCACACACTTTAAAATTTCCTGGGCGTGTGCACGCACACACCCTTGTGCGGTCGCACACGTCCTGTTTCCCAAATTTTGCTTATTTTCAACTATTCTACCTTCCCAACAAGGTTGTAAGCTCCTAAAACACCATTTTAAGACTTATGGGCTTTATTTTGAGTACTAGAACATGGGATGTAACGTAAGGTTTCTAGAACACTATTTTATGATAAATTAGAAAATGGAGGCCTAGGTTTCTGGCATGCTGAGAATGATTTGGCGATTGGGTGGAGGATGATTGATATATGAGATAAGGAATGATGAACTTTTGACATTGGAAACTGAGTTATGAATGGACAGTGGTTGAGATGAGTCGAGGACTCGGATTGGGACAATGGATCTTTGTATATTGAAAATGTTTTCTGAAAACTACTGAGATATTATTTTTACTGAGATTATGAGACGCTATGCGCCCGGCAGGGACGGCGGTTGGATCCCGCCTGTCGAGGTAGCGGTGGCGGCATAAGGGCGGTGGTTCGTCCCGCTTGCGTTGAGATGTGAGGTCTGTGGCAAGAGTATCCCGCTCACATCCCTTTGGACCTATAGGCGTGCAGGCACCGGTACCTGGACAGTGATCCGGGCACTATATCTCGGAGGTTCCCATATGAGAAATCCGAAGGGCGACATCTCCATGGAGATGTGTCAGGTTGGCAGTTGAACCGACAATGTGATATCACAGCCAGTAGGGTAGGCATTCATCATATGCATTTTCTATCTGTTTGTATGCTTTGTTTACTTGTGATGGCTTGCCTAATTGAATAAC
The DNA here is from genome assembly GCF_003086295.3 of Arachis hypogaea. Lineage (NCBI taxonomy): Eukaryota > Viridiplantae > Streptophyta > Magnoliopsida > Fabales > Fabaceae > Arachis > Arachis hypogaea. Next base: position 68,265,325 of record NC_092050.1, read on the forward strand.
ATGCTTACTTGCTATCTGACTTAATTGCCTTATAAGCTACTACTTGTGTTTTACTTGCATTGTATACTACCTGTGTTTTCTACTGGGATTGAGGAGGTTCGGAAGGCGGTGGCGATGGGATCGCATGGAGGGTCGGTTGGTGAAGGCTGTGGGATAGTGGTGTTTGTTTAGAATTAGAACTCCCTTAAGATAGATCACCCAGTTTATTTATGATAAGGTTTATATTATACTTATTTGTTTTAGAATGCTTTAAGCTTGAATCTTGTGATGGATATGGAGCTTAGGATTGCCTTTGGCGTCCCGGGGTCTTATATCCTACATCATTGGGCACTTTTACCATACTGAGAACCTCCGGTTCTCATACCATATCTTTGTTGTGTTTTTCAGATGCAGGTGGCAACCCAGCTCGGTGAGTTGTTTTGGATGGTGACAGAAACGGAGGATCTTGGATTCTTTTGGAGTCTTTTTAGTTTATCTTGTTTATACATCTCTCTTTTATATTTTGTTTAGCCTAGAGGCTTGTATTATGAGAGAAAAACTTGTATAAGCTATTTTTCAACTGTCAGGTTTCTGTATGGTCTGTATATGGCTAGCCGGCTTAAACTCCGCGAGTCGCGACTAGTTTCTTATGATATCACACTATTGTACTATTACCTTGTTTATATCACTTCTGTTTCTTATGCCTTACGGTAGTACGCTTTTGGATTTTGAATTCCTATTTTGGAGTTATATTCTTCATTGGGCTTCTAGATTATTATATTCCTTCTATATGTATACTATGTATGAGCTTAGAACTGTCGTAATCTCCGATTAACCTTTGCTTTACGACGCGAGGTAAGGCTTAGGCTACTTAGGGTGTTACACGATGAATGAGCATCAATTAAACACAAGCAAGCTTATGCAATTACAACAACGGTGAATTGAATGTAGGATTATCAGATATTGAGGTTGTGCAAATGAAAGAGCAAAATTGATATAAAATAGCACAACAAACAATAACCAATGCAATGATGAAGAGAACTAGTTATTCATCCTTAAGAATAATCAAATAATCCCATGGGAAGGTGCTTGCTACAAAAAGTGACAAGTCTTGATAAGAATTAAGTCAAGTCAACTCAAACAAATGCGATGCATTAACAAGGAGCAAATACCTTGTGATGTGATTATGTTGACTTAAAAATCATGATGAACATGCAATTCTATTCAATTCACTAAAGTCAATATGTACTTGTTAAAAATTGCCCCAAGTAAGAAATTAAATGTCACTCTTGGATATCAATTTGGTGCTAGCAACTCAAAGCAATAAACAACAAGTACATTGTTGAAAATATAACCATTCAAGGGTGCACAATTCTTGATTAGAATGCCAAACAAGGATATAGTCTAACACATATGGTCGCGACAACACATGCATTAAACAAAAAGTTCATCTAGGCATTATGTCAAACACATGGGGTGCAGTGCATATATGCATCAATTTCAAACCAAAATTCAAATTCAACAACCCATAATTGAAAAATTGAACACTTTCAATGCAACAAACAAACAAAGTATTAAGAAAAACTTAAGCTAAATTACCAAAACTAAATAAAGAAGGTGAGAATTAAGCAATTAAATAAACATAACAAAGAAGATTAAAATAAGAAAATTGAAAAGATGAAAAATAGAAAAGAAAGGGATGGGCAACAGTGGCACTTGTGTTAACCACTGCGAGGCTCACAGCGATGGAGTTTCGCCGGAGAAGAAAAGAAAGAAAGAAGAAAAAGGAAGAAGAAAGAAGAAAGAAGAAGAAAAGAGAAGAGAGAGAAGACCTGTGCGGACGTGCAGAAGGGAAGATGAGGGGTATGCACGCGCACAACAGCGTGCGGGCGCTGCGAGCAGAAGATGTAACGTGTCCTGTGCAGACGCACAATGGGGTGCGCTCTCGCACAGAAGAAGAAAAAGGGTTGGGTTCACATGCACAGCCTGTGCGTGCGCTGCGGCTAGGGGGGTTGTTTCAGGCTGTGTGTGCGCTCACAGCGTTGCGGGCGCACAGAAAGCTTTTTTTTTGAAAAGGGACGTGTGCGGTTGCACGCATGGTGTGCGGTCGCATAGATGGGAAAAAGAGTGTGGTGTACACACGCATAAGCTGTGCGTGTACTGCGAATAGAGGGAGTTTTTAGGGGCGTGTAGGCGCACATTGCTGTGTGGACGCATAGGGAAGGGAAAACAGGGGAGCTGTGCGCACGCACGATGCTGTACAGACACACATGTCTCTGTTCCTGCAACAAAAATTATGCCTCCAAGACATCAAGTTTGGCATCCAAAATAGGTTTTCAGTCCCCCAAAACATCATAAAACTCCATAAACACATTATTTTACTAAAATTAACTAACAAACATCAAAATAAATCTAACCAACCAAGCAATATAGCCAATTATTCATGAAACAAAAGGTAAAAGAGAGAAAGCTAGAAGGATATTACCATGGTAGGGTGTCTCCCACCAAGCACTTTGGTTTAAAGTCCTCAAGTTGGACTTTTGTGTGAGGCTTGTGTCATGGTGGCTTATGCTTCCACTCATCCTTGAGTTGCCACCCATGTTTGTTCTTCAAGAATCCTCCGGGATCCCAAACAAAGTGCATTAAGCTCCCTAGCAACCTCAAGCAAGACATTGGGATCCATAATTGTTGGTTATAAAGATGTATGCCCGGATCCCACACTTTGGTTTCTCTATCACCCTCTTATTGACTTTCACTTGTACTTTTGGATGAACAACCTCTCCAAGCACCTTTGAAGCACCCACTTAGATGTTGGACTCCTCCAATTTGTACCTTGCACCACTTGTTCCTTAAACTCTATTGCCAACTAACATCCAATCCTTGTCCATTTAACACTCCAAGAAGCACCTTGAGTTGATAATCCGATTGCAAGAGGGCAAATTGATATGGGCTTATGAAGCTCATGGAGGAAATTGTTACCCACTCAATTTGTCCTTGGGGTGGAGTTATCCTATTAAGCTCTTGCACAATTGCTTCTACTTCTTAGGTGATCACCTCTTCCTCACCATCCTTTTCAAACTCTTCCATATCCCTCTCAAACTCAAGAGTGGAAGGTTCCTCAAGATCATTGAGGGGGTTGACCAAGGTGGACAAAAAATCTTTGATAATGCAATCCACTTCTTGGTCAAACTCTCTCATTTCTCCATTCACCTCTTCCGTTTCACAAGTTCTACCTTCTTCCTCTTGTTGCAATTCTTGTTCTAACTCTTCTACCTCCCCTTGAGGCTCCATGTTCTCCTCCTCACTACACTCCTTCGTTGCTCCTCCACATTCCTCAAGGAGAATGTCTTGATTGCTTGAGTGTAACAAGGTCAAGCAGTGCACCGCTTCGGCTATGGTGTCCATGAACTCCCCTTACTTCCTTCGGAACCCTTCTTTTTCTTGGAAGAATGCTTGAAGGTCTTGTTCTTCTTGGGGTAAGGGTTGAAAAACTTTATATTGGGGTGGAAGAGAAGGTTCAAAAGTTGGGAGAAAGGTTATATATGTAGGAGGTGTGTCATGTGGGTGGGGATATTGAGGTGGTGTATAAGGATGTGGTGGTTCATATGGTTGGTGGCAAGATGTATAGACATTTTGATTCCATGGAGGTGTGTGGTATAGTGCTTGACGATTTGGTGGTTGAGGGTTGTGTATGGGGTATCTCTCATATCCTTGGGTTTGGTATTCATATAGGGGAGAATTTGGCTCGTTGTAGCATGAGGGAGGTGTTTGCCTAAATTGATTCTCCCACTCCATGAAGCAATCCCAATTTGAATTCATCATATCCTACAAAATACTCACAACCAAGCTCCAAGCAACAAAGGTGATATCTCATAAAGAAAGTAGAAAATAAAAGCAAAGGACATAAGTAAACAAGAAAAACAAACACCTTAATATAAACAAAAATGACTTAACAACCAAAAAGTAAGATATTTACACTATCAACATATTTACAACAACCAAAAGATAGTACTCAATTGCATCTCCGGCAATGGCACCAAAAACTTGATGAGAAGATTATCGCTAGTCTAGAATTTCTCAAAATAGAATATGTTCGTTGCAAGTATAGCCTAGATCGACAAACAATCCTCTCAATCAAAGTTTAGTTTTCAAATCAATAATTAACCGAGATCAAGAGTACTTCAACCTCAGGTCGTTCTCCCTAGGACGCAATTAGAAGTGTTTCTCTTTTGGTTGTGTACAAAAAGCGATTTTGAAATCAAGAAATGAAAGATTGAAGGGACTTAAGGAATAAAAGAACTAAACAATGATCAAAATTGATATTAATGCAAGTAAAAGGGAAGCAAGATTAAAACTAGTGAAAATGCATAAAAAGAGCCTTGACTTGGGAATGAGAGTCCAAGGAATCCTATCATCGCCATAACCACAACTATGGTAATTATGATGAGTCAATCTCGCCTAGTCAACCCCAACCATCGAGGAGCAAGTCAAGCAAGCATAATTGACCTTAATCCATAAGTCCTAGCTAACTTACCAAACTAATTGGTAAAAAGCTAGTGTCAATGGAAACAAGAGTCAACTAACTACCCAAGAATTACCACTAAATGTCAGACATTATGACTCTAGTATCCTAGGAACTCAAACCACAAGCCAAGGTGGGAAAATCTACTCAAAATTTAGAGTTGGCATTTTCACAAACACCTTGTATGCATAAAACTAAAGCATGGGAAATTGTAAAGGAAAATAGAAAAATATAACCAATTATCAGCAAACCCAAATGTAAACAAGCAACCAAACATAAATGAAGCATGAAACATAAAATTCATCAATCAAAACTTCAAGAAACACAAAATTGTAAATATGAACAACTAACTTGAACCAAAAACAAATGAAAGTAAATGTGCTATAATTAAAGAGGAAATTGAGAGTACTTACAATAAAGATTAGCAAAATCAAAGATCAAAGCTTCTATAAAATGCTACAATGGAGATGGAAATTAAATGAAACCCTAAGAGAGCAAAGCTACACTACTCCTACTCCTACTCCTAATACATTTTCTACCTAATCTACCCTAATGAAAGCTTGTTCCTTCATAAGTGTTGAATTCCCTGTTATAGCACTCCCATTCAGCAATTTAGCCCTCCAACAATGAGCCCAAGGCCTCCAAATTTGCATAGCACGTGTTTCATTAATGAAACCACGTGCAGGGACCTGTGCGGACGCACAGGTAGTCGCGCGCACGCACGCATGGAAATTTCCTCTTGTGCGTACGCACGCTGGCTTCTGCGCACGCACACTTGGCTGATGCGGTCTTGTGCGTACGCACGCTGGCTTGTGCACACGCAAACCTTGCTGTATGTGCTTTTCCTTGTTTTTCTTCATGTTTTCTCGCTTGATGAATCCATATTTGATGGTATATTTTGACTTGATTTGGATGGAATCTAGCACATGAACTCACACTTAAGCACCAAAATAGCATACTTTTGTGTTTGATCCCTAATTTGATCCTAAATGTGAAAACATGCAATTTTGTGCTTGAAATGAGAAATTTAATTTCACCTTTATTCCATTCGATGCCGTGATCTGGTTTGTGAGTGATTTCAGGTTTTGAAAGCAAGAATGGATGGGTAAAAGTGGAGGAAAGCATGTACAAGGGAGAAAACATGAAGAAAACAAGGAAAAGCACACACAGCGAAGTGTGCGTGTGCACAAAGCGAGAATTTCCATGTGTACATACGCACGAAAACCTGTGCATAGCCGCGTGTGCGGACGCACATGTCTGTGTGTCCGTATGGGTCCCAACACGTGATTTCATTAATGATGCACGTGCTTCGCGATTCCTGAGGCCTCTTGGCCCATTTTGGAAGGCTTAGATGCTGATTTTGATGTGCTATATAAAGGGGGGGGCATTAGGGTGTAGGGAGAGTTTTTTTTTGTAAGTAATTAGGAGTAGGAGTAGTGTAGAGTAGTTTTGCTCTCTTAGGGTTTTAATTTTCATTTCCATTGTAGCATTTTATAGCAAGCTTTGATCTTTCATTTTGCTTCCTTAATTGTAAGTACTCTCAATTTCCTCTTTAATTAGATTGTCTTTACTTTCATTTCCTTTTGGTTCAAGTTACTTTGTTCATATTGCAATTTTGTGTTTCTTTAAGTTTGATCAATGAATTTTACATTTCATGCTTTCTTTATGGTTGATTGCTTGTTTATGTTTGGTTTTGTTGACAGTTGGTTATAGCTTTCCATTTTACTTTGCAATTTCCCATGTTTTATTCTTATGCACACAAGGTGTTTGTGAAAATGCCAACTCTAGATTTTGAGTAGATTTTCTCACCTTGGCTTGTGGATTGAGTTCCTAGGATACTAGAGTCATAATGTCCGACATTTAATGGTAATTCTTGGGTAGTTAGTTGACTCTTGTTTCCATTGACGCTAGCCTTTTATCAACTAGTTTGGTAAGTTGGTTAGGACTTAGGGATTAAGGTCAATTATTCTTGCTTGACTTACTCCTCGATGGTTGGGGTTGACTAGGCGAGATTGACTCATCATAATTACCATAGTTGTGGTTACGGTGATGATAGGATTCCTTGGATACTCATTCCCAAGTCAAGGTTCTTTTATGCATTTATAGCATTTTCACTAGTTTTGATCTCAATTTCCTCTTTACTTGCATTAAGTTCCAATTTTGATCATTGCTTAGTTCTTTTATTTCATAAGTTCTTTTAATCTTTCATTTCTTACACAAAACCCCCTTTTCCTCACAACCGAAAGAGAAAACATTTCATTTGCATTCCTAGGGAGAACGACCCGAGGTTTAACTACTCTTGGTTTATATTTTGTATTGAATTTATTATTTGATTTGAGAATTCATTGTTGATTTGGACTATGCTACCAACGAATTGATTATTGTTTTGATCGATCCCGAACCATACAAGAATGCACATCATCAAATTTGAAGTCGTTGCCGGGGAATGCAAACGGTGTTATCTCTTTTGGTTGTTGTGTATATGTTAATAGTGTAAATAGCACTTTTTGGTTGTTTGTTTGCTTTTGTTAATAGATTTTTGTTCATATTTTCTTTATGACATTTTCACACCATCACCACAATGCACCCCCAATGGAACCCAAATACTTACTTTTATAGTCACAAATCTTACACACCATCACCTCACTACATACAAAACTCTTACCCTCATGAGTTTGATTGTCCACCTTCATCTTCACATATAGATCAAGAAACACAAGAAGTACTTTTCATGCTCATTCAGGAACAACAAGAGTTCTGGAAGAAGCAAGAGCAAGTCATGTCTACCTTAGCAAAAGCTTTGGATCATCTAGCTTGATTGCGTTCATGCCACAAGCGAGAAATTCTAGTGGATGAATATGTGGAACCAAGTTAAAAGTGTGGAGTGAGCAAAGAATTGCCAAATCAAGAAGAAGACGTCAAGTCACAACATGAAATGCAAGGGGAGATAAATGAAGAATTGGTAGGAATTGATCAAGAGGATTCCATCATTCAAGATTTTTTGTCTGGCTTGGGTAATTCCTTCTATGACCTTCATGAATCTCCATTATTAGATTTGGAAGGAGATGTTGATGTGGACTTCACACAACCTCCAATCATTGACTTGAATGATGATGAAGAAGATTCTAAGGAGGTTGAGGGAGATTTTAGTTGCCAAGAGGTAAAAGCAATTGAGCAAGAACAAATTGAGCGGGTGAGAACTTCTCTAACAAGCTTCTTAGGCCCACATCAATATGCCATCTTGGAAACAGATTGTCAACTTCAAACCTTCCTTGAAGTAGTGAATGGTGAAGCGAAGAATGTTAATTGGCAAGGAAACAGAATGTTCATCCAAGGAGACAAATCAACATTTGGAACTCAAATTTGGTGCAAGAGTCAATTTAGTGGATTCCGGGGAGTGCACAAGCTTGTAAATGGTGATAGAAGAACTCAAGTATGGGATCCGGGAATCAATTTCAAGAATCAATACTTAAGGATCCTAGTTGTTAGCTTGACATCTCTTAAGAGTTTGATGCAATCTAATTGGGACCTTGGAGGTCGAATCAATAGCAAACTTGGTTGGAGATTCAAAGAGGAGTGGAAGCATAAGCAGCCCTAACAAGGATCTCCTCACAAAGTCCAACTTAGGACTAGAAACCAAAGTGCTAGGTGGGAGACTGATAAACCCCATATTTAGGGTTTATCTTGTGTTAGATTTAGAGTGTTTTGCTAACCTTTTCTCACATTTAGCCAATGAATTAGCATGATTTTGTGATCTCTCCCCTATTTGTGCTTAAGTGTAAAAACATGCTTTCTAAGCCTTTAATTTGATAATTTTAATCCCTCCTTGATTCCATAAGATGCCTTGATGTATTTGCTAGTGATCTCAGGTTGAAAAAGGCTAGAAATGGATCCAAGGAGTGAGGAAGGAAGCATGCAAGTGGAGAGAAGCATGAAAAGCCAAAGAATTGATCTCGGCCAAGGACGCGCGCGCGCACCAGGCGCTTGCGCACACCTCGCGAAATAGGCCAGGGACGCGTACGCATGCTGTGCACGTACACGTCGTAGTCCGTACGTGATTCCTTTAGTGCAACTCGTGCCTGGCGATTTTGGAGGGTTTCTGGACCCATTTGGAGCTGGATTTTTGGCAGGAGAACACTCAAAAGGACCAAGGATTGAAGGAGAGGGGGATCGACTCATTCAGAGGCATTAGGATTAGTTTAGTTTAGTTTTAGAGAGAGAAGCTCTCACTTCTCTCTAGAATTAGGATTACGATTAGGTTTAATTCTTAGATCTAGGTTTCAATTCATGCTTTCTTCTACTTCTTCTTAATTCCTTGTTGTTACATTTATCATTCTTCCATTGTTGTTATTACTTTCTTCTACTTTGTTTGTAGATCTACTCTTGTTCATTTTATTTTATTTTAATGCAATTTGAGGTAATTCATAATAATTGTGTTTCCTTTGATTGTTGTTATTAATTCCTTACAATAAGTAGTTGTTAGATTTCATTGTTGTCATCAATTTACTTCGCTTTCCTTTTATGCCTTCCAAGTGTTTGATAAAATGCTTGGTTGGACTTTAGTGTAGATTTTGTTCCTCTTGGCTTTGGTAGAGTAATTAGTGACGCTTGAGCTATGTAATTCCCTTGTTGATCAATAATTAGAAGTTGCTAATTGATTTGGATACCACTAACGCTAGTCTTTTCCTTGGGAGTTGGCTAGGACTTGTGGAATCAAGTTGATTCACCCACTTGACTTTCCTCTACTATAGAGGTTAACTAAGTGGTAGCAATGAATAATTTGTGATCACAATTGAGGAGGATAACTAGGATAGGACTTCTAATTCTCACAACCTTGCCAAGATCTTTCATAGTTATTAGTTTATTTTCTTTGCCATTTATGTTTCTTGTCTAAAATCTCAAAACCCCAAACATCACTCATAACCAATAACAAGACACTTTATTGTAATTCCTAGGGAGAAGACCCGAGGCTCAATACTTCGGTTTATAGATTTTAGGGGTTTGTTACTTGTGACAAATAAATTTTTGTATGAAAGGACTATTGTTGGTCTAGAAACTATATTGCAACCGTTCCTAGCTCCAGTTTTACTTTAGCTACGAACTCATAACTACTAGCTCTCTTAAGACATAAACTCATTCATAAGGATTATTATTTAGAATGGTCTTCATTTGTGAATTCTAAACCGTCAAAAGTCCAATCATCAGAGACACCCCACCTTGGTAATATCCTTCTAACCTTCTCTATTTTAGCTTTTTGTTCATGAATAATTGGTTATTTTGCTTGGTTGGTGGTTTTATTTTGATGTTTGTTAGTAAGTTTTAGTAAAATAAGGTGTTTATGCAGTTTATGACGTTTTGGGACCTGAAAACCTGTTTTGGATATCCAATTTGGTGCCTTAGAGCCAAAATTCTTGTTGCAGGAGCAGAGACCTATGCGTCCGCACGGCCTTGTGTGTGCGCTCAGCTCCCCTGTTTGCTCATCTCTGTGCGTTGGTAGCACGAAATTGTGATCCATGTTCTTTGTACTTGTGTGAGATTAACAATATATAATTGTATTGAATCCTCATTATGGCTCTATGTGTGGACACAACTCGTACAACTAACCAGCAAGTGCACTGGGTCGTCCAAGTAATACCTTACGTGAGTAAGGGTCGAATCCCACGGAGATTGTTGGTATGAAGCAAGCTATGGTCACCTTGTAAATCTCAGTCAGGCAGATATAAAGTGATAAGGGTGTTTTCGAATAATAAATAAAAGAAGGGATATAAATACTTATGTAATTCATTGATAGAAATTTCAGATAAGCGAATGGAGATGCTTTTCGTTCCTCTAAACCTCTGCTTTCCTGCCATCTTCATCCAATCAGTCTCACTCCTTTCCATGGCTGGCTTTATGTGATACATCACCACTGTCAATGGCTACTTTCGGTCATCTCTCGGGAAAATGATCCAATGCCTTGTCACGGCACGGCTAATCGTCTGGAGGCATCACCCTTGTCAATGGCTTCATCTTATCCTCTTAGTGAATAATATGCTCACGCACCCTGTCACGGCACGGCTATTCATCTGTCGGTTCTCGATCATGCTGGAATAGGATTTACTATCCTTTTGCGTCTGTCACTAACGCCCTGCAATCGCGAGTTAGGAGCTCGTCACAGTCATTCATTCATCGAATCCTACTCAGAATACCACAGACAAGGTTTAGACCTTCCGGATTCTCTTGAATGCCGCCATCATTCTAGCTTACGCCACGAAGATTCTGGTTAGGAGATCTAAGAGATACTCATTCTAGCTTTAATTCATGTAGAACAGAAGTGTTTGTCAGGCACGCGTTCATAAGGGAGAAGGATGATGAGCGTCACACATAATCATCACCTTCATCACGTTCTTGGGTGCGAATGGATATCTTAGAAGCGAAATAAGAAGAATTGAATAGAAAACAGTAGTACTTTGCATTAATCTTTGAGGAACAGCAGAGCTCCACACCTTAATCTATGGAGTGCCGTTAAAAATACATAAGTGAAAGGTCCAGGCATGGCCGAGAGGCCAGCCCCTCTGATCTAAGAACCAGGCGTCCAAAGATGTTTTACACTGATCAAAGATGCCTAATACAATAGTAAAAGGTCCTATTTATAATAAACTAGCTACTAGGGTTTACATGAGTAAGTAATTGATGTACAAATCCACTTCCGGGGCCCACTTGGTGTGTGCTTGGGCTTGGGCTTGAGTGTTACACATGCAGAGGCCATTTGTGGAGTTGAACGCCAGTTTCTGTGCCAGTTTGGGCGTTCAACTCTGGTTTTGGATCCTTTTCTGGCGCTGGACGCTAGATTTGGGCAGAAGGCTGGCGTTGAACGCCAGTTTACGTCGTCAATTCTTGGCCAAAGTATGGACTATTATATATTTCTGGAAAGCCCTGGATGTCTAATTTCCAACGCAATTGGAAGCGCGCCATTTAGAGTTCTGTAGCTCCAGAAAATCCACTTTGAGTGAAGGGAGGTCAGAATCCAACAGCATCAGCAGTCCTTTTTCAACCTCTGAATCTGATTTCTGCTCAAGTCCCTCAATTTCAGCCAGAAAATACCTGAAATCACAGAAAAACACACAAACTCATAGTAAAGTCCAGAAATGTGAATTTAACACAAAATCTATTAAAAACATCCCTAAAAGTAACTAGATCCTACTAAAAATATACTAAAAACAATGTCAAAAAGCGTATAAATTATCCGCTCATCACAACACCAAACTTAAATTGTTGCTTGTCCCCAAGCAACTGAAAATCAAAATAGGATAAAAAGAATAGAATATACTATAAATTCCAAACTATCAATGAAACAGAGCTTCAATCATATGAGCGGGACTTATAGCTTTTTGCCTCTTGAATAGTTTTGGCATCTCACTTTATCCATTGAGGTTCAGAATGATTGGCATCTATAGGAACTCAGAGTTCAGATAGTGTTATTGATTCTCCTAGTTCAGTATGATGATTCTTGAACACAGCTATTTTATGAGTCTTGGCCGTGGCCCTAAGCACTTTGTTTTCCAGTATTACCACCGGATACATAAATGCCACAGACACATAATTGGGTGAACCTTTTCAGATTGTGACTCAGCTTTGCTAAAGTCCCCAATTAGAGGTGTCCAGGGTTCTTAAGCACACTCTTCTTTTGCTTTGGACCTTGACTTTAACCGCTCAGTCTCAAGTTTTCACTTGACACCTACACGCCACAAGCACATGGTTAGGGACAGCTTGGTTTAGCCACTTAGACTAGAATTTTATTCCTTTAGGCCCTCCTATCCACTGATGCTCAAAGCCTTGGGATCCTTTTTAATTGCCCTTGCCTTTTGGTTTTAAGGGTTATTGGCTTTTTCTGCTTGCTTTTTCTTTTTCTTTCTATTTATTTATTTTTTTTTTCGCCTATTTTTTTTTTCTGCAAGCTTTGTTCTTTGCTGCTTTTTCTTGCTTCAAGAATCATTTTTATGATTTTTCAGATTATCAAATAACATGTCTCCTAGTCATCATTCTTTCAAGAGCCAACATATTTAACATTCTTAAACAACAACTTCAAAAGACATATGCACTGTTCAAGCATACATTCAGCAAACAGGAAGCATTGTCACCACATCAATATAATTAAACTAAGTTCAAGGATAAATTTGAAACTCATGTACTTCTTGTTCTTTTGAATTAAAACATTTTTCTTTTAAGAGAGGTGATGGATTCATAGGACATTCATATCTTTAAGACAAAGTTACTAACTACTAATGATCATGTAATAAAGGCACAAACATTGATAAGCACATAATATAGAAAACGAAAAATAGAGAAAACAAGAACAAGGAATGAGTCCACCTTAATGATGTCCTTGAGCTCTTCTATGTCTCTTCCTTGTCTTTGCTGCTCCTCCTTCATTGCTTTTAGATCTTCTCTGATTTCATGAAGGATGATGGAGTGCTCTTGATGTTCCACCCTTTAGTTGCTTCCAATATTTGTGTGGAAGAAAATGTATCCCCTGAGGTATCTCAGGGATCTCTTGATTTGCAGTCAAATGTTCTACCACTGAGCTATAGACCCTTGATGGAAGCTTTTGTCTTCCCTTTCCTCTTTCTAGAGGCTTCTCTGGCCTTAGGTGCCATCAATGGTTATGGAAAAAAAACAAAAAAGCTATGCTTTTTACCACACCAAACTTAGAATGTTGCTCGCCCTCGAGCAAAAGAAGAAAGAATAGAAGAATAAGAAGAAGATATGGAGGAGATGGATGAGAGTGTGTATTCGGCCATATGGGTGGGATTGGGTGGGAGAGAGATGTTGAATTTTGAAGGTAGTGGGTGTATGGATGTGAGTGGTAAATGGAAAACAGAAGGGATGATCATGAATGAAAAGAGAGATGATGAGGTAGGTGGGGATCCTGTGGGGTCCACAGATCCTGGGATGATCCTGTGGGGTCCACAGATCCTGAGGTGTCAAGGCATTTACATCCCTGCACCAATTTAGGCATGTAAAATGCCCTTGCACACAACTCTGGGCGTTCAGCGCCAGGTTGGTGCCCATTTTGGGCGTTCAACGCCCCTTTGCTGCCATTTCTGGCGTTGAACACCAGAACCATGCTTGTTCTGGGCGTTCAGCGCCAGGATGCTCCCATTCTGGGCATTCAACGCCAGAACTATGCTCTGTTCTGGCGTTTGAACGCCAGACAGATGCTCCTCCAGGGTGTGATTTTTCTTCTGCTGTTTTTGATTCCGTTTTCAATTTTTATATTTATTTTGTGACTCCACATGATCATGAACCTAAGAAAACATGAAAAATAAGAATTAGATAAACATTGGGTTGCCTCCCAACAAGCGCTTCTTTAATGTCAATAGCTTGACAGTGGGCTCTCATGGAGCCTCACAGATGTGCAGAGCTTTGTTGAGACTCTCCAACACCAAACTTAGAGTTTGGATATGGGAGTTCAACACCAAACTTAGAGTTTGGTTGTGGCCTCCCAACACCAAACTTAGAGTTTGACTGTGGGGGCTCTGGTTGACTCTGCTTGGAGAGAAGCTTTTCCTGCTTCCTCCTCATGGTTGCAGAGGGAGATCCTTGAGTTTTGAATACAAGGGAGTTCTCATTCCATTGAAGGACTATTTCACCTCTGTCAACATCAATCACAGCTCTTGCTGTGGCCAGGAAAGGTCTTCCTAGGATGATGGATTCATCCTCTTCCTTTCCAGTATCCAGGACTATGAAATCAGTAGGTATGTAAAGGCCCTCAACCTTTACTAATACATCTTCTACTTGTCCATAAGCCTATTTTCTTGAGCTGTCTGCCATCTCTAGTGAGATTTTAGCAGCTTGCACCCCATAGATTCCCAGTTTCTCTATTACATAGAGGGGCATGAGGTTTATTCCTGAACCAAGGTCACACAGAGCCTTAAAGATCATGGTGCCTATGGTACAAGGGATTATGAACTTTCCAGGATCCTGTCTCTTCTGAGGCAATGTCAGTTGATCCAGATCACTTAGTTCATTGATGAACAAGGGAGGTTCAACTTCCCAAGCATCAATGCCAAACAATTTGGCATTCAGCTTCATGATTGCACCAAGAAACTTGGCAGTTTGCTCTTCAGTGACATCCTCATTCTCTTCAGAAGAGGAATACTCATCAGAGCTCATGAAGGGCATAAGGAGGTTCAATGGAATCTCTATGGTCTCTAGATGAGCCTCAGAGTCCTTTGGTTCCTCAGAGGGAAGCTCCTTATTGGTCACTGAACGTCCCAGGAGGTCTTCCTCCTTGGGATTCACGTCCTCTCCTCTCCTCACAGGTTCGGCCAGGGCACTTATGTCAATGGCCTTGCACTCTCCTTTTGGATTCTCTTCTGTATTGCTTTGGAGAGTACTAGGAGGGATTTCAGTGATCCTTTTACTCAGCTGGCCCACTTGTGCTTCCAGATTTCTAATGGAAGACCTTGTTTCATTCATGAAACTTATAGTGGCCTTAGATAGATCAGAGACTAGATTTGCTAAATTAGAAGCATTTTGTTCAGAGTTCTCTGTCTGTTGCTGAGTTGATGATGGAAAAGGCTTGCTATTGCTAAACCTGTTTCTTCCACCATTATTAAAGCCTTGTTGGGGCTTTTGATCCTTCCATGAGAAATTTGGATGATTTCTCCATGTTGAGTTATAGGTGTTTCCATAAGGTTCACCTAAGTAATTTACCTCTGCTATTGCAGGGTTCTCAGGATCATAGGCTTCTTCTTCAGAAGATGCCTCTTGAGTACTGTTGGATGCAGCTTGCATTCCATGCAGACTCTGAGAGATCATATTGACTTGCTGAGTCAATATTTTATTCTGAGCCAATATGGCATTCAGAGTATCAACCTCAAGAACTCCCTTCTTCATAGGCGTCCCATTATTCACAGGATTCCTTTCAGAAGTGTACATGAACTGGTTATTAGCAACCATGTCAATGAGTTCTTGAGCTTCTGCAGGCGTTTTCTTTAGGTGAATGGATCCACCTGCAGAAGTGTCCAGTGACATCTTTGATAACTCAGACAGACCATCATAGAATATATCCAGGATGGTCCATTCTGAAAGCATGTCAGAAGGACACTTTTTGGTCAACTGTTTGTATCTTTCCCAAGCTTCATAGAGAGATTCACCTTCTTTTTGTTTGAAGGTTTGTACATCCGCTCTAAGCTTGCTCAGCTTTTGAGGAGGAAAGTACTTGGCTAAGAAAGCCGTGACCAGCTTATCCCAAGAGTTCAGGCTGTCTTTAGGTTGAGAATCCAACCATAATCTAGCTCTGTCTCTTACAGCAAAAGGGAAAAGCATGAGCCTGTAGACTTCAGGATCTACTCCATTAGTCTTAACAGTATCACATATCTGCAAGAATTCAGTTAAGAACTGAAAAGGATCTTCAGATGGAAGTCCATGAAACTTGCAGTTCTGCTGCATTAGAGAAACTAATTGAGGTTTAAGCTCAAAATTGTTTGCTCCAATGGCAGGAATGGAGATGCTTCTTCCATGTAAATTGGAATTAGGTGCAGTAAAGTCACCAAGCATTCTCCTTGCATTGTTGTTGGGTTCGGCTGCCATCTCCTTTACTTGTTCGAAATTTTCAATCAAGTTGTCTCTGGATTGTTGTAATTTAGCTTCTCTTAATTTTCTCTTCAGAGTCCTTTCAGGTTCTGGATCAGCTTCAACAAGAATGCCTTTTTCTCTGTCCCTGCTCATAAGAAAGAGGAGAACAAAAGAAAAGAAGAGGAATCCTCTATGTCACAGTAAAGAGGATCCTTATTGTTAGTAGAAGAAAAGAAGAAGAAATTCGAACACAGATAGAGTAGGGGGTTCGAATTTGGTGATGATGTGAGGAAGTAATGTTAGTTAATGAATGAATAAATAGAATAGGATGAGAGAGAGGGGGGGGAATTTTCAAAAATTATTTTTGAAAAGGAGTTAGTGATTTTTGAAAATTGGTTTTTGAAAGTTGTTAGTAATATTTTTTTTTTCGAAATTTTTGAAATTAAAAATAAAAAACAAAAATAATTAGTTAATTAAAAAGAAATTTTTGAAAAAGGGGAAGATATTTTCGAAAATTAGAGAGAAAGAGTTAGTTAGGTGGTTTTGAAAAAGTTAAGAAACAAACAAAAAGTTAGTTAGTTAGTTGAAACAAATTTTGAAAAGATAGGAAGTTAGGAAGTTAGAAAAGATATTTTGAAAAGATATTTTTGAAAAAGAAGGAAGATATTTTCGAAAATTGAGAGAGAGAGAGTTAGTTAGGAGGTTTTGAAAAAGTTAAGAAACAAACAAAAAGTTAGTTAGTTAGTTGAAACAAATTTTGAAAAGATAAGAAGTTGGGAAGTTAGAGAAGATATTTTGAAATCAAATTTTGAAAAAGATAAGATAAGAAGATATATATATATATATATTTTTTTTTTGAAAAGATATGATAGAAATTAGTTTTTGAAAAAGATTTGATTTTTAAAATCACAATT
Source organism: Arachis hypogaea (assembly GCF_003086295.3). Lineage (NCBI taxonomy): Eukaryota > Viridiplantae > Streptophyta > Magnoliopsida > Fabales > Fabaceae > Arachis > Arachis hypogaea. The sequence continues at coordinate 68,282,302 of NC_092050.1, forward strand.
AATGACTTGATTCATAAGAAATCACAAGATATGATTCTAGAACTTAAAGTTTGAATCTTTCTTAACAAGCAAGTAACAAACTTCAATTTTTTGAATCAAAACATTAATTGTTTATGTTATTTTCGAAAATTTAATACAAAAATAAGAAAAAGATTTTTGAAAAATATTTTTGGAATTTTCGAAAATAACTAAGAATTTTGAAAAAGATTTAATTTTTGAAAAAGATTTTGAAAAAGATAAGATTTTCAAATTGAAAATTTGATTTGACTCATAAGAAACAATTTGATTTTAAAAATTTTTGAAAAAGTCAATCCAAATTTTCGAATTTGAGGAGAGAAAAAGGGAAAGATATTTTTTTTATTTTTGAATTTTTATGATGCAAGAGAAAAACACTAAAAGGATGCAATGCATGAAATTTTTAGATCAAAACAATGAATGCATGCATGAATGCTATGAATGTCAAGATGAACACCAAGAACACTATGAAGAACATGATGAACATCAAAAACATATTTTTGAAAAATTTTTAATGCAAAGAAAACATGCAAGACACCAAACTTAGAATTCTTTAATGCTTACGCACTAAGAATTCAAGAATGCATATGATAAACATGAAAAGACACAAAACAAAAAATCATCAAGATCAAACAAGAAGACTTACCAAGAACAACTTGAAGATCATGAAGAACACTATGAATGCATGAATTTTCGAAATATGCAAGATGCATATGCAAGTGACACCAAACTTATAATGTGACTCAAGATTTAAACAAGAAACATGAAATATTTTTGATTTTTTATGATTTTATGATTTTTTTGGATTTTTAACTTATATTTTTCGAAAATTATTTAGAAAAAAGAAAAATAAGGATTCAAAATTTTTAATATGAATTCCAGGAATCTTATGCTCTAAAGCTCCAATCAAAGGGTCAGGCATGGCTTAATAGCCAGCCAAGCTTTAGTATGTAACTCAGACATGACACGCCTGACATTCCTTGCATTCAACAGCCAATTGGCTAAGAAAGACAAAGAAGCTCTTCTCTTGAGTATGAGGATTGAGACATGGCTTTACAGCCAGCCAGGCTCCAACATGCTTCATGAAACACTAGAATTCATTCTTTAAAAATTTTGAATAAATTTTTGAAAACATTTTTTTTTCGAAAACAGATGAGAAAATTTTAGAAATATTTTTGAAAAATTTTTGAAAATAAAATAAAAAGAAAATTACCTAATCTGAGCAACAAGATGAACCGTCAGTTGTCCAAACTCAAACAATCCCCGGCAACGGCGCCAAAAACTTGGTAGCACGAAATTGTGATCCATGTTCTTTGTACTTGTGTGAGATTAACAATATATAATTGTATTGAATCCTCATTATGGCTCTATGTGTGGACACAACTCGTACAACTAACCAGCAAGTGCACTGGGTCGTCCAAGTAATACCTTACGTGAGTAAGGGTCGAATCCCACGGAGATTGTTGGTATGAAGCAAGCTATGGTCACCTTGTAAATCTCAGTCAGGCAGATATAAAGTGATAAGGGTGTTTTCGAATAATAAATAAAAGAAGGGATAGAAATACTTATGTAATTCATTGATAGAAATTTCAGATAAGCGAATGGAGATGCTTTTCGTTCCTCTGAACCTCTGCTTTCCTGCCATCTTCATCCAATCAGTCTCACTCCTTTCCATGGCTGGCTTTATGTGATACATCACCACTGTCAATGGCTACTTTCGGTCATCTCTCGGGAAAATGATCCAATGCCCTGTCACGGCACGGCTAATCGTCTGGAGGCATCACCCTTGTCAATGGCTTCATCTTATCCTCTTAGTGAATAATATGCTCACGCACCCTGTCACGGCACGGCTATTCATCTGTCGGTTCTCGATCATGCTGGAATAGGATTTACTATCCTTTTGCGTCTGTCACTAACGCCCTGCAATCGCGAGTTAGGAGCTCGTCACAGTCATTCATTCATCGAATCCTACTCAGAATACCACAGACAAGGTTTAGACCTTCCGGATTCTCTTGAATGCCGCCATCATTCTGGTTAGGAGATCTAAGAGATACTCATTCTAGCTTTAATTCATGTAGAACAGAAGTGTTTGTCAGGCACGCGTTCATAAGGGAGAAGGATGATGAGCGTCACACATAATCATCACCTTCATCACGTTCTTGGGTGCGAATGGATATCTTAGAAGCGAAATAAGAAGAATTGAATAGAAAACAGTAGTACTTTGCATTAATCTTTGAGGAACAGCAGAGCTCCACACCTTAATCTATGGAGTGCCGTTAAAAATACATAAGTGAAAGGTCCAGGCATGGCCGAGAGGCCAGCCCCTCTGATCTAAGAACCAGGCGTCCAAAGATGTTTTACACTGATCAAAGATGCCTAATACAATAGTAAAAGGTCCTATTTATAATAAACTAGCTACTAGGGTTTACATGAGTAAGTAATTGATGTACAAATCCACTTCCGGGGCCCACTTGGTGTGTGCTTGGGCTTGGGCTTGAGTGTTACACGTGCAGAGGCCATTTGTGGAGTTGAACGCCAGTTTCTGTGCCAGTTTGGGCGTTCAACTCTGGTTTTGGATCCTTTTCTGGCGCTGGACGCCAGATTTGGGCAGAAGGCTGGCGTTGAACGCCAGTTTACGTCGTCAATTCTTGGCCAAAGTATGGACTATTATATATTTCTGGAAAGCCCTGGATGTCTAATTTCCAACGCAATTGGAAGCGCGCCATTTAGAGTTCTGTAGCTCCAGAAAATCCACTTTGAGTGCAGGGAGGTCAGAATCCAACAGCATCAGCAGTCCTTTTTCAACCTCTGAATCTGATTTCTGCTCAAGTCCCTCAATTTCAGCCAGAAAATACCTGAAATCACAGAAAAACACACAAACTCATTGTAAAGTCCAGAAATGTGAATTTAACACAAAATCTATTAAAAACATCCCTAAAATTAACTAGATCCTACTAAAAATATACTAAAAACAATGTCAAAAAGCGTATAAATTATCCGCTCATCATGCGTCCGCACAGAAATGTGCGCCCGCACGTCCCTAAAAACTCGCTCTATTTGCAGCACGCGCACGTCCTGTGCATGTGCACACCACCCTCCTTTCTTCTTTGTGCGACCGCACACCATACGTGCGGCCGCACACGTTCCTTTTACTTTCAAGAAAAAAAAACCACTCGTCTGAGCGCACACCCCTTGTGCGCCCGCACAGCCTGAACAAATCCCTCTGGGCGCAGCGCGCGCACATGCTGTGCGAGTGAACCCAACCCCTTCCCCAATCTGTGCGCACGCACAATACTTGTGTGCCCGCACAGGGCGCATTACATCTCGTGCCCGCAGTGTCCGCACGGCCTCGTGCGCACGCATAACCCCTTCTTTCTCCTTGTGTGCGTCTGCACACGACCTTGTGCGTCCGCACAGGTCACTTTTCGAACGTTAATTCGAAAAGAAAGGGGACTCGCGCTTCAGTTTCCTCCCAACATTCCTACCCTCTCTTCTTCTTCTTTCTGAAACCACCCAACCCCTCCTCTTCACACCATCACCTTTCTTACTCCAACTCTCCGCGACCAACCACCGTCGGCGACCACCACGACGCTGTTACCCTTCTCTTTCTTTTCCTTTTTCCTTTTTCCTTTTTCTCTCTCCTCTCTTCTACATTTCCCCATCTTCTTCTTCTTCCCTTCATAGTCTCCACACTAGCCCTAGGCCGCATGTCCTTGTTCCGGCGAGCAACCACTAGCAGTGGCGGACCCCTATGCCGCTACGCCCCTCTCTACCTCGCCCTCACCTTCCCTCATTTTTTTCCTGCTTCATTCCAAGTCTCATTTCTTCTTCCTTTCTACTTCATTTTTACTGCTTCTTTTAATGCTGCTCTTTAATTCTGTTTTAGCAATTAGGTGGTATTAGGTTAGATGACTTCTGTTTTTGGAATTGAATCTGTGATGTTGGCTAATATTGTTGGATGTTACTTAGATTGAATGATGTTGCTATGTCTGAAATGTGATGTTACTGAACTGTGACTACTGCCATTGTTGAACTGTGAGGACTGCTTGTAACTTCTGCACATAACATGCTTGATATAATGCCTAATTGGAATTTTTTTATTCAATCTCTGTGTCTGATCAACATAAATTTTGAATTTTCTTCCAATTGACATTGTTAATTGCTGATTGTGCAAATCTTCTTCTATTCTAATTGCTACCTCAGATGGAATTGGTTATGCACTTTACATTTCTACTACAACACCCATTTCAACCTGAAATATATAGTTTTGTTCTTCTGTTGGTATTCATTGATCCTATGCATATTAGATTCTATTCGATGCATTACTAGCTGAGCACTTATTTCTTAACTCTTGCTGATAAATCAAATTGTAGTTGCAAACTGCAATTCTTTCCATTTGATGCATTTTGCAAGTGAATAACATGCTAGTTACTGCATTGTGTACTGACTGCCCACTACTTTTCATGCAAACACCAAACTAAAACTAAACTTGAAATTTTGAAATCTGTTTGGTGTCATTGGCAGCAGTACATTCATTGCCTTCTATGTGAATTGATCAAATTCTTATTCATGTATCTTCAATATTTGTGACCATACACACAGCAACTTGTTCCTTTATGTTTTTGAGCAATGCACCTTGTTTTTCAATTAAGCACTGCTTTGGATAAGAACCTGTATGTATGTGATCATTTCCTATCTTTTCAACATGAATATGTGTATACTTTGACTGTGATTTGATTTTCGCATTTTGTGCCAATTTTTCCAAACTCTTTCAACTCCCAAGGCATAACTGCAATAATCAATCTCTTCTAATTCAATTCACATACATAATGCACCTAAGACATATGAAACTTAGGTTGCTTGATCTTGGGAAATCATTTTCTTTTGAACATTTGATTGTTTATACATTTTTTCCTTGATTGAGCATTTGCTTACCTTTACTGGCTCTTATTTGAGTTGTTTGATTATATCCTTTTTCTTCTGTGCATTCTATCTGTTTCTCCTGAGTTGTGCTCTATTTTTAACTTTTTCAGGATGGCCCGAAAAGGGAAGGAGAAAGGCAATCCTTTGGCTCGCCCTCCTCCTGTGCCTCCCAGTGACCACCCTGACACATTTATAAATGCCAAAGCCCAAGAGCAGTACAAAAAACTAGAAAAGCGCGCCTTTCATTATGAGAGGAAGCTAAACTTGCCTCAGAAATATGTGGAACAGATTCTAAACAGATTAAATTTTTATCATTGGAAATTCGTAAAATTTGACCCGGTGGAAGTAAATAAACACCAGGTCAAGGAATTTTATGCAAATTTCCTAAAGAGGGATGCCCAAACCATTTTTCTGAGAGGTGTCACCTTGGACACCTCTGATACTGCGTTAGAGGCCCTCTTAGATATCCCGCATGTTCCTCCGGCATGCGACGCTTACACTCAAATAATGAAGGACATGTCACTGGGCAAGATTTCTTTAGATGTGGTCCTGGAGAAGACAGGCCAGCCTGAGGCTAGATGGGAGTATAGTAAAGGGGACAATGTAGTTCTGTTGAGCATTGCGTGCACCGATCTCAACCCGGAGGCAAGGATCTGGCAGCAGATCATTGCCGATTACATCCTCCCGAGCACGCATGCGACGCATATCAGAGTCTGTGTGGCAGTATTACTATGGGCTATTCTAGAGGGGAAGAGGATCTCTGTTCTTCCCCTTGTCAGAGAGTCAATGATGAAGGTGAACCAACAGCTGAAGTTCAACGTTCTATTTCCATCATTGATCACCAGATTTGCAGCTTTATCTGGTGTAGAGAGACGGCCAATAGACCAGACGTCTGTCTACATCAGTAAGCAACCGTATCTACCATACAGAGATTATGACGGGCCACCTCAGAAGAAGAGGAAGACATCTAAGCCTACTTCAGCAGCAGCAGAGCCTTCAGCACCTCCTACAGCTCCCGTGCCCACACCCCGACCTCAGACACCATATGAGTTGTGTCGGGATATCCTTCAGGCCGTGCACCGCTATGAGCGCCGCAACGCTCGCCGCTTCCAATGGATAGTGGCGAAACTCGAGGGTAGAGACCCTGGGCCACCTCCTCCAGATACACCAGAGCTAGAGGCCGAGGAGCCTGCATCTAAGGAGCTAGCAGCTGAAGCTGGCCAGGTAGTCGACAACCCTGACCAGAGACCGGCGGAGCCTACGGTTGAGGAGGTAGCAGCTGAGGAGCATAGAGCTGAGGAGCGGAGAGCTGATGAGCCTATGGTAGAGGAGCCGGTAGCTGAACTCGAGCCGATTGTGGAGATGGCAGTCAAGACAGCTGACCAGGCAGTGAAGCAGCCGAGAGTTCAGACCACCACACAACAGTCCAGCACCATCATTGTGTATCAGCGCCAGCATCATCACCCACTACCATCAGACGGTGGAGCTTCGCATGCTTGATTATCCCTCGATTGATTTCTTTAGCACTGAGGACAGTACATGACTTAAGTGTGGGGGATGATCTTCTATTTTTGGGTGTACACATTCTTTCCTGAACACTCTTATTTAGTTATTTTCAGTTTTATTATGCTTTTGTAGATATTGTGAGCACTTTACTTTCTGCTACTGTTTAGTACTTCTGGTATATATATTAGTTGCTGCTAGTTATATCTAGATTGCACTTTCATTTTAGTATATACGTACATATTGCATCTTATATTGCTTGGTATATAGTATAGATATGGATTGTGATTGGATGATGTGAATAGCTTATGCCTAGTTTTTCTTGATCCTAATTGTTCATGTTAATTTTTGCTTCTTGAAAATTAGGAATATAACTAAGAAAGATTTTGAAAAATTTTGCATCCATCACATAATACATACATATAGGAATAAATTTTGGTGAAAAACAGCAAATTTTCCAAGAATTTTGTTTCAAGGGCATTCTATTGAATTGATTGAGAAAACGGTTTTTAAAACTTGCTTGAATGATTTCTTTTTGGAACATAGAAGAGTAAAGAACAATTACCTTGTGAGCTTTTGGGCTATATTGAGTGGTTACCCATTTTAACCACTAATTTTGTTCATTGTGTGATACATCTCTTCTATGATTGTAATATTGGTTTTGCTAAATTCTTTATTTCTTATGATTGATATTATGAATTGCATTGAGCATGATTGAGGTCATCTTTGTTAAAAGCTTACTTATCCCATATAGCCTACCCTTTGCATTCACCATTGTTAACCCCTTTGAGCTCTATTTACCGCATTGTTCTTGATATTAGCACACCACAGCCTTAAGCAGAAAATTATGAATTACCTTGGATTGCATCCTTGATTAGCTTAGATTGAAGAAGTGTGTTTCATTTAAGTGTGGGGGAAATTTTGAAAAACATTGGTAGTGATTGAAAAATGTTATTTTTTGGGTATTTCATTAAAAATTTTGGAAAATGGGAACAATCATGTATGAGCTGCTTAATCATATACATTTTACTTTCAAAAAAAAAAAGGGGGATGAAAGTTATCCCTAAGTGAAGGAATATGAATAAGAAATGCATATGTGATATGAATGATAAAGTATACATGAGTATTTGTGAAAAAGAATTGATGGAAGGTTAGGATTGTATTTTATTTTGATTTGGTTGATATAGGTTGAGTTGGATACTTAAACTAATCAAGGATTCAATTACATTTAGTCCACTTGGCCATATCTATCCTACCTTACCCTAACCCCATTACAACCATAAGAAGTCCTCATGATAATTGCATTCATGCATCAATTATTTGTTGATTGTTAGATGAAAGGCAAATCCTTGAAAACATGATTAGAGGAGACTTGAGTGATTAATCCCTTAGACATCGAGTAATTAGAGTGTATACACACCTAGTGAGGGTTCAATTACTCAACTCTATGTTTCTATGCTTCTTATCATGTATTCTTGTAAGTTGCTTCATTTTGATGAGTTGAATCAATTCCTTATATTTTTGGATGCATTGGATTACTTCCTTGCTTTGCCCTAATCATCTATACTTACTTGGGAATTCGATTGTTTGTTTTCACCAATCTCATATAGATAATATAGATAGATACATAGGTATAGATAGTATTTACATACTTGCATGCATATAGGTAGTTGCATTTAATAAGTGGATTACCCCTTTGATCATTCTCCTTGTTGGTTTAGCATGAGTACATGCTATTATTTAAGTGTGGGGAAATTGATGAGTCCATATTTGATGGTATATTTTGACTCGATTTGGATGGATTATAGCACATGAACTCACACTTAAGCACCAAAATAGCATACTTTTATGTTTAATCCCTAATTTGATCCTAAATGTGAAAACATGCAATTTTGTGCTTGAAATGAGCAATTTAATTCCACCTTTATTCCATTCGATGCCGTGATATGGTTTGTGAGTGATTTCAGGTTTTGAAAGCATGAATGGATGGGCAAAAGTGGAGGAAAGCATGTACAAGGGAGAAAACATGAAGAAAACAAGGAAAAGCACACACAGCGAAGTGTGCGTGCGCACAGCCTTGCGTGCGCACGCACAAAGCGAGAATTTCCATGTGTGCATACGCACGAGCACCTGTGCGTACGCACAGGTCAATTTCTAGCCACGTGTGCGAACGCACATGTCTGTGCGTCCTCACGGGTCCCAACACGTGATTTCATTAATGATGCACGTGCTTCACAATTTCTGAGGCCTCTTGGCCCATTTTGGAGGGCTTGGATGCTGATTTTGAAGTGCTATATGAGGGGGGGCATTAGGGTGTAGGGAGATTTTTTTTTTGTAAGTAATTAGGAGTAGGAGTAGTGTAGAGTAGTTTTGCTCTCTTAGGGTTTTAATTTCCATTTCCATTGTAGCATTTTATAGCAAGGTTTGTTCTTTCATTTTGCTTCCTTAATTGTAAGTACTCTCAATTTTCTCTTTAATTACATTGTCTTTACTTTCATTTCCTTTTGGTTCAATTTACTTTGTTCATATTGCAATTTTGTGTTTCTTGAAGTTTTGATCAATGAATTTTACATTTCATGCTTTCTTTATGGTTGATTGCTTGTTTATGCTTGGTTTTGTTGACAGTTGGTTATAGCTTTCCATTTTAGTTTGCAATTTCCCATGTTTTACTCTTATGCACACAAGGTGTTTGTGAAAATGCTAACTCTAAATTTTGAGTAGATTTTCCCACCTTGGCTTGTGGATTGATTTCCTAGGATACTAGAGTCCTAATGTCCGACATTTAGTGGTCATTCTTGGGTAGTTAGTTGACTCTTGTTTCCATTGACGCTAGCCTTTTATCAACTAGTTTGGTAAGTTGGTTAGGACTTAGGGATTAAGGTCAATTATTCTTGCTTGACTTACTCCTCGATGGTTGGGGTTGACTAGGTGAGATTGACTCATCATAATTACCATAGTTGTGGTTATGGTGATGATAGGATTCCTTGGATACTCATTCCCAAGTCAAGGTTCTTTTATGCATTTATAGCATTTTCACTAGTTTTGATCTCAATTTCCTCTTTACTTGCATTAAGTTCCAATTTTGATCATTGCTTAGTTCTTTTATTTCCTAAGTTCTTTTAATCTTTTATTTCTTACACAAAACCCCCTTTTCCTCACAACCGAAAGAGAAAACATTTCATTTGCATTCCTAGGGAGAACGACCCGAGGTTTAACTACTCTCGGTTTATATTTTGTATTGAATTTATTATTTGATTTGAGAATTCATTCTTGGTTTGGACTATGCTACCAACAAATTGATTCTTGTTTTGATCGATCCCAAACCATACAAGAATGCTCATCATCAGTGCTTCCTTCTACTTTTGGGTATCCATTCTTGCCTCTAAGGCCTAAAATCACTCAACGAAGATGTCATGGCATCAAATGGAATAAGAGTGGAATTAAATTGCTCATTTAAAGCACAAAATTGTATGTTTTCACATTTAGGATCAAATTTGGGATAAAACACAAAAGTATGCTATTTTGGTGCTTAAGTGTGAGTTCATGTGCTAGAATCCATCCAAATTGAGTCAAAATATACCATCAAATATGGACTCATCAAGCTTTCTTTACATTCTGTTATTCCCCATTCCCATTTACAATTCAGTCATTTATGTTTTTGCACTTTACATTCTCACCATTTACTCTTCTGCACTTTACTGCTTTTCTTTTCTTTTGAGTCATTTACAATTCCGCTCGTTTAAAATTCTGCAATCACAACCTATATTGCTCAGCTTGACTAATTCACCCATTTATTAAAAATGCTCAAATATACCAATCTCTGTGGAGTCGACCCCACTCCTAGTGGGTTATTACTTGACGATATTTTTGGTGCGCTTGCCAAAGAACGGATTCATGATTTAATATGGGGAGTGAATTTCGGTCATCAAGATTTACGGCGCCATTGCCGGGGATTGGTTTGAATTTGACAATGATTAAATTAATGAGTAGCTAGATTAAGCACTTTTAATTACCTTGTTAATTCCTTTAATTTTAGTTCTTTAATTGTCTCATTTTTTTCATTTGATCATTTCAGCTGTTCATTATTTATACTTTCATTTCTTTACTGCTCTATTAACTGTTTGATTAATTGCACCAACCAAACTAACTACCAGTCTTAACAAGAGTGATTCCTTCACTTGTCCTCTATTTTCTATTTATTGAATGTATGACAGGTAGAAGAGGAGAAACTTCATCCTCTTTTGATAGTGAACCTGAGAGGACCTTCTTTAGATTAAGGAGGGAAGCAAGAGGCAAAGGAATAGTTGGAGAGGAAGTAGTAGAGGAAGATCTGGGAGTTACTATGGAGGAAGAGGTGCATAACCATGCTGGCAATCATGTTGGGCAAGAGAGGAGAGTTCTAGGCTCTTACATCAACCCAAATCCAGAAAACTGTGGCCGTAGCATTCTAAAGTCAACAATTCATGCTAAAAACTTTGAGTTGAAGCCTCAACTCATCACACTTGTCCAGAATAATTGCTCATTTGGAGGGAGTGCCCAAGAGGACCCCAACCAATATCTTACTACATTCTTGAGGATTTGTGACACTATAAAGTCAAATGGTGTGCACCCTGACACCTACAAACTACTTTTGTTTCCCTTTTCTCTCAGAGATAAGGTAGCAAAATGGTTGGAAGCATTTCCCAAGGAGAGCTTGACAACTTAGGATGATGTTGTGAACAAGTTTCTAGCAAGATTCTACTCTCCACAGAGAGTCAATAAACTGAGAGCTGAGGTGCAAACCTTCAGACAACAAGATGCATGGTGAAACCCTTTATGAGGCCTGGGAGAGATTTAAAGACTTGACAAGGAAATGCCCTCCGGATATATTCAACGAGTGGGTGCAACTACACATCTTCTATGAGGGACTATTATATGAGTCAAAATAGGAAATAGATCATTCTTCAGGGGGCTCACTTAATAAGAAGAAGACCATTGAAGAAGCCATAGATGTCATAGAGACTGTGGCCGAAAATGAGTACTTCTATGCCTCAAATAGAGCTCAAAAGAGGGGAGTGATGAAGCTCAATTCTATGGATGATTTGTTAGCCCAAAACAAAGTGATCACAGAATAACTAGCAGCCTTAACTAAGAAGATGGAGAAGAACCAAGTCTCAGCTGTCTAAGCTCAAGCCCCTCCATAAGAAGGATATACACCAGAAGTTGACTATGAATGGGAGCAAGCTAACTATATGAACAATCCCTCTAGACCACCATATGATCCCAATGCCAAGACATACAACCCAGGATGGAAGAACCACCCAAATTTTGGGTGGGAAAACCAACAAAACCACAGCCAAGATCGTAAGCCATACCAATCTAACCAATACAACAACCACAACCACAACCATCAATCAGGAAACAACAGACCTTATCACAACTCACAAAATACACCCTACCACAACTTACAAAATGCATCATACCACTCCACCCAACAAACACACAACAACCACCATCAAGATACATCATCCTTAACCATGCAACCATGTGAGATCAGCAACAATTTTGCAAAACTGAAGGCTGCCATAGCAACTGTCAGCACAACTGACAGGGACCATTTCTATAGTTTTGGAGAAACAAATGCATTCTGAGAAGAAGATAGATGCAAACCAAGAGGAGTTCAGATCCAACAGAAAGAACCAGGGGGCAGCTATTTTAAAACTGGAAGCACAACTAGGGAGCCTGTCTAAACAAATACCAATGCCTACACATACATTCCCTAGTGATACCATGGCCAACACAAGAGGAGAATGCAAGGCCATCATATTGAGAAGTGAAAAAGTTGTGGAGGAATCACTCCCAAGTCAAAGCAACCAAAGAGAAGAAGCTGCAAATAACCCTGAAACCAAGAATGAAGAAGAGACCCCTGCACCATTCCCACCAAAGCAACTCCTAAAGCCTTATGTGCCAAAGGTACCCTATCCACAAAGGCAGACGAAGGATGGGAAAGACAACCAGTTTTCTAGATTCTTGGAAATCTTTAAGAAGCTCCAAATCAACATACCCTTTGTTGAGGCATTTATGCCAAGTTCTTGAAGGAGCTCATGACAAGGAAAAGAAACTGGGGAGAGAAGGAGACCATAGTGCTAACAGAAGAATGTAGTGCCATCATACAAAAGAAGCTTCCCTAAAAGATGAAAGATCCTGGAAGCTTTCAAATCCCCTGCATCATAGGGGATATCAACATTGAGAAAGCATTGTGTGATCTGGGAGCTAGCATCAACCTCATGTCCTTAGCCATGATGAAAAGAATGAGGATTGAAGAGGCCAAACTAACAAGAATGGCACTTCAATTGGCTGATAGAATATTTAAGTTTCCTCATGGAGTAGTGAAAGATTTGTTGGTGAAAGTAGGAGAGTTCATCTTTCCAGCTGATTTCGTTGTGTTGGATATGGAGGAAGAGTCTAAAACATCTATCATCCTAGGAAGGCCATTCTTAGCTACTGCCGGAGCTATAATTGATGTTCAAAAAGGAGAGTTAGTCTTGAGATTGCATGAAGAGAAGATAGTTTTTCAATGTCTTTAAAGCCATGAGTTACCCCAAGGAGTCCACAGGTGAATGCATGATGGTGGACACAATGGAAAAGATAGTTCAAGGAGTTTTGGAAGAAGAACAATGTGAGGAAGCCATGGAGCTAGAGCAGCAAGTATCAGGTGGAGAAGTACCAGAAGAAACCATGGAAGATTCAATCATGTTGAACCACTGACGATCGGATTTTTGCTAGTAAAGAAATTCACAAAATAAGTTCTCATTGCAATTATAGTTTCTAAACCAATAGAGAATCCTTTCTTACAAAAGTTTGGTTGTCACAAGTAACAAAACCCAATAAAATTTATAGCCGAAGTATTTAAACCTCGGGTCGTCTCTCAAGGAATTGTAGGAAAGTATGATTTATTATTGGTTATGGAAAAAGGTATATTTTGGGATTTTTAATATATAAGATAAAAAGCAACAATAGTAAATGGCAATGGAAATAAACTAATAACTAGAAAAGCTCTTGGCAAGGTATGAGAACTGGAAATCCCATCCCAGTTATCCTTATCAGGTGTAATGAGAATTGTTTATTGCTCCCACTTAGTTACCCTTACTAAATAAAGGAAAGTCAAGTGGACCAATCAAGTTGATTCCTCAAGTCCTAGTCAACTCCTATGGAAAGACTAGCTTTAGAGGGATCCAAATCAATCAGCAAACTCCAATTTTCAATCAACAGCTGAGTTTGACAACTCAAGTGTCACCAATTACTCAACCAAAGCCAAAAGGGAAAAAATCTAAATTATTTATATCATAGAAGAAAGCAATCATAAATATGAAATACCTCAAATTATATTAAATAAAGAAATCAATTCTAACATGGGAAAATTCATAAATCAAATTGAGAAAGTAAATAAACTAAGTGATAAAGCAAATAAAAGTAGAAGAGAAAATAAATTAAGGAACATTGAACCTGGAATGAAGAAGATGAAATCCTAATCCTAAGAGAAATCCTAATCCTAAATCCTAAGAGAAAGGAGAGAGCCTCTCTCTCTCTAAAACTACATCTAAAACCTAAAATTATGAGAATGAATGTTGTCTTCATGAATGAATTGATTCCCCCACTTTATAGCTTCTAATCTGTGTTTTCTGGGCCAAATACTGGGTCAGAAACAGCACAGAAATCGCCCTCAGTGATTTCTGGTACGTACAGGTCGCGGCATTATCACGCGTTAGCGTCGACCACGCGTTCGCGCGGATTGAGTTTTTGCCAGGCCACGCATCCGCGTGATTCACGGGTGCGTGTCACCTTCCTTAGGGCAGATATAACAAATTATATATCAATGCGAAGCCCCAAGCGTTAGCTTTTCAATGCAACTAAAACTGCATCATTTGGACTTCTGAAGCTCAAGTTATGGTCGATTTAGTACTAGGAGGTCATGCTGGACAGCTTTAGCAGTTCCTTCAGTTTCTTGTATTCCTTCTACTTTTGCATGCTTCCTTTCCATCCTCCAAGCCATTCCTACCCTGTAATCCCTAAAATCACTTAACGCACATATCAAGGCATCGAATGGTAATAAGAGAGGATTAAACATAGCAAAATTAAGGGCCAAAGAAGCATGTTTTCAATCATAGCACAAAATCAGGAAGGAAAACATAAAACCATGCAAATAGTATGAATAAGCGTGAGAATAATGGATGAAAAACCACTCAATTTAGCACAATATAAACCATAAAATAGTGGTTTATCAACCTCCCCACACTTAAACATTAGCATGTCATCATGCTAAGCTCAAGAGAACTAAAAAAGTGAATAGGAATGGTAGAATGTATGAAATGCAACCTATCTGTATGAATGCAGCTAAATGCAAAATGCTTTTACCTACTTGGTGAAAAGTAAATAAATCTTTCAAGAACAAATTGAACTGGATTTCACTAATTCAAATCATAAAAATGAAGTACAAATAGACTTGCAAGAAGAAGATAGCTCATGAAAGCCGGGAACAAGGAATCGAGCATCGAACCCTCACTAGAAGTGTATGCACTCTAATCGCTCAGGTGTTTAAGGTTTGATCTCTCAATTCTCTACTAATCTTGCTTTCTAAGGCTTGCTCTTCTTCTACTAATCAACAAAAGTTTAATGCACAAATACACATATCAAGAGGTCTTTTAAGGGTTGTAATGGGGTTAGGGTCAAGGTAGGATTGTATTTGGTCAAGTGGACTAAAATCTGAATCCTTAATTAACCTAAACTTCTCACCTAACTTAGGACAATCCATGTAATCATAATATAAAGCCTAAATACCCATTAATTATGTTTTTCACATATTCATGCATCCAAATTTGAGTACAACTCATATGCATTGCTTTCACCATTGACTTTGGGGCATTTTGTCCCCTTTTTATTGTTTGCTCTTTTTCTTTTCTTTTTCTCTCTCTTTTTTTTCTTTTTCTATATATATATTTTTTAATTTTTACTTTTCTTAATAAATATTTTTTTTTCTTTTTTTTTTCAATGCATATGATTAAATTATTGAATGCATGAATATGTCCTAAACATTTCTTTCACATTTTCATAAAGATATATAACACCCAATTCTTAAACCAAATATTTCCAAACCCAAATTCCCCACACTTAAATCATGAACACTCTCACTAGTCTAAGCTAACCAAGGATTCAAATTAAGGACATTATTGTTTTCCGCTTAGAGTTAGTGATGAGCTAAAGTAAAGAATAAAGGGGTGAAATAGGCTCAAAATTGGTTTGCAAGGAATAATGAAAGGTAAGGCCATATGGGTGTGTAAGCTCAGTGAAACAAAGGCCTCAATCATATAAGTGCATGCGTACATCAAACCATGGAAATATAGAATTAAGCAAGACAAAGATCACAATATTAGAGAGAACAACACACACCAAAAATAAAATATTGGTTGATAAGATGCAACCAATCAATTAGGCTCAAAGTCTCACTGGTTTTGTGTGTTCGAGCTCTAAACTATGTTCCAATATAATATTTCTTCAAACAAGTTCAATAAAAATTTTGATTGAAATTAGTGAAATGCTATAAAAAGTTTCTTGAAAAAGAAAATATTACTTCAACCAAGTAGTGGTAAAATATGCACAAAATCAAGAAAACATACAAATGCAACAATGAACTAATAAAGAAAATAAGATATTGGTGTTGAGAAGAAGGTAACCAACCCACGGAGATCGGTATCGACCTCCCCACACTTAAAGATTGCACCGTCCTCGGTGCATGCTGAGATGTGCAAGTGGATGGGTTGTTCCAACTGATGCCTTTCTCTAAAGATTGTGCAGATGGAACTTGTCTGTCGCCCCATGTAAACGTCTTCCGGTTCTCTTCCCGGTGGCCATCCTAAAAGAAGAGAAAAAGGGAAGAAAAGTAACCCAAAAATAAAGATAGGAAAACAAATAAAGTATGGGTGGGTTAATGCCAGGTAATGAAGGTCTCAATTACATGGTAGCAACAATATGCAAGTGAAAAAAATAGTAGAGGCACATGGCATATCAATAGTGCAAAAATTGCAACAAAAAGGAAGAGTGTGGGTAATGAAAGACAGTATAAGTTCATATCAATGCAAGAGGAGTACAAGTATCATAAAAGATTATCATTGATTTAAATAATATTACCCAACAGTATAGAACGAGTCACTAAGCACCAAAATAATGCAAGAAAAGATACAATTATTGAATAAGAACATTTAACACCAATGGTAAAATAACAAACTTAGAAAAGAAAATAAAAATATGCACAAAATTAAAATGAAATGAATGAAAGTATGCAAATAAAGTAAGTAAAATAGAATGAAAGTGAAGAAGGATGAGAAGTTGAATAAACGAAGAAAAAGAACGTAAGAAAGGAGGAAGAAGGAAGGAGAAAGGATAGAAGAAAGAAGTAAGAATTTAAAAACAGGGTGCGACGCGTACACGTGGGATGCGCAAAGAGGGAAGCGACGCGTGAGTGTCGGTCACGCGTACGCGTGACCATGTTTGTGCTACTCGCGCGAGGGCATCGTGTCGCTCGCACAACCCTCTGATCGTTTTGGGATATGTGCTAAAATGTCACCTGACGCGTGCGCATTCCTGACGCGCACGCGTGGGAGTGCTTATTGTGAAAGTGATGCGCACGCGTCCACGACGCGTACGCGTGATGCGATTGTGCCTCGGGCACAGTATCAGCACCAAGCCAGCCCAACTTTCGGCCAATATACCTTTTACGTCAATTTTTTAGGGTCACCCATGCGCGTCATTGACGCGTACGCGTGAAGTAACAAAATCCCAAGTGACGCGTACGCGTGGAGTACACGTACGCGTGGTGATGCTTGTGCGATTGGCACACTTTCTGCACAGTTCCCACGCAACTTTCTGTTCAGTTTTTTTTATATGCAGTATGCAGTATGCAAAATGCAGATGCTGATGCAGACATTATGAATGAACACTTAAAAAAATAGAATAAAATAAAATTAAGAATAAAACAAAACAAAATAAAACTAAGAATAAAAATAAAATAAAATAAAACTAAGGATAAAAATAGAAGATAATACCATAGTGGGTTGTCTCCAACCTAGCACTTTTAGTTAAAGTCCTTAAGTTGGACATTTGGTTCGCTCCATGTTATGGTGGCTTGTGCTTGAATTCATCTGGGAATCTCCACCAATGTTTGCAATTCCAATAGCCTCCGGGGTCCCAAACTAGGCGCAGAAAGCCTTCAAGTAGGTTAAAGCAAGTGACAAGGCCCCAAGAGTGTTGATTGTTGGAGTGAATTCCGGGGTCCCAATCCTTGCTTTTGCACCCGTCTTCTTGTTGATCATTATTGTTCCAACCGGGTGGCAAGCAATCTGAATTCTCACTAAGGCATCCAAACAGCTTTCTAGACCCATTCATTCGAGCTCTGCACCAATCCTTGCACTTCAAATTGGAGCAGGCAACCATATTGAACCTTGCATGACGTTTTCTACCACTAACCATCTTCCTCTTACGCTTAATGCCACAAAGAGCTCTAAGTTGCCCATCCGTTTCAAGCAAAGCATATTCAAGTGGGCTAATTAAGCTTAGAGATGAGAGATTTACCCACTTGAATGAAGGGATGGATGGTGATGGCTTTGGGGGAGAGGTCTCCAACAACCTTGGCAAGGTGATCTCCAGCTCCATTCCCTTGGGCTCTTCTTTGACAACTTCCACCTCCTTGCAAGCTTTTTCAATATCAACATCTTCCTCTTGATAGCTTTCTTCCAATTCGATCTCTTCTTCATTGTTCACCAAGGGCATGGGAGGTTGTGCTTCTTCTTCTTTAATCTCCATGTCTAGTCCAATGGGAGATGATGCAAATGTAGATAAGAATTCATGAATGATTGAATCCATCTCTTGATCATCCCCTTCAAAGTCTTCAACCATGATATGCCTTGGAGGTTTTACACCCTCCTCAACAACAATGTCAAGCTCCTTAAAGGGAGGTTCTATAACTTGAGGTTTCCATGGAAGTTTTGCATCTCCTAAGTCTTCAACCACTTCCTCTTCTGTGATAATTTCGGCTTCCTCCACTTGTTCCAGTACAAAGTCATGCTCCTTACTGTCCAAGTTTCTAGTATCTCCTTCATGCTACGTTATTCATTAGATTGTCTACATGAAGCCATGGGGGTTCCTTGAGTGTCCGAACGTCGAGAAGGTAATCGATTGATCACTTGCTCCAGTTGGTGAAGGGTTGCATGAAATTTTTCCACTATTTCCTTGAGTCGATCCTTTGATTCTTGTTGCGCTCGGCTATCATAAGTAGGATCATAGTGCTCTTAGATTGATGGATATGGAGATGGTGTATATTGAGGTGGTGGTTCTTGGGAGTAATTGGGGTGGAATTGGGGTGGTTCTATATATGGTTCATATGGCTCATAAGGTGGTTGGTATGGTGGATGAGGGTTAGGGTCATATGGGGGTATTTGGTGGTAAGGGGCTTGTGAGTTCGGTTGTTCAAAGGTATGTTATGGAGGTGGTTCATAAGCATAGGGTGGGGCTTGTTGGTGACTACAAGGAGGTCCACCGTATCTATCATCCTGGTACGTACCTCGGAATGGCTCTTGACTATAGTAATTTGGTGGAGGTTAGTTGTCACGAAAGGGTCCACCATAACTATTGTCTTGGTATGCATCACAGAATGGTTGTTGGTTATAGCGCATTGGAGGGGGTTGTTGCCAAGAGGGTTGATCAAATCCTTGTGGCTCCTCCCATCTTTCATTCTTCCAACCTTGATGCCTATTTTCATTATAGTTTCTATTCCTTACAACAACATTGGAACCAAACTTAAAGCCAGAGGGGTAAGAATTCATAGTAGCTAAGGAAAATAAAAACAAAAACTAATAAAAAAAATTAATGAAAATAAACTCCTAAAACTAGAAACACTGACAACAATATAAGATAAAGATTTGAAAAAGGTTTAAATTTTGAAAAGGTTTGATTTTTAAAATTTTAAATTTAAATTTTGAAATTTGAATTTTGAATTTTGAAATTTAAATATTGAAATTTGAAATTTGATTTTGAAAAAAGATAAGATAAGATTTTGAAAAAGATATGATTTTTGAAAAAGATTTGAATTTTGAAATTTAAAACTAAGATAAGATAAGATAAAAAATTTAAAATAAAAATCTGAATTTTTTTTTTGTAATTTTTGAAAAAATAAATTAAAATAAAGAGAAAATATATTTTTGAATTTAATGAGGAAAGAGAAAAACAACAAAATGACACCAAACTTAAAATTTTTAGATCAAAACGAAGAAAACAACCAAGAACAACTTGAAGGTCAAGATGAATACGAAGAACAACTTGAAGATCAAGAAAGAACAAGGAACATTATTTTCGAAAATTTTAATAACTAAATAAAAACCAATAACCTCTTAATTTACGAAAAAGAAAAAAAAAACAAATAAACAAGCAAAAAGCAATAATTTACAATAACCAATAATAAGGCACACATTTGCAATTCCCTGGCAACGGCGCCATTTTGACGATCGGATTTCTGCCAGTAAAGAAATTCACAAAATAAGTTCTCGTTGCAAGTATAGTTTCTAAACCAACAGAGAATCCTTTCGTACAAAATTTTGGTTGTCACAAGTAACAAAACCCAATAAAATTTATAACCGAAGTATTTAAACCTCGGGTCGTCTCTCAAGGAATTGCAAGGAAGTATGATTTATTATTGGTTATGGAAAAAGGTATATTTTGGGATTTTTAATGTATAAGATAAAAAGCAACAATAGTAAATGGCAATGGAAGTAAACTAATAACTAGAAAAGCTCTTGGCAAGGTATGAGAACTGGAAATCCCATCCCAGTTATCCTTATCAGGTGTAATGAGAATTGTTTATTGCTCCCACTTAGTTACCCTTACTAAATAAAGGAAAGTCAAGTGGACCAATCAAGTTGATTCCTCAAGTCCTAGTCAACTCCTATGGAAAGACTAGCTTTAGAGGGATCCAAATCAATCAGCAAACTCCAATTTTCAATCAACAACTGAGTTTGACAACTCAAGTGTCACCAATTACTCAACCAAAGCCAAAAGGGAAAAAATCTAAATTATTTATATCATAGAAGAAAGCAATCATAAATCTGAAATATCTCAAATTATATTAAATAAAGAAATCAATTCTAACATGGGAAAATTCATAAATCAAATTGAGAAAGTAAATAAACTAAGTGATAAAGTAAATAAAAGTAGAAGAGAAAATAAATTAAGGAACATTGAACCTGGAATGAAGAAGATGAAATCCTAATCCTAAAAGAAATCCTAATCTTAAATCCTAAGAGAGAGGAGAGAGCCTCTCTCTCTTTAAAACTACATCTAAAACCTAAAATTATGAGAATGAATGTTGTCTTCATGAATGAATTGATTCCCCCACTTTATAGCCTCTAATCTGTGTTTTCTGGGCCGAAAACTGGGTTAGAAACAGCCCAGAAATCGCCCCCAGCGATTTCTGGTACGTATAGGTCACAACGATTTCTGTGTTTTGCCAGGCCATGCGTCCGCGTGATCCACGCGTGCGCGTCACCTATTCTCGGGGAAGCTATGACAAATTATATATCGTTACGAAGTCCCAGATGTTATCTTTCTAACGCAACTAGAACCGCATCATTTGGACCTCTGTAGCTCAAGTTATGGTCGATTTAGTACCAGGAGGTCAGGCTAGACAGCTTTAGTAGTTCCTTCAGTTTCTTGTATTCCTTCTACTTTTGCATGCTTCCTTTCCATCCTCCAAGCCATTCCTGCCCTGTAATCCCTAAAATCACTTAACGCACATATCAAGGCATTGAATGGTAATAAGAGAGGATTAAACATAGCAAAATTAAGGGCCAAAGAAGCATGTTTTCAATCACAGCACAAAATCAGGAAGGAAAACGTAAAACCATACAAATAGTATGAATAAGCGTGAGAATAATGGATGAAAAACCACTTAATTTAGCACAATATAAACCATAAAATAGTGGTTTATCAACCACACAAGCAACAAGAAAGTGGAAGCACCAAAACTAGAGTTGAAAACCTTGCCTCAGAGCTTGAAGTATGCTTACTTGGGCGACAACAACACATACCCAATAAGTATCAATTCAAGCTTGAGTGAGGGAAAATAAGAGGAACTTATCCATGTGCTGAAGCAACACAAGGATGCTATAGGATGGACACTTGTGGATCTAAAAGGGATTAGTCCTTTAATGTGCATGTACAAAATTCCCCTGGAGGAAGATGCCAAGCCCTCAAGGTAGCAACAAAGAAGGCTGAATCCAACAATGAATGAAGTAGTCCAGAAAGAAATGTTGTAGTTGTGGTAAACAGGGGTGATTTACCCAATCTCAGATAGCCCTTGGGTAAGCCCAGTGAAAGTAGTCCCCAAGAAAGGAGGGATCACTATTGTGCCAAATGAGAAGAATGAATTGATACCAACAAGAACAGTGACTAACTGGCGCATGTGCATAGATTATAGGAAGCTTAATAAAGCTATCAGGAAGGATCACTTCCCCCTACCTTTCATGGACCAGATGCTAGAAAGACTTGCGGAACATGAAAATTATTGCTTCTTGGACGGTTATTCTTGCTACAACCAAATAGTTGCAGACCCCGAGGACCAAGAAAAGACTTCATTTACTTGTCCCTATGGTGTCTTTGCTTATAGGAGAATGCCATTTGGATTGTTCAATGCACCTGCAACATTCCAAAGGTGCATGCTCTCCATATTTTTAGACATGATTGAAGGATTTATTGAGGTGTTTATGGATGACTTCTCTGTATTTGGTGATTCATATTCTAAATGCTTGCACCACTTAGCCTTGGTACTAAAGAGATGCCAAGAAACCAACCTCATTTTGAATTAGGAGAAGTGCCACTTTATGGTTACAGAGGGGGTGGTTCTTGGTCATAAGATCTCAAAAAGAGGCATAGAGGTAGACAAGGGCAAGGTGGAGGTGATTGAAAAATGCCCCACCTTGCAATGTCAAAGAAATTAGAAGATTTCTAGGACATGCTGGTTTTTATAGAAGATTCATTAGAGATTTTCAAAGATTGCCAAACCTCTAAGTAACTTTTTTGTCTCTAATGTACATTTTATCTTTGATAGAGAATGCATGCTAGCCTTTGATGAGCTTAAAAACAGACTTTCCTCTGCACCTATCATAGCACCACCTTACTGGGATTTACCTTTTGAGTTGATGTGTGATGCATCAGACTTTGCTGTTACTGCTGTTTTAGGACAGAGGAGAGATAAGCTGGTGCATGTTATTTACTATGCTAGCAAAGTCCTTAATGAGAATCAAAGGAATTACACTACTACAGAGAAGGAACTTCTTGCCATAGTCTTTGTATTTGATAAGTTTAGATCATATCTTATTGGTTCTAAAGTCATTGTGTTTACTGACCATGCAGCTCTCAAATATTTGCTTACCAAACAAGAGTCCAAGCGTAAATTGATAAGGTGGATCTTGCTGCTTCAAGAATTCAACATTGAAATCAAAGATATAAGTGGAGCAGAGAACAAGGTGGCTGACCACCTATCAAGAATCCCACAAGAAGAAGATGAAGCACACCAACTTGCAATGAATGAGAGCTTCCGTGATAAGCAGTTGATGATAGTCCAAGAAGCCCCCTGGTTTGCAGATATAACCAATTTTAAGGCTATTGGGGAATTACCAACCAACATCAACAAACACATGAGGAGAAAGCTACTCAAATATGCTAAACACTACATTTGGGATGAGCCCTATTTGTTCAAAAAGTGTGTCGATGGAATCTTGAGAAGGTGCATTTCCTATGAGGAAGGAGAAGAAGTCCTCTGGCAATGTCATGGATCTGCATATGGAGGCCATTTTAGTGGAGAAAGAACTGCATCCAAGGTGCTGCAGTGTGGTTTCTTTTGGCCAACAATATTCAAGGATGCAAAGGACTTGGTAACAAGATGCAATGAGTGTCAAAGAGCTGGAAATCTACCCAAGAAAAATGAAATGCCACAGAGGTTCATCATGGAGTTAGAGTTGTTTGATGTATGAGGGATTGATTTCATGGGACCATTCCCATCCTCATACTCAAACAACTATATATTGGTAGCTGTGGATTATGTGTCAAAATGGGTGGAGGCAATAGCTACATCAACCAATGATAACAAGGTGGTAATTAACTTCTTGAGGAAGAATATATTCAGTAAATATGGGGTTCCAAGAGCTCTTATAAGTGATGGAGGGACTCATTTTTGCAATAAGCAACTTGAGGCAATCCTCCTTAAATATGGTGTGAAGCACAAAGTGGCAACCCCATACCATCCACAAACCAATGGTCAAGCTGAAATCTCAAACAGAGAGCTCAAGAGAATCCTTGAGAAGACTATTGGAAACTCAAGAAAAGATTGGTCCAAGAAACTAGATGATGCATTGTGGGCCTATAGGACGGCTTTCAAGACACCCATTGGCATGTCTCCATATCAATTGGTGTTTGGAAAAGTTTGTCACCTACCAGTGGAACTTGAACATAGAGCAATTTGGGCTCTAAAGATGTTAAACTTTGATAGTCAAGCTACTAGGGAAAGAAGGCTACTACAACTCAACGAGCTGGAAGAATTCAGAAATCAAGCCTATGAGAATGCTAAGATTTACAAGGAAAACACAAAGAAATGGCATGATCAAAAGCTAGCAAGAAGAGAGTTTGTAGAAGGCCAAAGAGTGCTACTATACAATTCAAGGTTCAAGTTCTTCCTAGGGAAGCTTAAGTCAAGATGGTCTGGACCCTTTACAATCCTCAAGGTGTCTCCCTATGGTCATGTAGAGCTTATAGAGGACAAGACACAAAGGACTTTCACTGTAATGGCCACAGGTTCAAGCACTACTTGGGAGACTCATTGGATGAGCAGAGAGTGAGCTATAACCTCAATTGAGTAGGTAGAAATGTCAAGCTAGTGACGTTAAAGAAGCGCTAGTTAGGAGGCACCCCAACACTCATATCCTTTCATGCTTTTCTGTTTTCTAAGAGTTGTTATGATTATGAAGTTAGGTAGTTTTTATTTCAGTCTATTAGTTGATAGTTCTTTAGTTTATTTTCTTTTATTTACTGGAAGTGCAAGGTTGTATAATTACTTAATTGAGGTTGGAGGAATGGGCTGAGAAACTAGCTAAACAGCTAAGTTTGGTGCGGCCACTAACCCACTTAATTTAGGCTTACAACTTATTGATTGAATTAACTTTGGAAATAAGCCCAAACATGGTCTAATGTTTGAAAGCATTTAGTGAATTGGTGGGAGCATAAATATGTACTTCACTACATACGTATGGATTGGAAAGTGGAAAGATGAATAGATTTACTCCAATCATAATGTATGTAATAAAGTCCAATGATGAAACCAATTTACCATATGCAATGGATTTAATTTGGTGTCCCAAGGGACACTCATCAATCGTGTTTTTAATTGTATTTAAAATGGGGAATGTGAAGCAACTTCTTTCTCATTACTGATGGGAGATTTTCGGATTGAATTTTCAGGAAAAGGTGGAGCCCACATAATTGATGGCTCATTAAGACAAGGAGTTAAAGAGTACTTGCACTTTGAAAATCAACATCTGAAGAAAGCAAAAAGGCAAGGATTGGTGCGTCTTCCCACGCTAGGCGCCACTCCCAAGTGGGAAAACATTCAATTGTTTGTACTTCCCACCCACCTTTCCAGACCACCTTCCTCATCCTTATAAAAGCCACTAACATTCCCACTTTCCCCACACTTCAAAACAACCTCACTTCCAAAACAAACCTCTGCACTCCCCCCCCCCCTTTAGTATTCTCTTCTACTTGATTAGGGACAATTAAGTCCTAAGTTTGGTGTTGTGGAGCAAACCCTTGCTTTGCTCTTTTTCTTTACTTCTTTCTTCACTCAACCTTTCAAACCTCTTTTCTCACCCCAATGGCACCACTAAGAGCCTCCTCATCAAAGAAAAGAAAGACCAAAGAAGCTACCTCCGAATCCTCAAGCTTCAATGAGTACAAGTTTCTCTCATCATTCAACCAAAACCAATTCTATGGTTGGGTGAGTGAGAGGCAGATCATTCCAGAAGTGGGCTTCCAACTAGGAAGGAATAAGCACCCAGAGATCAACAGGGAGATCAATAACAGAGGATGGGCACTCTTATGCAACCCACCAAGGAAGGTGGTGGAGAACTTGGTTAGGGGGTTCTACGCCAATGCCATGCCACAACCTGGGCAACCCTATGGCTACCTAAGCTATGTGTGGGGGAAGGCTATTGACTATAGCCCCTCCAACATAGATAGGATGCTGATGGTAAAGCAAACAAACTCCACCCGGAGCTATGAAGAAAGGGTGAAGCAACAAGACCCAAGATTTGAGGAGATCCTCAATGAAATATGTGTCATCAATGTACAGTGGATAAATGACATAGATGGAAGGCATAATCAATTAAGGAGAAGGAATTTGAGCCCCCAAGCTAGAGGGTGGCTGGATTTTGTAAGAAGGTCTCTCAACCCAACATCCAACACTTCAGAGGTGACATTGGAAAGGGCTGTGCTCATATACAGCATAATGAAGGGAGAAAGGATCAATGTTGGGGAGATGATAGCCAACAACATCAATAGGGTGCTGAAAAGTACCAAGGATAGCACAAGGTTGGCCTTCCCAAGTATCATCCAAAGGCTGTATAATGAGGCTGGGGTGGAGAAGATCATAGATGAAGTTTTGGTGGAACAAGAGAAGCCTATAACTGCTAAGAAGATGGCAAAAGTGGTGGCCGTCAACCCACTTCAGAGAGCAAGGGAGCACAGAGCTCGTGCTCATGAGCCACAAGGGCAACCACAACAAGAAGAAGAGGCTGAAGATCAACCACAATACCTAACACTTCCACCACCACCATATCCACAATTTCCTGAAGGTTTCAACTGGGAGCAAATGCAAGGAGACATTCACCAAATGAAGGGAGACATTCACCAAATGAAGGGAGATGTTCATACACTGGGTCGAGCTATCCGACCTGGGATGATTGGCGACAAAGCGACCGACTGGTGCACGAAATTACGATCACACTTTTGCAACTCCGCACAACTAACCAGCAAGTGCACTGGGTCGTCCAAGTAATACCTTACGTGAGTAAGGGTCGATCCCACAGAGATTGTAGGCTTGAAGCAAGCTATGGTTATCTTGTAACTCTTAGTCAGGATATCAATAATTCTCATATTTAATTGTAAAAAGTAAAAGAACATGAAATAAATACTTGTTACGCAGTAATGAAGAACAGGTTGAGGCTTTGGAGATGCTTTATCTTCTGAATCTCTGCTTTCCTACTATCTTCTTCTTCATGCACGCAAGGCTCCTTCCATGGCAAGCTTTACGTTGGGCATCACCGTTGTCAATGGCTACTTCCTATCCTCTCAGTGAAAATGTTCCAAATGCGCTGTCACCGCACAGCTAATCATCTGTCGGTTCTCGATCATGTCAGAATAGGATCCATTGATCCTTTTGCATCTGTCACTACGCCCAACACTCGCGAGTTTGAAGCTCGTCACAGTCATACCTTCCCAGATCCTACTCAGAATACCACAGACAAGGTTTAGACGTTCCGGATCTCAGGAATGGCCGCCAATAATTCTAGCTTATACCACGAAGACTCTTATCTGAATCATGAGGCTAAGAGATATGCATTCAATCTAAGGTAGAACGGAGGTGGTTGTCAGGCACGCGTTCATAGGTGAGAATGATGATGAGTGTCACGGATCATCACATTCATCAGGTTGAAGTGCGAACGAATATCTTAGAATAGAAGCAAGCGTGATAGAATGGAAAACAGTAGTAATTGCATTAATTCATGAAGAACAGCAGAGCTCCTCACCCCCAACAATGGGGTTTAGAGACTCATGCCATAGAGAATAGAATATGAAACATGTAAAGTGTCATGAGGTACAAGATGAATCACTAAAAGTAGTTTTTATAGTAAACTGGTGACCTAGGGTTACAGAAAATGAGTAAGCTAGGGTGTTTAGTGTAAAAATCCACTTCCGGGGCCCACTTGGTGTGTGCTTGGGCTGATCATTGAGTCTTTCATGTGTAGAGACTTTTCTTGGAGTTAAACGCCAGCTTTTGTGCCAGTTTGGGCGTTTAACTCCAGCTTTTGTGCCAGTTCTGGAGTTAAACGCCAGAATTCTTGAGCTGACTTGGAACGCCTGTTTGGGCCATCAAATCTCAGGCAGAGTATGGACTATTATATGTTGCTGGAAAGCCCAGGATGTCTACTTTTCGACGCAATTAAGAGCGCGTCAATTGAGTTTTTGTAGCTCCAAAAAATCTACTTCGTGTGCAGGGAGGTCAGAATCCAACAGCATCTGCAGTCCTTTTTCAGCCTCTGAATCAGATTTTTGCTCAGGTCCCTCAATTTCAGCCAGAAAATACCTGAAATCACAGAAAAATACACAAACTCATAGTAAAGTCCAGAAAAGTGATTTTTATTTAAAAACTAATAAAAACATAATAAAAACTAACTAAAATATACTAAAAACAATGCCAAAAAGCGTATAAATTATCCGCTCATCACAACACCAAACTTAAATTGTTGCTTGTCCCCAAGCAACTAAAAATCAAATAGGATAAAAAGAAGAGAATATACAATGAATTCCAAAAACATCTATGAAGATCAGTATTAATTAGATGAGTGGGGCTTTTAGCTTTTTGCCTCTGAATAGTTTTGGCATCTCACTTTATCCTTTGAAGTTCAGAGGGATTGACTTCTATAGGAACTCAGAATCCAGATATTGTTATTGATTCTCCTAGTTAAGTATGTTGATTCTTGAACACAGCTACTTTATGAGTCTTGGCCGTGACCCTAAGCATTTTGTTTTCCAGTATTACCACTGGATACATAAATGCCACAAACATATAACTGGGTGAACCTTTTTGGATTGTGACTCAGCTTTGCTAGAGTCCCCAATTAGAGGTGTCCAGAGCTCTTAAGCACACTCTTTTTGCTTTGGACCATGACTTTAACCGCTCAGTCTCAAGTTTTCACTTGACACCTTCACGCCACAAGCACATGGTTAGGGACAGCTTGGTTTAGCCGCTTAGGCCAGGATTTTATTCCTGTGGTCCCTCCTATCCACTGATGCTCAAAGCCTTGGATCCTTTTTATTACCCTTGCCTTTTGGTTTAAAGGCCTATTGGCTTCTTCTGCTTGCTCTCTTTTTTTTTCTTTTCTTTTTTTTCGCTTTTTTTTTCCTGCAAGCTTTCTATTCACTGCTTTTTCTTGCTTCAAGAATCAATTTTATGATTTTTCAGATCATCAAATAACATTTCTCCTTTTTCCTCATTCTTTCAAGAGCCAACAATTTTAACATTCATAAACAACAAATTCAAAAATATGCACTGTTCAAGCATTCATTTAGAAAACAAGAGTATTACCACCACATCAAAATAATTAAACTGTTTTAAAATTCGAAATTCATGTACTTCTTTTTCTTTTTCAATTAAGAACATTTTTTTTCATTTAAGAAAGGTGATGGATTCATGGGACATTCATAGCTTTAAGACATAAACTTTAAATTTTATTGATTATGGACTAAAAATAAGACTCAAAAATAAATATAAGAGTAGACCCATAATAATAGAAGACAGAAAATTCAAAGCAGAAAAATGAATGACTCTTAAAATAGAATCTTAATAATAAAGGTTATCACAGAGTTAGGACTCAACAACCTTGATTTTGAGAAGTGGATGCTCCCTCAATCTGTGGGGTGCTTGGTCCTTCATGGGAGAGCTTCTGGCGCTTCAGCTCCTGTAGCTCACGCCCCTGCTTCTCCTGTTCCTTCAGCAGCTTGCAAAGCATGCAGTTTTGATTCTGCTGTTCTTCCTTAAGTTGTTCCATAACTTCTTGCAGCTTGGTAACAGATGCTTCTAGGCGAGTCCAGTAGTCAATTTCAGAAATTTTTGGGAGGAACTCCTGCACCCTCCTTTTGATGGAGTTGTCTTGCACTTGTCCTTCTATTGACTTCTTGGTGATTGGGTGTTCGATTGGGATGAATTCATCTACTCCCATCCTCACCCCAGCATCTTTACATAGCAGAGAAATTAAGCTTGGGTAGGCCAATTTTGCTTCAGTGGAGTTCTTGTTTGCAATTGTGTAAATCTCACAAGAAATTAGATGATGAATCTCCACTTCTTTCTCCAGCATAATACAATGAATCATCACTGCTCTTTTGACAGTGACCTCAGAGCGGTTGCTAGTGGGCAATATAGAATGCCCAATAAAGTCCAACCAGCTTCTTGCAACTGGTTTGAGATCTCCCCTCTTGAGTTGGTTTGGGACACCTTTTGAATTGGTTATCCACTTAGTTCCAGGGAGGCATATGTCCTTTAGAACTTGATCCAACCCCTTATCTACTCTCACCATTCTCCTATTAAAAGATTCTGGATCATCTTGTAGTTGAGGCAGTTTGAAGACCTCTCTTATTTTGTCCAGATGGAAGTAAATAAGCCTCCCTCTGACCATAGTTCGGTAGGTGTGAAAGGCAGTTCCAGTTATTCTCTGCTTATCTGTTAGCCACAGATTTGAGTAGAATTCCTGAACCATATTTCTTCCAACCTTTGTCTCAGGATTGGCTAGAATTTCCCATCCTCTATTTCGAATTTGCTCTTGGATCTCCGGATATTCATCTTCTTTCAAATTGAATTTAACTTCCGGGATCACTGACCTCAGACCCATTATTTTGTGGTAATGGTCTGCATGCTCTTTGGTTAAGAACCTCTCTTGATTTCAAAGACTCTTTGGAGTATTCTCTTTCTTGCCTCTTGAATTGGTTTGTTTTCCCTTAGGTGCCATGATCTTGATGAGTCTTAGCTCAGTGATCATGGAAAAATACACCAAACTTAGAGGTTTGCTTGCCCTCAAGCAAAAGAAAGGAAATGGGAGAGAGAGGAGAAGAGCCAAATTTGAATGGTGGAGAGGAGGGGATGGCCGAATTTATATTTATAGGAGGAGGGGAGGGATTTCGAAAAATTTGAAAGAGATATGACATAGAGATATGATTGATGGAAGAAAATAAAATCATGATATGAAAAAGATGAGATTTGTAATTGAAAAAGATATAAAGATGTTAAATCTGAAAATTTGGTTATGCATCTAAGAAATAAGAGATGATATGATGAGTTGAAAAAGATTTGGAAAGAAATTAAGAGGATAATTGAGTTTTTGAAAAGATTTGGGAAGGATTTGAAAGAAAATTGAAAAGAGATTTAGAAAATTGTTGAATTTTGGAAAATTGAGGGTGAATGATGAAAGTTTGAAACATGTTTATGCAGAAAATTATGAGTCAAAACATGAAAATTTGAAAAAATTTGAAGTTGGAAACAAAATCTCCTCCCCTTGCCTTTCTGGCATTAAACGCCCAGAATGGTATCCATTCTGGCATTTAACGCCCAATTGTTGGCCATTATGGGCGTTTAACGCCCAGCCAGGTACCCTGGCTGGCGTTAAATGCCAGAAACCCCTTTATCACTGGGCATTTTTCTGAACGCCCAGGATGCTGCAATTCTGGCGTTAAAGGCCCAGAATGGTACCCATTCTGGCGTTTAACGCCCAAAATGCCCTTTACTGGCATTTTCTTGCCAGCAAGCTCCTTTTCTCTGCTTTTTGCACCGAATCCTTCTGTAACTCTGTGAGTTCCTTCAAATTTGATGATTAACCTTTGAAGAAAAATGTATATCAAACTTCTACAAGTATTAATTAAAACAAATAACTTGCTAATGGCTGGGTTGCCTCCCAGCAAGTGCTTCTTTATTGTCTTTAGCTGGACCTTTACTGAGCTTCATTCAAGCCTCAGTTTTGAGCATTCTTGCTCAAAATTGCTTTCAAGATAATGTTTGATTCTCTGTCCATTAACAATGAACTTTTTGTCAGAATCAATATCTTGAAGCTCAACATATCCATATAGTGACAGTCCTGTAATCACATATGGTCCCCTCCACCGGGATTTTAATTTCCCGGGGTATAATCTGAGCCTATATTTGAACAGCAGAACTTTTTGTCCTAGCTCAAAGACTCTGGATGACAATTTCTTGTCATGCCACTTTTTTGCTTTTTCCTTATAAAATTTTGCATTTTTAAAAGCATTGAGTCTGAACTCCTCTAGCTCATTTAGCTGGAGCAATCTTTTCTCACCAGCTAACTTAGCATCCAGGTTTAGGAATCTGGTTGCCCAGTAGGCTTTATGTTCCAGTTCCACGGGCAGATGACAGGCCTTGCCATACACAAGTTGGTATGGATAGGTTCCTATAGGAGTCTTGAATGCTGTTCTGTATGCCCACAAAGTATCATCCAAGCTCTTTGCCCAATCCTTTCTACGGGCAATTACAGTCCATTCCAGGATTCTTTTTAACTCTCTATTAGAGACTTCAGCCTGCCCATTTGTCTGTGGATGATACGGAGTTACTACTTTGTGGCTAATTCCATATCGAACCATAGCAGAGTAAAGCTGTTTATTGCAGAAATGGGTGCCCCATCACTGATTAGTACTCTGGGAACACCAAATCTGCTGAAAATATGTTTCTGGAGGAACTTCAGCACAGTCTTGGTATCATTAGTGGGTGTGGCAATTGCCTCCACTCATTTAGATACGTAGTCTACTGCCACCAGAATGTAAGTGTTTGAGTATGATGGTGGGAAAGGACCCATGAAGTCAATACCCCATACATCAAACAACTCAATCTCTAAGATCCCTTATTGAGGCATGGCATAACCATGAGGCAAGTTACCAGCTCTTTGAATATCATCGGGTCCGAGGACATTCCACCAACGAATGCTTCGACTTAAAAATATCATAGAAAAATTATTCAGAGAAGGAAAACTAAACTGGTATCTGGCCACCCGAGATGATGAGCAAAGAAAAAGACGAAGGGATGAAGATGTCGGACGAGCTGAGCGATCACCTCGTACGCCAGAAAGACATGTCCATATGATACACGGAGGATTTGCAGGAAGAGGAATCTCCAAATCATCTTGCAAAGGATATCTCAAAGAAGTATATCTTGTCGAAGGGAAGGAGGAAGCACCCGACATCCCTGCAATCACATTCACCAAAGAAGACGCATCCGGTGTCAACTCAGGACACGACGATCCCATGGTCATCACCATCATACTGGCAAACGCCAATCTCCACCGGACATTAATAGACTAAGGGAGCTCCACCGACATCTTATTCAAAACTGCCTTCGACAAGCTCAGCTTAGAAGAAAAGGAGCTTAGAGCATACCCAAACAGCCTGTTCGGACTGGGCGATACTCCAATACAACCACTGGGATATGTATCACTACATATAACCTTCGGAAAAGGGAACCAATCCAGAACACTCAAGATAAACTACATCGTGGTCGACGTGAGTTCAGCCTACAATGCCTTAATAGGTCAGACAACACTAAATCAACTCGGCGCAATAGTCTCAACTCCACATCTATGCATGAAATTCCCAACTACAGAAGGGATAGCTACGATAAAAGCAGATCAAAGGATGGCACACCGCTATTATAACGAAAGTCTAAACCACAGAGGCAGAGGAGAAGAGTTCCATACAATTGAGCTTGGTGGAGTTCAGAGACGAGAAGAACTCCATCCACAGCCCGAAGGTGAAGTAGAGAAAGTTCAGATCGGAGATACCTCGGACAAAACAACTAATATTGGCACGATCCTGAAAGGAAACACAAAAGAATTACTAGTACAGTTCTTACGAGATAATGTTGATCTCTTCACATGGAAAGCCACAGACATTCCAGGCATATACCCCAAGCTAATGTGTCACAAGTTGGCGGTTTATCCAAGATCTCGGCCGGTACAACAGAGACGAAGAAAACTTGGGCCAGAACAATCCCAAGCTGTGGAAGAACAGGTGCAAGCACTACTGGAGGCAGGATTCATAAGAGAAGTCAAGTACCCACTATGGCTAGCTAGCGTCGTCTTGGTGAAAAAATCAAATGGGAAGTGGTGAATGTGCACCGACTACACCGACCTCAACAAAGCCTGCCCAAAAGATCCTTACCCACTCCCAAGTATCGATGCTCTGGTAGATGCTTCCTCCGGATATAGATACCTCTCGTTTATGGATGCATATTCCGAATACAACCAAATTTCCATGTATCTACCAAATCAAGAAAAGACCTCGTTTTTTATGCCAAAAGAAAATTACTGCTACGTTGTGATGCCTTTCGGTCTCAAGAATGCAGGAGCTACTTATCAAAGGCTAATGAATAAAGTCTTTTCAGATCATATCGAAAACATCATGGAAGTCTACGTGGACGACATGTTAATAAAGACACAAAGCGAAGACACATTATTGTCCGACCTGGCCCAAGTGTTCGACACTATAAGGAAGCATGACATGCGACTCAATCTCACAAAATGCACCTTTGCAGTAGAAGCGGGCAAATTCTTAGGTTTCATGCTCACACAAAGAAGAATTGAAGCAAATCCAGACAAATGCCAGGCTATACTCAACATGAAGAGCCCAACTTGTGTCAGAGAGGTACAACAACTCAACGGGAGATTGGCAGCCTTATCCAGATTCTTAGTAGGATCAGCGATAAGATCTCTCCCCTTCTATGCCACTTTAAGGAAAGGAAAGAAGTTCGAATGGACAACGGAATGCGAGCAAGCCTTCCAGGATTTTAAAAATTTTCTGGGATGACCACCTATCCTAACTCGACCACGAGAGGAAGAACCACTCGTATTATACCTTGTAGTAGGAAGTCAGGCAGTAGCCTCAGCACTGGTTCGAGAAGACGACAAAGGGCAACAACCTGTATATTTCATCAGTAAAGCGCTGTAGGGATCCGAGCTGAACTACTAAAAAATAGAAAAGTTCGCCTACACTCTCATACTGACATCTCGACGACTTCGCCCGTACTTCCAGGCCCACACTATTAAGGTTCGGACCGACCAGCCCATAAAGGGGATACTGCAGAAAACAGATCTAGCAAGCAGAATTTTACAATGGGCAGTCGAGTTATCCGAGTTCGACCTCCAATATGAAGCTCGGACAGCCATCAAATCATAATACTTGGCCGACTTCATTGCAGAATTCACAGATACCCTAGAAACCCCACAGAATGGAATCTCTACGTGGACGGGTCTTCAAATAAAACTGGAAGCGGCATAGGTGTGATAATAGAAAGCAACCAAGGAACCCAAGTTGAGCTTTCCCTCAAATTTGGGTTCCCAGCCTCAAACAACCAGGCGGAATATGAAGCGTCACTAGCTGGTTTGAAGCTGGCTAAGGAGGTTGGAGCTCAAAAACTCAACATCTTCAGCGATTCACAAGTAGTCACCTCACAAATAACAGGGAGCTACCAAGCCAAAGATCCCACCATGAAAAAGTATTTGGATAAAACTAAGGAACAGCTCGGTCAATGCGGGGAATATAAGATCTGCCACATACCCCACGAACAAAATGCCCAAGCTGATGCACTCTCAAAACTAGCCAACACCAAACCAGGGGGCAACAATAGAAGCCTCATCCAGGAAATGCTACAGAATCCATCAATCTCGGAAGAGGAAAAAGTCCTAGCCATAACAAGTCAGGATCAAGGACGGATGACCCCCATAATTAATTACCTCAAAACAGAAACACTCCCCACAAATGAGAAGGAGGCAAAGAGGTTAAAACGGGAGGCTCAGTACTACACCATCATAAACAACACCCTATATAAAAGAGGGATTTCAATACCACTACTAAAATGTGTGCTGACGTCCAACACAAGGGCAGTTTTAGAGGAAGTACACAGTGGCATTTGTGGCAATCATCTCGGGGCACAAGCTCTCACCAAAAAGGTACTTCGGGCGGGATTTTATTGGCCAACTCTACAAAAAGAAGCTACAGAGTTTGTAAGGACATGCCCACCATGCCAGAAACATGCCAATTTTTCACATCGCCCCACCAGAAGAGCTCATTAGCGCAACCTCACCTTGGCCATTTGCAAAATGGGGACTTGATCTCCTCGGACCTTTCCCCCAGGGATCAGAACAAGTTAAATTCCTCATAGTAGGGGTAGACTATTTCACAAAGTGGATCGAGGCAGAGCCCCTAGCCAACGCCACTACCCAAAGAAGCCGAAAATTCCTATATAGGAACATTGTCACAAGGTTCAGCGTTCCATATTCCATCACCACAGACAATGGCACCCAATTCACAGATGCAGGCTTCAGAAAGTTAGTAGCCGATTTGAACATAAAAAACCAGTTCACCTCCGTCGAACATCCTCAAGCCAATGGACAGGCCGAAGCTGCCAACAAAGTCATATTGGCTGGGTTGAAACGGAGACTGCAAAATGCAAAGGGAGCTTGGGCCGAAGAACTTCCACAAGTCCTATGGGCATATCGAACAACGCCACATTCCACCACAAACGAGTCACCATTTCGACTAGCATATGGAGTGGAGGAAATGATCCCAGTAGAGATCGAGGAAGGGTCACCTAGAGTAGTCCACTACAATGAAGAAGCCAACTCTCAACTTCAAAGAGAAGAGCTCGACCTACTTCCGGAAATCCAAGAAAGTGCCCGGATCAGGGAAGAAGCGCTAAAGCGACGAATGGCTTCAAGATATAATCAAAGGGTAGTGCCAAGAGGTTTCGCTGAGAATGATCTCATCCTAATCCGAAATGATATTGGGACAACTCGACCTGGAGAAGGAAAGCTGGCAGCAAACTGGAAAGGACCCTACCAAGTCATAGAAGTACTTGGAAAACACTACAAGAAAAAGGCGCATTTGTAACAAAAAATATTGTACAAAACGTCGAAATTTTGAAACAAAAGTTTTTTGTAACAAAAAAAGGGTCCATTGCAGTAAGTCCCGTTACAAAAAGTTTTTGTAACGAAAAATGGAATTGTTACAATTCAATACCATATTTTGTAACAATTTTTTCTGATACAAAAAATCAGAAGCTATTACAAAAGTGGTAACAAATTTTGATCTTGAAGGTATTTTTCGTGACAGTTAATTTTTTTCCTATCAAAAAATTTTGTTACAAAATGTAACGTGATTTTGTAACATTTTTTTCTTTAGTTACGAAAGCAAATTAATTATTTTGTAACAACTTTTTTTATTACGAATTACATGCATAATTTACTAAATTATTTTTTAAATTAACTAATATATTAACGATTTTAATAAGCAAGTTTACATGTATATAATATGCAAAAATATACATAAGTCAAACAAGATCCTTTTAGCTAAAATTGTCTTGAAACAAAATAACATTAGCTAGTGAGTACATTGATTAGTTCAACCAAAACATAAAAGTTCTAACATAAAAGTTCAACCAAAACATAAAAGTTCTAACATAGATTAGTGTCTCTATGCATCAAAACATTCTTGAGCCCTCAAGGTAGCATATGGTCACTATTTCAGCACTCTTGTAAATAAGAAAAACCGAAACAAAAAAGTTAGAAACAAGATATAACACTAATTATAATTTTTTCACTAAGTTTTATCCAAAATGTTTAGAAAAATTTCGGCAGAACCTCCCCTAAAACTTGGATATTTCCACCGTCCACGGTTCTAACAAACACAACCAATTCACAACTTATGTCTCAGCCATACCCAACCAAATTTATCAAACCAAATAATAGGACATTTATCATTTTTCAACCATGACACAAGTAAAATGTGATAAATAGATCCATATACAAATTAAAGTATACTAATATAAAATGGGAATCATCTACGAGTTCAAAACTCAGAAGTTAAAATTAACTAATTCCTTAAGAATATATTCTCAGAGTTCAAAACTAGCCAATCAAAAATGCAAATTATCAAGAATTAATAATTCAATATATAAACTTGGGCTAACTAATCACAATTCAATCACAACTTAGTCAACAAATTTATTAAATTTACATAAGTATCAATTGTCAAACAATCAAATTTAGGACTCGTATAACAGAGGGCGGCATAGTTGATGATCCATCAGTGTCAGCAAACTAAGATAAAGAAATAAGATGATGTGCAATAATGTTCAATTATTGAAGGAATACAATTAAAACACAACAAAGGCTCAGATAAGGCTTTTTTAAACCTGCTGAAGAAACTCTAAAAGATCAACATCATTTAAGTTGACACCTAAAATAAAAGGTAACTACAAGCACTTACATAACACCACGCATCAGTAATATACTAATATGTAAAACATGGAAGGCATTTAGCACTTTCTTGCAAATTGAATTTAAATGAAGTTTATAATAATAAATGCATGGCTCGATGCACTTCATTCTAAATAATTATTCAGTATTTTACCCAAACCAATGATATAGTTAAACCTTATATTCTAAATAATTTTTTAAAATAAAGTATGAGATTCACAAGTTCCCATGTACAAGCCATAATAAGCAATTAAGCATGACTTGAAATATAAGCAGGAAACAAAAAATTCAGCAGCTAAGAAACAGAGGCGAAGTATATCATGAAGCTCTCTAATCAGAAAAGTAAGCAATGTTTGCCGAAATCAATATCCTACTTAGTCCATCAGTCGGAAGGGCAAAAGAAAATGTAAAATGTGAAATAGTAATGTGATACACTCATACACTCAAACTTCCATTATTGAAATGAAGGTACCTTTGAAAGCCTTTGTATACGCGACGCTGCAGCTTTGCGAACCACAACAGCATCAGATACTACTTCCAGTACATCCTCGACTAGCAAAGAGTAAGTACTCACCTAAAAGTATGGCAATCAAGAATTATAATTTGTAGACTAAACCCCTTAGGAGTCACAAATGATCAAAATGAAGGAATTATGACTTGGATTTGTTAACATAGGATGTAGACTTTCATTTCCAATTGGATTGGCAAAAATTGCATGCTATTTTGAGTTCTGAACTTGGTTTTATTAACCTTACAAAGAGGAACTAACTTACCAAACTTGAAGGCATAATTGATAGTCCAAATGAATCAAGCTCAAGTTCTTCAACAGCACCTGAATTGAGGCTGAACGTGTATCTACGCACCTAAGAGTTTAGACTTCCCTTATCAAAGTTTAGACTTCAACAACACCTGAATTTAGGTTTTATCCA
The DNA here is from genome assembly GCF_003086295.3 of Arachis hypogaea. Lineage (NCBI taxonomy): Eukaryota > Viridiplantae > Streptophyta > Magnoliopsida > Fabales > Fabaceae > Arachis > Arachis hypogaea. Next base: position 68,320,829 of record NC_092050.1, read on the forward strand.
TTGAAGATGAAAGCAGAATCTGCATCAAGAGATATTATAGATCAGACTAACATTCAAACAGAACACATAAGAGAGACAAATATAGGATGTCTAGTAGTGTCATATCTAAAAAAAAATATTGTACAGGAGCTATCCTAAATGCATTTGCAGTTTATAAGATTATAATTATTCTTAGTCACATTAGAGGTGAACAAGTGTATTAGTACCTTAGAATAATACTCAATTGCATTTTTGAAGTCCTTGTCTCCAAATGCAATATCCCCAAACTTTTTTGTGTTCAATATATCTTGCACTTGTTGTGTCCACTCTTGAAAGAAAGCTGCAACAACATTCTCGGTTATTTGACAAGAGAAACCACAAAGAAGTTAGCAGAACAAGATATACAATTATAGTCTTGTGAGAAATTACTAAGGGTTTGTGCTAATCAACATCTCAGTACAAATAGAAGAAGAAAAAACAACAACCAACATAGAAAGTAGATCCAGCCTTGTACACAAATTTATAGTCATTGAGAAAAGCAAACAAAATATATAACAAATTAATGGATTAAGAAAAATGTGAAACGTTAAAACAAGAACAAAAAAAAAACTAAGACATGAAAATTGAACATTTTTGTACCCCTCTCTCCCTCCGCGAGCTCGCACCGGTGACGGCCTCCTCGCGGCTCCATGATGGCGATGATGGAAAGCCTGCAGCAGACGCGATGGCAGCTCTCTCCCCCTCGGCGATCTCTGGCTTGACCCACGGCTTTTCTCTCCACGCATCTTCTCCCGACGAAATCGACGGCAATGGCGAGGCATGTGACGGCGGCTTCTGATGGTGACTGCGGCGTACATGAACGACGCTGGTGGCAGCTGGCTTGACGGTGACAACTTCTCTCCTCTGTTCGTGCCTCCAGTGGCGGCGGCAAGGAAGGGTTCGACGTTAGAGACCCGACGAAGCTGGCAACGATGGCTTCCCCCATGCCCGCGAGCACAACGACAGTAATTCGTGGTGAGGGCGAAGGCAAAACGGCGAGGCGACGAGGAAAGCTCCCTGTGTTCGACCTCTATCTCTCCTCTTCGTCGACAACGCAACAACCTTGGCAGCGCGGCGGTGGTGTGCGACGGCAGCGGCGAGCTGCTCCCTCCCCTCTTCTCTCTCAACCCGCACTCTCTTTTCTTTTTCCTTTCTTCCTGTTCTTCTTTCTGTTCTTTGTGTGTGTAGGTGAGTTGTGTGTGTAACGTGGGTGAGGGTGAGTGTGAGAGATGAGTGTAGTGCTAGGGTTTAGGGTGGTGTGGGGTAGTTTAGGTATTTTTATTAAAAGTAGGGTTAGTAGTGTAATTTTATGAAATAATTCAAAAAAATAAAATAATAATTAAAAATTAAATTAAATATAAAATTTCTATCTTAAAAATACTTTTCAAATTCAATTTGTAATTTATTTTCACTCAAATGCTAATTTAAAAAAAATATTAGATATAAATAAATTAATTTTTCTTTATTTATAAAATTAGGTTAAAAATCTGAATATTTAAAATTAAGACATATAAAATATTCACTATTTTTCAATTATAAGAAATCTAAATAATAAATAAAAATTTACTCAACTTTTATATAAAAATCTCTAAAAATATAATCTTAAATAAATATAATACATTATAAATAATTTATTAATAACTTTTTAAAATTCGGAGTTTTACACAATCATAATACAAATTTCTTAAATTAAATTGTATAATACTTCTATTATTGAATTTTAATTTCAAATAACCAATTATAAAATTCGCACAAGAATATTAATTAATTTAACTCCAAATATTAATAAAACTAATTTAATTACTCTTAATAGATTAGTTTATAAAATAAGAAGTTTAAATTAATAATAAGTTATAACTTTTTCATGATAAAAGTTACTTAAATTAAGCTATATAATTCTTTCTTATTTTTCAATTGCTAAAATTACGCAAAATATTCAATTATAATAAAATTACTTAAGAATCTTAATTGATTTATAATGAAATTATCTCCGAATCTATTTAATTATTTCTAATAAAATAATTTCTAAAATTATAAAGTTTAAACTTAATAAAATAAAATCATAATTTATTTATATTTAGATTTTCAAAAATGCAGGATGTTACAAAATAAAATTATTTTGAAAAAAATATATACACAATTTTTTTTACTCTTAAAGTGTAGAACATTTTGAAAAAAAAAATTGTTATAAAATATATTTATATTTTGTGACAAATAATTAACTTGTTACAAACAATATTGAATTTTGTGACAAATTAATTTTTTGTTAGAAAACAATTGGAGTTTTTGAAACAAAAAGTTGTTTTGTTACAAAATAATTGGAGCTTTTGAAACAAAAAACAAAGTTTGTTACAAAATATTTTGAATTTTTGTAACCCTTTTTTTTTGTTACAAAATATTACAATATTTTGTAACAAAACACCATCTCGTTACAAAAACTAACATAATTTGTAACAAAATAAAACAAGTTGTTACAAAATATTATCATGTTTTGCAACAATTTGTAATGTTGCTGCAAAACATTATTCTTTTGTGACAATCACATATTATTATTACAAAATACTATTTTTTGTAACAATTTTAAATTTGATACAAATTTTTTGTTACAAATGTTCCATTTTCTTGTAGTGAAAGGCTATTACAGACTCTCCGAACTCGATGGACGAGAGCTTCCCAGATCATGGCACGCCTGCAACCTAAGAAGGTACTATAGCTAGAGAAGGTAACAGATCTCGGATGCACTCTTTTTCCTAAAAAGGTTTTTTAATGAGGCACCAAGTGGAGATCCAGAAATTATCCGACTTAAAGGGATGAAAAAATCCTGCATGTATATATTTGCACTTGTTTTTGAATAAAATATATTTTTAGATATTCTACAAATTCTCATGACACATTAATCTGAAGCATTCATCGTCCGATTATAAAGCAACAGATCGGCAGAAAGTGAAAAACAGATTCACTGCACGATCACGAGGGAAGACCAATAAAGATGAAAACGCAATTCATCTAAAGGTTGACCAATCAAAGATAGAAATCACCTTCTACAAATCAGCAAAGATGAACATAGAATAATGCAAGAAGTTATCGAAAGTGATCCGAAAAAAGAACCTGACGAGGTCTTACGGATCGCTAAATAATAACTTAAAAGACTGGCCGACGTTGAGAAGTCGGACCAAGTCAACCCAAGTTATCAGCAAATCCCTGGAAAGAGGTCTGGCCAACCCTATAAAAGAGGAATTGCTATAACTTAGAAGAGATCGACCTGACGAAGTCGGTCTCCTACAAAAAACAAGTTATAAAAGTAATCCCTGAAAGAGACCTGACAAAGGTCCAAGAAAGAGGATTACAAAATAACTTAGAAGAGATCGACCTGACGAAGTCGGTCTCCTACAACAAACAAGTTATAAAAGTAATCCCTGAAAGAGACCTGACAAAGGTCCAAGAAAGAGGATTACGAAATAACTTAGAAGAGATCGACCTGTCGAAGTCGGTCTCCTACAACAAACAAGTTATAAAAGTAATCCCTGAAAGAGACCTGACAAAGGTCCAAGAAAGAGGATTACGAAATAACTTAGAAGAGATCGACCTGACGAAGTCGGTCTCCTACAACAAACAAGTTATAAAAGTAATCCCTGAAAGAGACCTGACAAAGGTCCAAGAAAGAGGATTACAAAATAACTTAGAAGAGATCGACCTGACGAAGTCGGTCTCCTACAACAAACAAGTTATAAAAGTAATCCCTGAAAGAGACCTGACAAAGGTCCAAGAGAGAGGATTACGAAATAACTTAGAAAAGATCGTCCTGACGAAGTCGGTCTCCTACAACAAACAAGTTATAAAAGTAGTCCCTGAAAGAGACCTGACAAGTTCCAAAAAAGAGGACTACAAAAATAACTAGAAGGAGGACCAACATAAAGAAATCGGTTATGGATTAATACAAGTAAGAGCCAGAAAACTGAAATACAAGTTGGATCCACACATCCACAACCTCAAAGGATCTAAGCCACAAGTAATAAGTACAAAGCAATCTAAAGAGGCTAAACAGCAAGGCTCCAGTATTCTTAGAGAAAAGTGCCAAGACAAATGCAAACAAGCATAATATAAAAATTATAAAGCTTCAAGGTCAGGCCCAAAAGCTTGAAAGCTACTTGTTGTTTTTCAAAATCAAAAGTTGCTAAACAAGCAACCAAAAGGAGTATCAACAGTCAGCATAATATTCAAGACTACAAAAATAAAGAGTTTAAAAAGCCCACAAGTCGGGCTATCTACACAAATATCCAAGAAAATTCAGCTAAGATTAGAAGACTTCTCGGCAGCATCAGTCTGAGGTGAAGGAGGGCGAGTCTGAATAGGCACAGCATCCACAGTACCATCATCCCGATTCAAGATCTGACAGCTCGGATCAGAAACGGATTGACCGTCCTCAACTAGGGGAAATGTGGAAATTGACACTTTGACAGAAGGCACAGGGGGAGGCTCGACATCGTCATCATCCTAGTCATCAGGGACAATCTTACCATCCCTCACAACATTATCCAGGCTAAAAAGAGTAAGATCAGCCTCAGGAGCAATAATTCGAACCTACTCCTTCAGGCTCTCGTAAGCAGCATTCACACTGCCAACAAGATGACCCTGGAACTTAGAGTAATCAGCTCGGGCGTTCTCCAACTCCTCCCTCAAACGCATCCCCTCCCGATAGGCTGTGACATAGCTGTCTTTATGCCTCAATGCTGTGTTCTCGGCCAACTGCACAGAAGCCGCCAGAGCAAGGGAACTCGCCTTCTCATTCTTCAGATCCTTCTTCAGTTTGGCCACCTTCGCCTCAAGCTCCTCCTTCAAGCCCTTCATCCTATCAAACTCTTATTTGGCCTCCTCCATAAAGGCTTTGGTGGCATGGAGAGGAAGATTTTGAGCAGTCCGATACAGGACATCCCCCATATGGGCCATCTTGATGCTGCTCCGAGTTATAAAATCTAAATGACGAAGGAGCGAAACATCATCCATGGGGAGGGCACCATAAGGACTGATCTGTTGGTCAACAAACTCCACCGCATCAAAGTCAGGAGCGTCAAGGTTGAAAGGCTCAATTGTTTTTTGTTTTTTGCTGGGAGGAGCACCAGAAGTGGCGGCAGAAGTTTGTAGAGGGTCAGCCAGACGAACTCGAGGAGTAGGGATCACCTTCCTCGGCCCAGGAGAACTCGGCACGGGCATCTTCACCGAAACTTGAGAAGACCCCTTTCCCGCCACCTTGGCCAAAATATTTTGAGCAGCTGCAGCCTTATTTGCCTTCTTGAAGGCCTTCATGGAATCGTTGTTTTTCGACATCTCTGAAAATTACAGAATCAACCATAGTGATAAGTTATTATCTAGAAGAAGCAAAACTAAGAAACAAGTACAGAAATAAGTCAGACAGTACCCAAAGCAGTTCGAACCAAAGATGGATCACTAAAAAATCTTTTTGTATCCAGATGGGGTGGTTCCCCCCACAAATCCTCAAGAACAACTACAAAAGCGCACTCAACCTCATCAAGCATCTCCCATGTATAGCGAGACACTCTTACATTCTTTTGCCACTCTAGAGGGAAAGCAGGCTCATTATTCTCATCAAGAAAAAAGGGGCGGACCCTCTCAACAGCACGGACTCGGAAGAAATAATTCTTAAAATCTTTAAAAGACTCATCATACATGGTAAAAACTTTATGCCCCTGGGCCGACCTGAAAGAAACCCATGAAGCTTTCTTTTTGGAGGAACCTCCAGGCTTGGCAGAAATAAAAAGATAAAGGAAAAGAGTCTGAGAAGGTGTTATGCCTAACTCTTGGCAAAGCAGCTGAAATCTCTTGATAAAACCCTAGGAATTTGGATGAAGCTGGTATGGGGCAATATTACACGACCACAACAAGTCGGTCTCAAAAGCAGTAAATGGAAAAGTAATGTTCAACTGACTGAAGAAATACTCATAGGCATATAAAAAAGGACACTCCCCCTCGACAGAGGTAGGAGAACAAACCCTTTCGTCAGAGTCGGGCGCCACAAGCTCATAATCTCTCTCTCGGACACCACCACCACAAACCCTATGACGTTTTCTCAGCTCTACACAAAACTCAGCATCCACAATAGAGACACATATTAAGACAAGGGAGTCCAGCCAGTCGGACATACTCTCGGGAACTTTAGAAGACATCTCTACAATGTTATTGCGAGAAGACATAAGGCCAACCAATCCTACAACAAGAAAAGAAGATTGGATTACTAAAAAAAATCTCGGGCAAAGGACGAAACAACTCGACCAATATGATACAGAAGAACAAACACAAAAGGAAAACCCCAAGACTCAAACCAAAGTCCTGGGGCATCCTTTGGAGGCAGTAACAAAGCAAGGTTTCAGGAAAAATCTACAGCTTACGTCTCGGCATCCCCCAAACAAGAAAAGAAGATTTCAAACAGCAAGCATTTTCGTAGGAGAAAGACAAAACACAAAAAAGTACAAAAAGTCATCAAAGCCACTATCTTTTTACAGTCTATCAGCAAAAAGCTTCGACAACATCAAACACGCCAAGCAGAAATCATCAAAGACACAGCCTTTTCTCCAGAATCAAACAAATTATCATCAAAAGCACAAACGAAAACAGTGATAACATGCAAAAGCCCTAAGAGCGTCAAGCAATAGGAAAGACGAAAAGATTCATACAAAAGGGCGAAGAAACTTCAGAGCACGCATTACGACAATAACCAGGCACATCAAAAGCAGAAAGATCCAAACTTTCTCAAAGCAAAATCGAAACTTTCTCACCATCAGGCGGAAAAAAATGACGAAGAAAGAAAGGAAGAAAAAACCAACCTGAAATAAAGAAAGAAGCATCAAAAACGGAATCGCTCGAAAAATCGCCGAATGATACCGTAAAGCAAAGACAAAGCACAGGCAAAAAGTGAGAAAGTAAAGGAAGAAGTTACGAAGAAGAACGAAGAAGAGAAACCATTTTTCTGAATGCAGAAATTCAAAATAAAGCCAAAGGAAATGGGGCAATTAATGCCAATTAATGAAGGAATTTAACCCTCGCACGTTCCCTAGAAGCGCTAATACACAAGCGCGCGCTTTTAGAGAAAAACGTTCCACATTCAAAAAGGTTCTACAAAGGAAGGAATCGACTAAATGCTTGAGTTTGACTTCACTAGAGAAGGACCGAAGTCAAGAACTCGACCCCAAAAAAGAAGACCGAGCTCAAGCAGGGGCACTGTTCATATATTGGGTCGAGCTATCCGACCTGGGATGATTGGCGACAAAGCGACCGACCTCTTCTGGCCAGGCTACCCGACCTCTTCTAAAAGAGGTCGGCCAAATCGACAAGAAAGCCCAATAAAGGGCCCAAATAGAGGAACACGACCCAAATCCAAAGGCAACCCAAGCCTATAGAGATAAAGGCGATTCCCTTGAAGATAAGCTGACTTCAATTAAAATAAGATAAGATAAGATAAGATAACTGACATATCTTATCAGAAAGGTCAGCCCACACTACTGTAAATACACTGGAGCACCCAGGTATAACTCATACTCTGATTCTACAATAAACCTACTTAATACCCGTGCTAACTTAAGCATCGAAGTCTCTTGCAGGTACTCCCCACCCTCTGGGGACCAAGGATCAGTAGTGCAGCCAGCCAACAAGTCGGACACAACAGCTCCGGCCACCACTCACCAGCCGGACACGTCGACACCGACCAGTACAGAAGATCTCATCCGAGATCGACCTCCAGTTTCAGGTAACCCCCGGAACAGGAGATATACACCATTTGAGAGAAGATGTCAACCAACTCAAGGAGCAACAACAACAATGGGGCCAAGTATAAGAGAGCATACAACAACTCCAAGGAAACATGGAGTACATGAAGGAGCAACAAGGCGAATTCAACTAGGGAGAAATACAAAGCTGCCTCAACAAAATCATGGAGCAAGGCAAATGGCAGCAGAGGAACCTTGATGAGTTTAGACATCTTTATGATGCTAGAACTACTTTAAGGAGGTAGTATGACATCAACACACAAGCAAAACTGAATCATTTGTGCAATGCTGTGGTCGCCTTGAACCTCGGATACCCTACATTCATGCAAGGAATGGAGGAGCTAAGTGCTAGGCAAGACAAGATATTGGCCAAGCACAAAGAAGATGAGAGGGCCTACATGAGAAGGCTGGGTTTTTGGAAGCCCAAGGATGCCAAAGCACAAGAAGGACCTTCCAAGAATGATGGTGATGACTCCACCTCCAAGAAGAAAGACAAAGGAAAAGGGCCAATGAATTGAAGCTACTCCAAGAATCAAAGGTTGTTGAGTTCCATGGTTGATAATTTTTAGCTTTAAAGTTTGAATTTCTGTTAGTAGTTTGATAATAGTTGCAATGTTAGGATAGTTGTATTTAATTTCCTTATGCTTTGAAGTAATCTGTTTATGAGTCCTTTATGCTTAATTTTGGAGAAAGAAAATGCAATTGTTGTTTAAGTCTCATGATCATCAAATAAAAGAATAGTTTGTTTCCATAAGAGTCTATGATGAGTTGTGCAAAAACAAGAGTAAAAGAGACTAAGACCAAGTGAGACTATTCAAAACTAAGAGAGAAAGACTTAAGTATGGAACTTGAATGAATTTGAAAGAAAATAAGCCATGATGAGCAACTAGACTTAAGGGGTATGACAAGTAGAGGCCAAGGATGTCCCTTGAATATCCATAGAACCAAGAAGTAGTAAGCAAGAAGACCCAAGGCTCTGAGTATCAACTACTAGGATGGAAGGAAACACCAAACAGCTCAAAAGAGTTAGAGATCCTAGTAGATGCTTGTGGTGAAGATGTGTCAAGAAGAGAGACATGGGAAAGTAAATTCTTAGGGTGTTTCAACACCTAGTACCCTAAAACCAACTGGTTTGGGAGTGCTAATTGAAAGCCTAATTAAAGGGTCATCTTGAGACAAAACATTTAGAGTCATAGTCAATAAAAAAAGAGAAGTAAAAAGGAAAGAACAATCAAAGAAAAAGAAACAATTCTTGCTACTTCAAGGTGACAATCAATAGAAAGGGGTCCTAAGGCAAATACTTGGAAGAATTCTCAAGAGTCTAGGAGTTCATTATGACATTAAATCAATAAGATTCATGCATGAGTTAACACTTAGCCTATCCTTGGTAATGAATGCATATCTCTAAGGTCAAGTCTCAACCGAATTAAGAATAATTCACATTGATTTGCTTGGGACAAGCAAAGCTTAAGTTTGGTATTGTGATGACTTACATCATCTACCCCTTTTTTCTATCTAAAAGGACCATAAAATGAACACAATTTCATTGAATCAATGCAATTTCATGAATCAAATGATAAATATTATGGTATATTACTTTGAAATGGGTTGTGTTGAATTTCAGGTGAAAAGAGCAACAAAAAGGGAAGGAAACAACAAATAAAGCTGGGCGTGTGAAGCTGGGCGTGCCACTTAGAACAAATGCCATGAATTTGTATGGGCGTGGCACGCCAGCACCAGGGCATGGCACGTCAAGTATACCTTCCAGAGAGCATGATTGGAGCTTTAACAAGGGCGTGGCACGCCAGAGTTCAGGAGTGGCACGCTAGTAATAGTATCCAGAGAAGAATGTTTGGGTTTTAATAAGGGCGTGGCACACTATTATCATTTTCCAGAGACCAATGTTGAAAGCCACAAAAGGGGCATGGCACGCCAGGTTAAGCGTGGCACGCCAGGTTGATCGTGGCACGCCAAATCCATCACACACCATAGGCGTGCCACTTGAACTTGTGGGCGTGGCACGCCAATTCATTCATCCAGAAGAAGACACACACTGGGCATGCCACTTGATATCGAAGGCGTGGCACGCCAGCACTAAGCCTACACTTGGGCATGCCACTTGAGGACCCAGGCGTGGCACGCCAGGCTTGGAAGAGTCACACCAACATGGGCGTGCCACTTGAACACCAAGGTTTGACATACTAGTACAAGTTTCCAGAGGAAGAGATGAATGACCAAACACCTGGGTGTGCCACTTGAGGTCGAAGGCGTGGCACGCCAACTTTCACCACTCATTTGGGCGTTTCACTTGAGGTCGAAGGTGTGGCACGCCATCTACTGGAACAAGGAACAATGCATGGGCGTGGCACGCCAGCACTCAAGCGTGGCACGCTAGTTATGATTTCCAGAAACATTGAGAAGGCTTCCTGTCAGCGTGGCACGCCACCTGTTGGGCGTGGCACACCAGTAATGTTTTCCAGAATGGGCCTAGGCGTACCACGACAGTTCATTTTTCCAGAGAAGAAGAGCAAGAAGAAAGGCCTGGGCGTGCCACTTGGGCTCGAAGGTGTGGCTGATGAGAGGAACTTTTGTGTGGTCTAGAAATTTGCGGATAAATTCTCGTTGCAAGTATAGTTTCTAAACCTTCAAAAGTCCTTTCATACAAATATTTTGGTTGTCATAAGTAACAAACCCCTTTTAAAATTGATAACCGAGTATTTAAACCTCGGGTCGTCTTCTCAAGGAATTGCAGGGAGGTATGTTCTTATTATTGGTTATGAGTTTGTAAATTAGGGGTTTTAGAAATTAGGGAGCAGTATGTTGCATAAGAAGAATAAAATAAATAAATAACTATAAAATAAACTCTTAGCAAGGTATGAGAAATTGGAGGTCCTATCCTAGTTACCCTTATCAGGTGTGAAGAGAATTGGGTTTTAATCCCACTTGGTCAGCCTTTACTAAGCAAAGGAAGGTTGAGTAGACTGATTGGCTTGATTCTCAAGTCCTAGTCAACTCCTATGGAGAGACTAGCCTTAGAGCAATCCTAGCTCAAGCAGAATCTGCCAATTTCAATCACTTGCTGAGTTTGATAACTCAAGTATTACCAATCACTTGACCAAAGCCAAAAGGGAGAAAAAAATATCTAAATTAAATTGAAAGCAATCTTAAACAGAGCAAAGTAATCTTAAATCTGAAATATCTCAAATAACATTAATTAAGAAAATTATATGTAACATGGAAGAGTTCATAAATTAAATTGGGAAAATAAATAAAAATAAAGAACCTGGGATTGAGAGCCACTCCTAAAACTAAGAGAAATCCTAAATCCTAATCCTAAGAGAGAGGAGACAACCTCTCTCTCTAAAAACTATATCTACTCCTAAAATTGTGAATATGAAAGCCTGATTATGAAAGGATGCATTCCTCCACTTTATAGCCTCTAATCTATGTTTTTGGGCCGAGAACTGGGTCAGAAACAACCCAGAATTCGCTGGTTGCGAATTCAACATGCTGAATTTCTGTCACTGCGACGCGGCCGCATGGAGCACACGGTTGCGTCCCCTAGCGTCAGGAAAACTATGGCATATTATATATGAAATCGAAGCCCCGGATGTTAGCTTTCGAGCGCAACTAGAACCGTGTCGTTTGGACCTCTGTAGCTAAAGTTATAGCCGTTTGAGTGCGAAGAGGTCAGGCTGGACAGCTTAGCAATTTCTCCAACTTCTTGTATTCCTTCCACTTTTGTATGCTTCCTTTCCATCCTCTGAGCCATTCTTGCCCTGTAATCTCTGAAATCACTTAACACACATATCAAGGCATCTAATGGTAACAAGAGAGGATTTAAACATAGGGAACTTAAGGCCAAAGAAGCGTGTTTTCAATCAAAGCACATAATTAGGAAGGCAAATGTAAAACCATGCAAATAGTATGAATAAGTGGGTAAAGAGTTGATAAAATCCACTCAATTAAGCACAAGATAAACCATCAAATAGTGGTTTATCAACCTCCCCACACTTAAACAATAGCATGTCCTCATGCTAAGCTCAAGAGAAACTATAAAGATGAAGAGGAATGGCAGGATGTATGAAATATAACCTATCTATATGAATGCAACTACATGCAAAAATGTTTCTACCTACTTAGTTTAAAAGTAAATAAATTCTCCAAGACAAACATAAATCAGATTTCACTAATTAAAATCATACAGTAAAAACAAGTAAACTTGTAAGAAGATAGCTCATGAAAGCAGGGAACATAGAATTAAGCACTGAACCCTCACTGGTAGTGTATATCACTCTAATCTCTCAAGTGTATAGGGTTAATCACTCTACTCTTCTCTAATCATGCTTTCTAAACCTTGTTCTTAATCTAACCAATCAACAAATATTTAGCATATCAATGCAAACATCATGAGGTCTTTTCAGGGTTGTAATGGGGCTAAGGTAAAGGTAAGGGTATATATATATAAAGCTAAGTGAGCTAACAAAGTGAATCCTTGATTAGTCTAAGATCTCACCTAACATATACATACTTTATAAAATTTACAATGCTTTACCTAGTTACACAAATTTTTTCCACTTTTGTATTACATGCTCATGTATCAAACTTATTTTTGAATTTTGTCCCATGTGCATTGATTCTTTTTATTTTGCATTTGGGGTAATATTATTTTTTTCTTCTCTTTTTTTTTCTTTTTTTTTCTTTTTTTATATCCCCTTATTTAATTACTTATATATATATTTTTTCAATGCACATGGTAATTTAATTATTTTGATTTCACATGAGCATGTTTCCCAAGGATTCAACTTAGGATTTTTATTTTGTTTTTCTGCTTAAGGCTAGTAATGTGGTTTTAAAATAGAAGGGGGTTAAAAGGCTCAAAGTGGCTAACAAGGGTGACATAAAAGGTAGGCTTATTTGGGATAAGTGAGCTAATAACAAATAATGACCTCAATCATATACAAGCATGTAAATATACTAAATATTGGACATATAGACTGGAACAAAGTAAAGATTGCAATTATAGAGAAGAAAACACACAAGGATAAAATATTTATGGTTAAATAATGTAACCATATAAATAAGCTCAAAATCTCACAGGTTGTGTGTTCGTTGGCTCAAAAATCATGTTCCAAATACAACTTCAAACAAATTTAACAAAAAATTTTCAAATTAAATTAGTGAAATTTTTCAAAAAAAAATAGGGTCTTAAAAGAAATTTATTACTTTAACCAAGTAGTAACTAAATGCATAAAATCAAACAAATATGCAAATGCAACAATGAACTAACAAATAAAATAAAATATTGGTGTTGAATTAGGAAATAACTAACCCATGGAGATCGGTATCGACCTCCCCACACTTAAAGATTGCACCGTCCTCGGTGCATGCTAAGATATACAAGTGGACGGGTTGCTTCAACTGGGGCTCTCTTTGTTCCTTTCCTTGCCGGTGATTTGGGAGTAGCTTTCTCTTTACCCTTCTTGGTGGCCATCTTGAAAAGGGAAAAAGAAAGTGACTTTTAAAGCTAAGGGTTAGAGCAAGGAAGAGAGCGGGAAAGGTGGTAATCAATGCACAATAAAGAAGAATGACGTTAACACACGCTCATGAGTACATGTGAAAAGTCATCAATGAAAAATAGCTAGTGCATATGATAACAAGTGAATGCAAGGTGTTTATTGGCATGATGGCAAAGGCATGAGTAGCATAGATCAAGCATTCAATGTCCAAGTTAGATTACCAAGTCTTTCAAACTAACAACATGTTCCAAATAAATTTCTAACACCAATGAAAATAATGCAATGAATGAAAGTATGCAAATAAATTGAAATAAAATAAAAAGAAAAATAAGAAGAATGAGAAAGGAAAGAAGGGAAGAAGAAGTAAATAAGAAAGGAGGGAGGAAAAATTAGGATTGGGGAAGAAAAGATAAGATTTTTGGCTGATATGGATAAGTTGTGCGACGCGGACGCGTGGGGCACGCAGTCGCGTGACTTGCGCTTTAAGTTAATCGACGCGGTCGCGTCGGTCACGCGGTCGCGTGACACGTTTTATGCTATTGGCGCGAGGGCAGCCTCGCGCTCGCACAACTCTCTGTTCAAAATATTATTTTGCCAAATTTTGGGTGACACGATCGCGTGGATGGCCATTTTTGGAAAACGACGCGGCCGCGTGGGGCACGCGTTCGCGTCGGAAGGCTTGGGCTTCCAGCACGAGTCCAGCCCAATTCCAGCTCAACTTTCGGCCATACACCTTTGTTACGTCGATTTTCATGGCACGCGGCCGCGTGGGAGGCCAAATTTCCCACATGACGCGGTCGCGTGGTGTCAAATTATGCTAAAGGCGCACCTCCAGCCACCCTTTCGCGTGACTCTCTGTTCAATTCTTTTCTCCCCAACGCACTAGTGACGCGGACGCGTCAGCGATGCTGCCGCGTCACGTGCGTGTTTTTTTTTTTTTGTAAGATGCAGAATGCAATGCTTAATGTGAATGCTATGCATGATTCCAGGTTCAATAAAATAAAATAAAATAAAATTCAAAAACAAACAAAACCAGATAAAATTAAAAATAAAAAAAGAACGATCATACCATGGTGGGTTGTCTCCCACCTAGCACTTTTAGTTAAAGTCCTTAAGTTGGACATTTGGTGAGCTCCCTGTTATGGTGGTTTATGCTTGTACTGATCCAGGAATCCCCACCAATGTTTGTACTTCCAATATCCTCCGGGGTCCCAAACTAGGCGCAGAAAGCCTTCAAGTAAGTTAAAGCAAGTGACAAGACCCCAAGAGTGTTGATTTCTGGGATGAATTCCGGTGTCCCAAATCTTGCTTTTGCACCCGTCCTCTTGTTGATCATTATGATTCCATCCGGGTAGCAAGCAACATGAATTCTCACTAGAGCGGCCAAACAACTTCCTAAACCCATTCAGTTGAGCTTTACACCAACCTTTGCGTTTAAACTTAAAGCTTTCAACCATGATGAACCTTACAGGACAATTCTTACCACTGGCCATCTTCCTCTTACTCTGAATGTTACAAAGAGCTCTAAGTTGACCATCCGTCTCCAGTAGCCCATATTCAAGTGAAATTAAAAAGCTAAGGGATATGAATTTTACCCACTTGAATGTTGTGAAGGATGATGACAACTTAGGGGGAGGTATTTTTAATGAAATTGCAAGCTCCACTCCCTTGTGCTCTTCTCTGATAATTACCACCTCTTTTCAAGCTTCTTCAATTTCAACCTCTTCCTCTTAGTAGCTTTCTTCCAATTCAATCTCTTCTTCATTACTTACCAAGGGCATGGGAGGCTGTGCTTCTTCTTCTTTAATCTCCATCTCTTGATCGACCTCTTCCAAGTTCTTAATCATGATATGCCTTGGAGGTTGTACACCCTCCTCAATATCAATTTCAATCGCCTTGGAAGGAGATTCTATAACCTGACTTTCCCATGGAGGTTCAGCATCTCCTAAATCTGTAACCGCTTCTTCTTCTTCGATAATTACAGCTTCCTCCACTTGTTCCAGTACAAAGTCATACTCCGTACTGTCCACTGGAGTTTCTAATATCTCCTTCCTGCTACGTTCTTCATTAGATTGCCCACATGAAGCCATGGGAGCACTTTGAGTGTCCGAGCGTCGGGAACCTAATTGACTTATCGCTTGATTTAGTTGATATAGAGTTGCATGAAATCGATCCGCTACTTCGTTGAGATGATCCCTTGATTCTTCCTTCACTAATTCTTCAACCACTCCTTCGACTCCAAGGGTTTTTACTACCTTCACCTTTAGGGCCTCCTCTAGCTTCTTATGAAGTATGGATTCGCGAAGATGATCCCTTCTCTCTTGTTCCATGTCAATAGCATCATTGAGATCATGTTACTCTTGGATTGATGGATGTGGGTGCTTTTCCATGGATGGTGGTGATGGGATGGAGAGATTATTCTATGGTTGACAAGGAAGTGCACTAGAGCTTGAGGGTTGATTGTTGAAGGTATTTGGTGGTCCGATTTGGGCGAAGAGAGCTTGTATAGTAGAGTTTAGATCGGCAAGTGCTTTCTCCATGAAGGTTTGGGGTGGATAGGAGGGTTCATTTGGTTCATAGGGTAGTCGGTATGGTGGATACGGGTTAGGGTCATATGGAGGTGAATGGTTGTAGGTGGCTTGTGAGTATGGTGGTTCAAAGCTGTGTTGAAGAGAGGGTTTATAGGCATATGGTGGTGGTTGTTGATAGTCCATTGGAGGTGGTTGTTGCCATGAGGGTTGATCAAATCCTTGTGGCTCCTCCCATCTTTGATTGTTCCAACCTTGATGCCTGTTCTCATTGTAATTTCCTCTTCCTGCAATATAATGGTAACCAGACTCATAGCCAAAGGGGTGAGAGTTCATAGTAGTAAATAAAAATTAAAAACGAAAATAAAAATAAATTTAAATTAAAAGGTTATTTAAATTTTGAATTTGAAAATTAAATTTTGAAATTTTGAATTTTAAATTTTTGAATTTTGAATTTTTAAAATTTGAAATTTGAAAATTTTTAAATTTGAATTTTGAAAATTTTTAAATTTGAATTTTGAAAATTTTTAAATTTGAATTTTGAAATTTGAATTTTGAAATAAGATAAGATAAAATAAAAATTTTAAAATAAAAACCAATAACCTCTTAACTTAAGAAAAAGCAAAAATAAAAACAAAAATAAAAATAAATAAACAAGCAAAAAGCAAATATTTACAATAACCAATAATAAGGCACACGTTTGCAATTCCTCGGCAACGGCGCCATTTTGATGAGAGGAACTTTTGTGTGGTCTAGAAATTTGCGGATAAATCCTCGTTGCAAGTATAGTTTCTAAACCTTCAAAAGTTCTTTCATACAAATATTTTGGTTGTCACAAGTAACAAACCCCTTTTAAAATTGATAACCGAGTATTTAAACCTCGGGTCGTCTTCTCAAGGAATTGCAGGGAGGTATGTTCTTATTATTGGTTATGAGTTTGTATATTAGGGGTTTTAGAAATTAGGGAGCAGTATGTTGCATAAGAAGAATAAAATAAATAAATAACTATAAAATAAACTCTTGGCAAGGTATGAGAAATTGGAGGTCCTATCCTAGTTACCCTTATCAAGTGTGAAGAGAATTGGGTTTTAATCCCACTTGGTCAGCTTTTACTAAGCAAAGGAAGGTTGAGTGGACTGATTGGCTTGATTCTCAAGTCCTAGTCAACTCCTATGGAGAGACTAGCCTTAGAGCAATCCTAGCTCAAGCAGAATCTACCAATTTCAATCACTTGCTGAGTTTGATAACTCAAGTATTACCAATCACTTGACCAAAGCCAAAAGGGAGAAAAAAATATCTAAATTAAATTGAAGGCAATCTTAAACAGAGCAAAGCAATCTTAAATCTGAAATATCTCAAATAACATTAATTAAGAAAATTATATGTAACATGGAAGAGTTCATAAATTAAATTGGGAAAATAAATAAAAATAAAGAACCTGGGATTGAGAGCCACTCCTAAAACTAAGAGAAATCCTAAATCCTAATCCTAAGAGAGAGGAGAGAACATCTCTCTCTAAAAATTACATCTACTCCTAAAATTGTGAATATGAAAGCCAGATTATGAATGGATGCATTCCTCCACTTTATAGCCTCTAATCTGTGTTTTCTGGGTCAAGAACTGGGTCAGAAACAACCCAGAATTCGCTGGTTGCGAATTCAACATGTTGAATTTCCGTCACTACGACGCGGCCGCATGGAGCACGCGGTCGCATCCTCTAGCGTGAGGGAAACTATGACATATTATATATCAAATCGAAGCCCCGGACGTTAGCTTTCCAATGCAACTGAAACCGTGTCGTTTGGACCTCTATAGCTAAAGTTATAGCCGTTTGAGTGTGAAGAGGTCAGGCTAGACAGCTTAGCAATTTCTCCAACTTCTTGTATTCCTTCCACTTTTGCATACTTCCTTTCCATCCTCTGAGCCATTCTTGCCCTGTAATCTCTGAAATCACTTAACACACATATCAAGGCATCTAATGGTAACAAGAGAGGATTTAATCATAGGGAACTTAAGGCCAAAGAAGCATGTTTTCAATCAAAGCACATAATTAGGAACGCAAATGTAAACCCATGCAAATAGTATGAATAAGTGGGTAAAGAGTTGATAAAATCCACTCAATTAAGCACAAGATAAGCCATAAAATAGTGGTTCATCAGTGGCACGCCAGGCTAAACAAGGTTTAAAAAGACCCTGGGCGTGCCACTTGGGCTCGAAGGCGTAGCACGCCAGGGGAGTTGGTTCAAGGGGTGTGCCACTTGAGGAGCTGGGCGTGGCGCGCCAAGCCAACTTTAGTGGCTAGGCGTGACACGCCACTCAAGTGCCAGCCACACGCCAAGCCTGGAGAAGTCACGTTTATGGAGTTTTTCTTTCCCTCCAGCTGTAATTTTCTTTTCCCTTTTGTATTTTCTTAATTCTAGTGCTAGGAGTAGTATAAATAACCCCTGAAAGTACTGAGAAGGGGTTGTTGAGTAGTTGGTTCGTTGGCAAGTAGTGTAGTTTACTTTTTACTTCATCTCTTGTACTTTTCTCTAAGCTATGAGTAGCTAAATTCCCTCTCATTGGGAGAGGGAGCTCTGTTGTACTTGATGGATTAATGATTGTGAATTTCTTCTTCTCTTCATCTTCTCTTTGATTTGCTAGAAAGAATTTCGTTTTAATGCTAGTGCTCAATCATCTTGGGAAAGAGGTTGAATGCAAAATGGGTTTCATGGGAACCTGATGACAAGTCATCTTATGCAAGTTTCACAAGCATTTTTCATTTGTTTCATTAGATTTTATGCACTTTCTTGCACAATAAGTAAGTGATTGGAGTAAAATTCCATGTTGCTTTGACTCAATTAAACATTGTTGATTTTTGTATAAAATCATGAGATTTATGCACAATTTAGTTGATTATTATAGATTATGCAAAACCTTATGATTTTGGTGAGACTTTGATGGCATGTTTAATTGATAACAGGTGAAGGAGTGAGAAGAAGAAACAAAGAGAAAGGCAACGTGCGGGAGAACGCTTCGTTCACTCAATGAACGCTACGTTCACCTACGACGCACATGCACACTAGCCGCCTCTGCACGGTGAAGAAATTTCAGAGATCCACGCACACGCATGCATGGCGCGCACGCGTAGATTGAGGATTAGCGTTCACCAACAATGAACGGACGTTCATTTCAAGTGAACGCCTGTGATACCTACAGAGTGGGAACCTGAAAAAGGGAACCGACGCGCACGCGCACATGCCGCACCCGCACTGATTGAATAAAACTGGCAATGGACACAGACGCACACAGAACGCTGGAACGCAGAATGGAGATGTGGCTATGCACGCGCAAGTACACAAGGCGTGCACGCGTACATAGCGTTCATAGCGTGAACGGAGCGTTCAGTTAATGAACACTGCTCAAGGGTGCGCTCGCGCACAGTACGCGCCCGCGCCGATGATGAAAAGCACAAGGGATGCGCAGGCACAAAGGACGCGCACGCGTCGGTGAAAGAACGCAGCGTTCAACTTGAGAACGCTACATTCACCTGAAGCTGCAACAAATGGCCATTTTGATCCCCTCCATGCAAGACCAAAAAGCCCACTCCAAGTGCTGAAGGCCTGAAATAGAAAGTGTATATATAGATAGGAATTTAATTTCAGAAGAGCTCTCTTTTAGTTTTCATTGTTAGCATTTTTAGAATTAAGTTCAGATCTAGTTTTCTATTTTGCTTCTCTTTTCTACACTTGTTACTTTCTGTTTTGGGATTTGGAATTCAGATTCAAGAATTCCGTTGAAATTCTTCATCTGAAAATGATCTTCTAATTTTCTTTTGATAGTTCTAAGAATTGAAAGTTAGATCTGAATTTCCTTTTCCGTTTTTATTTTCATTTCTTCTGCATATTCTTTTCTGGTTGGTCCAGGGAGTAATTGGGATCTAGATCTACTTTCTGATCTCATTGCTCTTCTTCGATCTTCAATTTCTCTTTTAGAATTTCATAATTGAGCTAAGTTTTCTTGCTGTTTGTTTGTTCAAGCAATTTTCCATTTCTATTTGACTACTGAGCTGAATCTTTTCATCTCATAGCCCTCTGATTTCTTTAGTTTACATTTTCTAGTTCAATTTGAATCCTAACACCCAAATCCGTTTACTCTTAATGCAATTTACATTTTCCAGCAATTTAGATTCAGCAATTTGAGTTTCTTGCACTTTAAGCTTCAGTCATTTACATTTCTTGCAATTTAAGTTTCAACTCTTTTACTTTCTTGTACTTTAAGTTTCTGCAATTTACCTCTTCTGCACTTTACTTTTCTGCCCCATTTACTTTCTGCACTTTCATTTTCTTGAAATTTTACTTATGTTAATCAAAATCACTCAATTCATCAAATATTCGCTTAACTAAATTCATCACATAACTAAAATTGCTCAATCCATCAATCCCTGTGGGATCGACCTCACTCTTGTGAGTTATTACTACTTGATGCGACCTGGTACACTTGCCGGTGAGTTTGTGTGGAATTGTTTTTCCCTCATCATGTTTTTTGTGCCGTTGTCGAGGATTGATTTAGATTGACAATGATTAAGTAGGCTGATAATCTAGATTAGGCATTTTTTTTTACTAAGCACATTAACTATTCAAGTTTTTGTTTAAGCTAACCTTAACATCACTCTAGCAGTAGAGTGAATTGTTTGTGGTTTCTGGTTTTGTGTGTATAACAGAAGCAAGGAGAGAGGTCTCCACCTCTTGTAACCAGGATGAGAGAACTCTCAGGAGACTGAGAAGAGAAGCAAGAGGAAAGGGGATCATTGGTGAAGAGGAATCAGAGGAGGAGAACCAAGAGATGAAAGGGAATGTCCCTAATCCACCAGAGGGAGTGGCTAACAATGGCCACCCTCAAAGGAGGGTTCTAACTTCCTACACCTTCCCTAATCCAAGGCACTGTGGGAGTAGCATACTTACTCCAAATGTCAATGCAAACAACTTTAAATTGAAGCCTCAACTCATCACCTTGGTGCAAAACAACTATTCTTATGGAGGAGGTCCCTTGGAAGATCCAAACTAGCACCTATCCACCTTCCTGAGGATATGTGACACAGTGAAGACCAATGGTGTGCATCCAGACATTTACAAGTTGTTGCTATTTCCATTTTCCCTGAGAGACAAAGCTGCCCAATGGTTGGAGGCATTTCCAAGAGAAAGCATCAACAATTGGGAGGATCTAGTGAACAAGTTCCTATCCAAGTTCTATCCTCCCCAAAGGATCATCAGACCGAAGACAGAGGTCCAAACATTCACTCAGATGGATAGAGAGACATTGTATGATGCCTTGGAGAGATACAAAGCTTTAATCAGGAAGTGCCCACCAGAAATGTTCAGTGAATGGAATAGACTCCAAAATTTCTATAAAGGATTGACACTGAGAGCTTAAGAAGCACTTGATTATTCTGCTGGAGGCTTAGTGCAACTCATGAAGACTGCTGAGAAAGCTCAAAATTTGATAGACACTGTGACAAACAACCAATACTTCTATGGTCATCAAAGGCAACGCCAACCAGCTCAAAGGAAGGGTGTATTGGAGCTGGAAGGTGTGGATACCATTTTGCCTCAAAACAAGGTGATGCATCAACAGATTCAACAACAAATGGAGATGATGGCCAAGAAGATTGATGGTCTTCAAGTTGCAGCAGTGAACACAACTAATCAACCACCAGCTGGGTGGGGGCAAAATGAGGAAATCTATGAAGAGCAACAACCAGAGCAAGTCCAATACATGCACAACCAAGGAGTTGGACAAAATGAGTTCCATGGAGATACCTACAACCCATCCTGGAGGAACCACCCCAATTTGAGGTGGGGAGACAATCACAATCAAAACCAGCAACCTTGGTAGAGAAACTCAAACCAAAACAATTCCAGAAACACAAACCATCAAAACACTAACCAAAACCAATACAGAAAATCATAAAACAATCAACCTCAACCCAACTACTATCCACCCAATAACCCATCCACTAACCAAAATAACTATCATCCACCCTCCATATCCTACAACCAACCACAACCACCCCAAGAAGCTCAAAGGATCTCCAACTTGGAGATGATGATGGAAAAGATGATCAAGCATCAGGAATTGGCCAACAAAAACCATGAAGCTTCACTGCGGAATCTAGAGAGTCAAATCGGCCAACTGTCCAAGCAAACAGTGGCTGAAAGGCCACCCAATGCATTACCAAGTGACACCATTCCCATCCCAAGGAAGAATGCAAAGCAATCCAATTAAGGAGTAGAAGAACCTTGGTAAATGACAAGAGGCTAGCTGAGAAAGAAACTAACAAGAGGCCAGTTGAGAATGATAAGGCCAGCAGCAAGGAAGAAGTGATACTCAAGGAAAAGGATGAGGAACAACCGCAATCCTCAAAGAAGGGGAAGCAAATCATGGAGGAGCAATCACAAGAATAAAGAAAGTTAGTGAAGACTTATACCCCTCCTTTGCCATACCTTCAAAGATTGCAGAAGGAGATCAAAGACCAACAGTTCCCTAAGTTCCTAGAAGTGTTTAAGAAGCTGGAGATCAATATTCCACTTGCTGAAGCATTGGAGCAGATGCCTCTATATGCCAAATTCCTCAAAGTGCTCATCAACAAGAAAAGGAGCTGGAATGAGAAGGAGATAGTGATCCTAACCCAGGAATGCAGTGCAGTGATTCAAGAAGGCCTCCCCCCAAAACTCAAGGACCCTGGGAGTTTCTTCTTGCCTTATACTATTGGTAACATAATCATTGACAAGGAACTGTGTGAATTAGGATCCAGTATCAACCTGATGCCTTTGTCTATGATGAGAAGGTTGGCCATAGAAGAAGTGAAGCCTACATAGATGTCTTTGGAGCTAGTAGATAGATCTCTGGTAATTCCCAAGGGGTGATTAAAAATCTCTTGGTCAGAGTGGGAAAATTCATATTTCCTGCAGATTTCGTAATCCTGGACTTAGGTGAAGAGGGAAATTACTCTATTATATTGGGAAGACCTTTTCTGGCCACAGCAAGGGCCATCATTGATGTGGAACAAGGAGAAATGACTTTGAGGGTAAATGATGAGAATATCACTTTAAATATCTTCCAAGAAGTACAACATACTGTTGAAGAGAAAAGCTGCATGAGGGTTGAAGAAGAAGAACTACAGTGGAAAGAAAAACCCAAAGAGGCACTCATCAGCCCACCTATAAAGCAAGATATGGACAGTGGAAAAGGAAAAGAGGGTAATGTGAAGGCTGAAAAGAGAAGGCAGGAAGAGAGTGAAGATTTGATTATTGAGAAGGAGGTCCCTGACATAAAACTTGCTGCAAAGAAAGAAGGACAAGTGAAGAAAGGAAAGAAAAGTAAGAAAAGGATTCCAAAAGGGTGGAAGAACAAAAAGATACCAATTGAAGGATTCTCAAAAGGGGACAGAGTAAGATTGATTTATCAACAGTTGGAGACAGATCCACAAACTGATGATTACTACACCATCAACAAGATACTCTCACTAGAGCATGTGGAGATTGACCATCAACGCACGGGAAGAAGGCTCACAGTGAGAGGGGACAAACTGAGGCACCACAATCATCAACCACCCTAATAAGGGACCAATGTCAAGCTAGTGACAATAAAAAAGCGCTCCATGGGAGGCAGCCCATGATTTAATATTCTTGCTTTTGTTTTAATTTCAATAACTGATGGTTCTTCTAGCATAAATTTGAGCTCTCATGAGTAGATTTGATAACTTCACACATCAATTTGAAGCATATGTTTGACTCCTAAGTTTGGTGTGCCTAAAGGCACTTTAAAATAGCTTTTCATGCATAATTGATCATAAAACCATTTTGGAAAATATACTCATTCATTTTGTTTAAGTATATAGCCAAACCTTAAGTTTGGTGTCTATATATGCTATGAATCTCAAGAAAATCATTTTTACTCAAAGGCTCAAAGTCATGAATAGATAAACCATACATTGCATCATCTTATGAGTTTATAGTAGCATGGTAGCAAATAAAATATTCCTTATAATGAATATACCAATTATGACAGACATTCATTGGGTTTTATATGGAATACTTAGATAGAAACAAGTTTGGTGTTCACCAAAATTTGGTTCAATGTCTAAGGGGCATAATTAGTTATTCATAAATAAGAAACATATAATAAATTTTATTTTTCTTCATTACTCTCCACCTCACCGTATTGAATTCAAAGTGTGAACTCACTAGATGCTTGATTCACGTGGTTAGGAATGATGAAAATTGAAGAAAGGACAAGACCATGCATGTGAAGTTGCTACAAGAGTAAACAGCATGTCACATGTGCTTGGAAATTAATCATTGGGAAGCAAAAATCTGCAAACCTCATCACCTAGGAGACCGAACCCATGTGTTTAATGAAGAGGTGATTTTTGTCCTTACTCCATTCCACATGCACACCGTTCATTCCCTTGCCTTCAACCACATCTGGACCTTTCATCTCAACATAACCAAACCACCAACCCATTGTTCTGTTTCAATAACTCATGTCCCTACTATAAAATTGGCTAGCAACACCTCCTGAGCCACACATCTTTGCCTGATTCATATAACTCTTTCATACAATTTGCATCCACTTTTCTTGCCTTCATCACACAGTACCTACTTCTCCTTCCTTTCATCCAAACCGTGCTTTAACCAAAGTATCATCACCCTTATTCTCTCTCCCACTCAAATGGCTTCATCAAGCTCCAGAACAAGGAAAGGAAAGGAACCAGCTGTAGCCAAACCACCAACCTATGACACTAAGAGATTCAAGTCCCAGTTCCATGAATCACAGTATCATGGGTGGATGGGGGAGAAGAAAATAATTCCAGAAGTCAGATTCAGAATGAAGGATGATGAGTATCCTATCATGAGAAAAATAATTGAGAAGAGAAAATGGGAACTCCTCTGTGAATCCTTCACAGACATAAGCACAACTATGGTACGGGAGTTCTATGCTAATGCAGTATGACAAGGAAAAACTGAACTTCCCTACAGAAGCTATGTGAGGGGGTGGAAGTGGACTTCAGTCTAGCTACAATCATGCGGGTCTTACAAATAAGAACAATACCTTTCAGAGAACCCAATTTTGATGAAAGAACAAATAGTGAGAATGACCCTGATGAGCTCATAAATGACATATGTCTGGAGGGCAGAGATTGGGTGAGAGATTCAAAAGGGGAGCCATGTCACCTAAAGAGAATGGACCTTTCACCTGAGGCCAAGGGCTGGTACGAGATAGTGAGGAGATCAATCCTCCCCACTGGAAATCCCTCAGAAGTCACTATAAGAAGGGCAATTATGGTACACTTCATACTAAAAGGAGGAGAAATAAATGTTCCTCAACTCATTGCAGACAATATCCAAGAGATGGCTGAAAGCAGTAGCAAGTCAGCTAGACTTGGCCACCCAAGTACCATATTGCGTTTGTGCAATAGAGCAGGGGTACTCTTTGAAGATTCAGATACAAATTGGGTTCAGGATGGAAGGGCACTCACCAGACAGAGACTAGAAGGTGCCATTGATGATTAGAGTGAGAGAAGAGCTCAAGGAAGAAGAAGGAGGCCACAAATAGAAGAAGGACAGGCCTCTGGGCTACAAATAGAAGAAGGACAGGCCTCTGGGCCACAAATGGAAGAAGGACACACATACAGCAGCATTGATTTAAGCCAAATGCAATCTGCCATTGCAGAATTATCTCAGCAATATGTGAGAGCACAGGAGCAACAACAAGAGCAATATTTGAGGTAGCAAGAGCAGTATTTGAGGGCTCAGGAACAACAAGAGAACTGGCAGTTGAAGATGATGGAGCGACAAGAGAATTTCCAGATGAAAATGATGGACCAGCAGAGGGAATTCCAAGCAAGAATTCTGGAACAGCAAAGGGAACAATTTGATCACTCTCAAGAATCATTCAATAAATTGTTTTAACAACATGCTGACCAGGAGATATACCTCCAGAGTTTTCATCAATGGAAAAAATATACCACACAGTAGGGGAAGCTCGGCATTCAGACAGGATTGATTATGATATAGAGACTCAAGCAAAGCTTAACTACCTAGTCTACGGCATGCCAGTGATAAATAGAGAGATCAAACCATTCATCGAGTGCCAAGAATTGGTAAACAAGCAAAGAGCAAAAGCCTGTGGGAATATAGAAAGAACAGAACAAAAGCTGAAGGAGGCTGGATTATGGGAGCATGTAGGCCGGTTTTGGCTTCAGAAACCCCCTGCTGAAGAGCCACAAGAAACAAGCAAGAAGAGGAAGCAGGAGCAAAGAAAGAAAGGAGAATCCAGCAAAGGAAAAGAGCATAAAAAGTAGAGGTGGTGAAGTTTCTTCATAATCTTAATAAATAAGGAAGATGCATATCTGCAAAATGATATGCCTTCCAAGTTATGCAATTTTCAAGATTAAGATTTTATGTTTTTGCAATTTCATGTTTCAAGTAAGTTCTGCATTATGTCTTTTATCTTTTATTTTAATATTCAAAATAAGTAATCTGGCCACAGTGTCTGTTTCAATTTTCATCTTACTTGAATGTAGGCTTTGTTCCCCCTTTTTCATCAATAAGAGAAAATGTTTGAAATAGAAAGTGAGTGTCCAATGTAGTAGGAATTAGAATCAAGACCTGTGGTGGTAATTGCTTGATTGGATAATAAGCTCGATAATAAAAGCTACATAATAGAATGTTGTATGTAGTGTGAACTTAGTTGCTGTTATGAAACCTTTTAATTAATGAACATCCTTGGAAAAAAAAGAAAAGTAAGAAAGAAAAAGAAAAGAAAAGCCAAGGATTGGCAATAAAAATAGAAGAAACAAACAATAAGGCTAGACACCAATAGCTTGGACCTTAGGACATATGCCTGTGGTGCTTTTTGTACTAGGATATGCTTGGACAATTAGGTTCTGAGGAGTCTTTTAAAACTTGGTAACTTGGATTAACTAATCCGGGATTACCAACAGAAAGTCCATTATCAAGGGCAACCTAGTTACAAAGCATTTAGTAACCCAAAGAGGTGCTGTGCATCAATGTTCCTAAGAAGAATTGTGAGCCAAGTGTCTGTAGTGAAGAATTGTTGAGAAAAATTGAGCCAAAAGGCTGCTGCAACACTTGACACTGAGCTACCATTGAGAAATAAGCTTTCTAAGCAAAAGAAAGAAGGAAAAATAAAAAAGGGATCAATCAAAGAGCAAGGAATTATAACAGCAACTGTAGTGAATCCTCAAAGAAACATTAATTATTTATCAGCAAAGAATAAGTGAGCTGCATCTGTCTGCATAAAATCCTATAGTCTTAATTCAATTACCTACTGAATAAGGATATATGCTTCTCTGTTTCATTTCATTCCTTCTCATGTTTTAGTGCTTGCTTGGGGACAAGCAAGATTTAAGTTTGGTGTTGTGATGACAAGTCATCTTATGCTAGTTTCACAAGCATTTTTCATTTGTTTCATTAGGTTTTATGCACTTGCTTGCACAATAAGTAAGTGATTGGAGTAAAATTTCATGTTGCTTTGACTCAATTAAACATTATTGATTTTTGTATAAAATCATGAGATTTATGCACAATTTAGTTGATTACTATAAATGATGCAAAACCTTATGATTTTGGTGAGACTTTGATGGCATGTTTAATTGATAACAGGTGAAGGAGTTAGAAGAAGAAACAAAGAGAAAGGCAACGTGCAGGAGAACGCTGCGTTCACTCAATGAACGCTACGTTCACCTACGATGCACACGCGCACTAGCCGCCTCCGCACAGGGAAGCAATTTTGGAGATCCACGCGCACGCACGCATGCCGCGCACGCGTCGATTGGGGATTAGCGTTCACCAACAACGAACGCTACATTCATTTCGAGTGAACGCCTGCGATACTTTTAGAGTGGAAACTTGAAAAAGGGAACCGACGCACACGCGCACATGCCACGCCCGCGCCGATTGAATAAAACCGGCGATGGATGCAGACGCGCACAGAATGCTGGAACGCATAATTGAGATGTGGCTATGCACGCGCAAGCGCACAAGGCGCCC
The DNA here is from genome assembly GCF_003086295.3 of Arachis hypogaea. Lineage (NCBI taxonomy): Eukaryota > Viridiplantae > Streptophyta > Magnoliopsida > Fabales > Fabaceae > Arachis > Arachis hypogaea. The sequence continues at coordinate 68,348,728 of NC_092050.1, forward strand.
ACGCGTACATAGCTTTCATAGCGTGAACGGAGCGTTCAGTTAATGAACACTGCTTAAGGGCGCACTCGCGCCCAGTACGCGCCCGCGCCGATGATGAAAAGCGCAAGAGACGCGCAGGCACTAAGGACGCACACGCGTCGGTGAAAGAATACAGCGTTCAACTTGAGAATGCTACGTTCACCTGAAGCTGTAACAAATGGCCATTTTTATCCACTCCATGCAAGACCAAAAAGCCCACTCCAAGGGATGAAGGCCTGAAATAGAAAGTGTATATATAGATAGGAATTTAATTTCAGAAGAGCTCTCTTTTGTTTTTCATTGTTAGCATTTTTAGAATTAAGTTCAGATCTAGTTTTCTGTTTTGCTTCTCTTTTCTGCACTTGTTACTTTCTGTTTTGGGTTTTGGAATTCAGATTGAAGAATTCCATTGAAATTCTTCACCTGAGAATCGTCTTCTACTTTTCATTTGATAGTTCTAAGAATTGAAATTTAGATCTGAATTTTCTTTTCCGTTTTCATTTTCATTTCTTCTGCAATTTCTTTTCTGTTTGGTCAAGGGAGTAATTGAGATCTAGATCTGCTTTCTGATCTCATTACTCTTCTTCGATCTTCAATAATTGAGTTAAGTTTTCTTGTTGTTTGTTTGTTCAAGAAATTTCCATTTCTGTTTGGCTACTGAGCTGAATCTTTTCATCTCATAGCCCTCTGATTTCTTTAGTTTACATTTTCTAGTTCAATTTGAATCCCAACACCTAAATCCCTTTACTCTTAATGCAATTTACATTTTCCAGCAATTTAGATTCAGCAATTTGAGTTTCTTGCACTTTAATTTTTAGTCATTTACTTTTCTTGCAATTTAAGTTTCAGCTCTTTTACTTTCTTGAACTTTAAGTTTCTGCAATTTACCTCTTCTGCACTTTACTTTTCTGCCTAATTTACTTTCTGCACTTTTATTTTCTTGAAATTTTACTTTTGTTAATCAAAATCACTCAATTCATCAAATATTCGCTTAACTAAATTCATCACCTAACTAAAATTGCTCAATCCATCAATCCATGTGGGATCAACCTCACTCTTGTGAGTTATTACTAATTGATGCGACCCGGTACACTTGCCGGTGAGTTTGTGTGGAATCGTTTTTCCCTCATCAGAACCTTGGAAAAGGAAACATGAAACCATGCTTGAAATTCCTTTTCACAATTGAGTAGATCTCGGTTTTGGTGATTGGATATGGTGACATATAATCTACCCACTATTTAGATCTATGAGGATGTGTGGTATAATCAGGGACCAAGCATATCTCTCTTCATGAGCAATTAGACCAAGGAATTGGCTGATTATCAAGATTTGAGAGATTGAATCACCAAGGGATTGGGGTTCAATCAATCGTGATTACAAGAGGTCAATGAGTTGCATCATTGAAGATGAGATGAGCTGGATTTAATCCAAAGAGAACAATATCTCCTGACCCCAATGAATTTCCCCTATTCTTATCTTCCACATTCTTTATAGCTTTCTTTACATTCTGTTATTCCCCATTCCCATTTACAATTCAGTCATTTATGTTTCTGTACTTTACATTCTCGCCATTTACTCTTCTGCACTTTACTGCTTTTCTTTACTTTTGAGTCATTTACAATTCCGCTCGTTTAAAATTCTGCAATCACAACCTATATTGCTCAGCTTGACTAATTCACCCATTGATTAAAATTGCTCAAATCTACCAATCTCTGTGGATTCGACCCACTCCTAGTGGGTTATTACTTGACGATATTTTTGGTGCGCTTGCCAAGGAACGGATTCATGATTTTATATGGGGAGTGAATTCCGGTCATCAATGCACATAAGTAGATGCATTAAATAAGTTGCTTGCCCTTTTATCCTTCTCCTTTGATTATGATTAGCATGAGAAAATGCTATTGTTTAAGTGTGAGAGAATTGATGAACCCATATTTGATGATAAATTTTGAATTGATTTGAGTGGATTACATCATATAAACCCACATTTATTCATCCAGATAGCATACTTTTGTGTTCTCTCCCTAAGTTGAGCTTAATTGTTAAAACATGCTATTTTGTGTTTAATTTAGTCAATTTTATTCCATTTACATTCCATTTGATACCTTAATATTGTTTGTGACTGATTTCAGATGTAGAAGGTAGGAATGGCTTGGTAAAGATGGAAGAAGAGCATGTAAGAGGGAGAAAACATGAAGAGAACAAAGGAGAAGCACACATTGGAGTGTGCGTGCGCACAACATCCTATGCGTACGCACAAGAAGCACAACAGCATGTGTGCAAACGCACAACAATTTGTGTGCACGCACAAATCCCAGCACGTGACCTCATTAATGCAAATCGCTGGGGCCGATTTCTGGGCCTCCAGAGCCCAGTTTTGGGACTTTCTGAAGCTTATTGGTTATTGTACATATTTGTTTTTTTTTCTTATTTGTTAGTTTTTGTTAGTTTTAGGACTTTATTGCTTATTTTTATTAGCTTTTATTTTTATTTGCTACTATGAATTCTCACCCCCTTTGGCTATGAGTTTGGTTCAAATTATGTTGTAGAGAATGGAAGCTATAATGAGAACATGCATCAAGGTTGGGACAATCAAAGATTGGAGGAGCCACAAGGATTTGATCAACCCTTTCGGTAACAACCTCCTCCAATGTAACATGAGCAACAACCATTCTACGATGCATCCCAAGACAATCGTTATGGTGGACCCTTTCGTGACAATCAACAACCTCCACTAACTTACTATGAGCAAGAGCCATTCCAAGGTGCGTATCAAGACAATGGATATGGTGGACCTCCTTGTAGTTACCAACAAGCCCAACCATATGCCTATGAACCCCCTCCTCAACATAGCTTTGAACCACCATACTCACAAGCCACTTACTACCAAACACCCTCATATGATTCTAACCCTTATCCATCATACCAACCACCTTATGAGCCATATGAACCATACATAGAGCCACCCACATTTCAACACAATTACTCCCAAGAACTACCACCTCCATATACACCATTTCCATATCTATCAATCCAAGAGCTTTATGATCCTACTTATGATATCCAAGCAGAACAAGAATCAAGGGATCGTCTCAAGGAGACACTGGATCAATTTCAAGCAACCATTCATCAACTGGAGCGAGTGGTAAGCCGAAAAGGACACGAAGCTCTCGTGGCTAAAGAATCTCAACTTGAGAACCAATAATTGAAGTGTGTTGTGCAACAAGTAGAAAAGATGGAGAGTGTTGAACCGCCACATCTTTATTATGATGAACCACCTTCTTATCATGAACCTTTTCTCCCAAGCAATTAACCCTCATATCCATCCCAATCTCCAATGGATGACACTCTAAGTGTTCTTCTTTAAGAGCAAAGAGAGATGCAAAGGACGACACAAGAGTTTATAGCTACCTTGACCGAGGTAGTAGGTAGTCTAGCTTCACTACACATCAACACTCAAATTACTCCCATGGCTTCATGTGGAGAATCAATAGAAGAGTGTAGCATGAAGAAGACACTAGAAACTCCGGTGGACAATGAGGAACGTGACTTTGTATTGGAACAAGTAGAGGAAGCCATAATAGTTGAAGAGGAAGAAGTGGTTGAAGACTTAGGAGATGCTGAACCTCCATGGGAATCTAGAATTATAGAGTATTCCTCCGAGAAGCTTGAAATTAATGTCAAAGAGGCTAGTGCACAACCTCCATGGCATATTCCTTATGTAGAATTGGATGGAATAGATCAAGAAGTGAGTTCCCTTGGTGATGATGATCATGAATTAAGTCTTCCTAATGATGACTCTACATCCTCAATTGAACTCCTTGAACATGAGGACCCTCCTCTGATTGAGTCTGAGAATGATGTGGAAGTGGAAGTCCTTCGGAAAAGTTGGACGGGAGTTGAACATGCTTTGTCAAGATCGTTGGAGACTTCTCTACCTAGGTTGCCGTCTACTACATCATTTGAGTGGGTAAGACTTATCTCTATTCGCTTTACAGTCCCACTTGAGTATGGTATTCTTGAAACCGATGGTCAACTTAGGAAGCTTTGTGGCATAAAGCATAAGAGAAGAATGTTTAGTGGTTGGAGTTGCAAATCAAGACTCATCAAAGTTGAGACCTCAAGAGTTAGATGCAAGGGTGAGACTAGTGAACATTTGGTTGGATCTAAGAGAAGAGTTTGGTACTACATTGAGAATTTGAATTGCTTGCCACCCGGTTGGAATAATGATGATCCACTTAAAGACGGGTGTGGAAATAAGATTTGGGATCCTGACATACAAGAGGATCAACTTTGGGAGCTCAAAGCTTGTGAAGAACTCCCTCAAGGCTTGGCAAATTCACTTGGGAATGTTGAAGCTTATTGGAAGTCCAAGCGTTGGTGGAAGTTCCAAGATGAGTTCAAGCACAAGCCACAATGACAAGAAGCTCACCAAATGTCCAACTTAAGGACTTTAACTAAAAGTGCTAGGTGGGAGACACCCTACCATGGTAAACTCTTCCAATTTTATCTTTTATTTATGTTGGTAATTAATTGCATTTTTATTTTTAGTTAGAATTATTTAGTTTAAGTTATGGTTAGTTAAAAAAAATTGCACTCGACGCATAAGCGTCGATGACGCACACACGTCATGTGTCAGTGCATAATATTAACAAAATAAACAGAGAGTTGTGCTGGAACGACGCGGGAGGGGTGCCTGGCACACAAGCCAACCCACGCGTACGCGTGCCCCACGGGTACACATCCCCTGCGTTTTTGCCAATCCACGCATAAGCGTCAGCGACGCGTACGCGTGGGCTTGCCAATCAGCGTAAAAGGGTGCTTGAACAGAGAGTTTTGATGCCATGGCGCTGGAGTCGCGCGAGTAGTCACGCGTACGCGTGACCAACGCTCATGCGTCAGTGTGCATGTTTCGCCATCCACGCGTACGCGTGGTCGATGCTTACGCATGGTCGACGCTTACGTGTCACATTGCTACTTCAGTTTTCACGCATACGCGTAACCTGCGCGCGCACGTCGCACCCTGTTTTTCATTTCTTACTTCTTTCTTCTCTCCTTTCTCCTTCTTTCCTCCTCCTTTCTTACTTTCTTCTTCTTCATTTATTTAACTTCTTATCCTTATTCTCTTTCATTCTATTTTCCTTATTGCAATTGCATACTTTCACTCATTGCATTTTAATTTTGTGCATGTTTTTATTTTCTTTTCTAAATTTGATACTTTTTCTTTGGTGTTGAATTTTCTTGCTCAACTATTGAATATCTCTTGCATTATTTTGGTGCTTCATGACCTATTTTATTCTGATTGGGTAATATTGTTTAAGTCAATGCTAATCTTTTATGATACTTGTATTCCTCTTGCATTGATATGAACTTATATTGTCTTTCATGACCCGCTCTCTCCCCCATTGTTGTAATTTTTGCACTATTGATATGCCTTTTGATTCTACTATTTTTTCACTTGCATGTTGTAGCTACCATGTAATTGAGACCCTCATTACTTGGCATTAACCCACCCATATTTTATTTGTTTTTATCTTTGTTTCTGGGTTACTTTTCTTCTCTTTTCTCTTCTTTCAGGATGGCCATCAAGAAGGGAAACGGAAGACTTTTACATGGGGCAACAGACAAGTCCCTCTGCACAGTCTTTGGAGAAAAGCATTAGTTGGAGCAACCTGCCCACTTGCACATCTTAACATGCACCGAGGACGGTGCAATCTTTAAGTGTGGAGAGGTCGATACCGATCTCCGTGGGTTAGTTACTTTCCTGTCTCAACATCAATATTTAATTTGTTAGTTGTTGTATTTGCATGTTTCATTGCATGTTTGTTTGATTTTGTACATATTTTACCACTACTTGGTTGAAGTGATGAATTCTTTTTCAAGAAACTTTTTTATAGCATTTCACTAATTCGAATTAAAATTGTTAAACTTGCTTGAAGAAATTTATTTTGGAACATGGTTTAGAGCTTGAACACACAAAATCAGTAAGACTTTGAGCCTATTTGATTGGTTGCATTTTATCAACTAATATTTTAATTTTGGTGTGTATTGTTCTTTCTAAAATTGTGATCTTCGTCTTGCTTAATTCTATATTTCCATTGTTCGATGTATGCATGCACTTATATGATTGAGGCCTTTGTTTCACTGAGCTTACATACCCATATGGCCTTAACCTTTTCATTATCCTTTGTAAACCAATGTTGAGCCTACTTATCCCATTTGTTCTTTACTTTAGCACATCATTAACTCTAAGTGTAAAATAATAATATCCTTAATTTGAATCTTTGGTTAGCTTAGACTAGTAAGAGTGTTCATGATTTAAGTGTGGGGAAGTTGGGTTTGGAAATATTTGGTTTGAGAATTAGGTGTTGTATATTCTTGTAAAAATGTGCAAAACAATAGCTAAACTTATATTCTTGCATTCAATATCTTTGTTCTATGCATTGAGAAAAGACAAAAGAAAAGAAAAAAAATAACAAGAAAAAAAAGAAAAAAAAGAAAAGAAAAAGAGAAAAAAGAAAAGAAAAAGAGCAAATAAATAAAAGGGGACAAATGCCCCAAAGTAAATGTGATAGCAATGCATATGTATTGTTCTCAAAATTGGGATGTACAAATATGTGGCAAAACATAGTTAATGGGTAGTTAGGTTTTATGTTATGATTACATGGATTGTCTTAAGTTAGGTGGGAAGTTTAGGTTAATTAAGGATTCAGATTTTAGTCCACTTGGCCAAATACAATCCTACCTTAACCCTAACCCCATTACAACCCTTAAAAGACCTCTTGATATGTGTGTTTGTGCATCAAATTATTTGTTGATTGGTAGAAGAAGAGTGGTGCGCAGAAATTGTGATTACACTTTGATTATGTAAAATTCATCACTCTTTCTTTCCCTGGTAATGGCGCCAAAAACATGATGCCAATACCATGGTTCACAACTTCACACAACTAACCAGCAAGTGCACTGGGTCGTCCAAGTAATACCTTACGTGAGTAAGGGTCGAATCCCACGGAGATTGTTGGTATGAAGCAAGCTATGGTCACCTTGTAAATCTCAGTCAGGCGGATATAAAATAGTAATGGAGTTTTCGAAATTAAATAATAAAATAAGGATAGAAATAATTATGTAAATCATTGGTGAGAATTTCAGATAAGCGAATAGAGATGCTTTCGTTCCTCTGAACCTCTGCTTTCCTGCTATCTTCATCCAATCAGTCTTACTCCTTTCCATGGCTGGCTTTATGTGATACATCACCACTGTCAATGGCTACTTTCGGTCTTCTCTCGGGAAAATGATCCAAATGCCCTGTCACGGCACGGCTAATCGTCTGGAGGCATCACCCTTGTCAATGGTTTCATCCTATCCTCTCAGTGAAAATGGTCAACGCACTCTGTCACGGCACGGCTATTCATCTGTCGGTTCTCGATCATACTGGAATAGGATTTACTATCCTTTTGCGTCTGTCACTACGCCCAGCAATCCCAAGTTTGAAGCTCGTCACAGTCATTCAGTCATTGAATCCTACTCGGAATACCACAGACAAGGTTTAGACTTTCCAGATTCTCTTGAATGCCGCCATCATTCTAGCTTACACGACGAAGATTCCGATTAAGAGATCTAAGAGATACTCATTCAATCTAATGTAGAACGGAAGTGGTTGTCAGGCACGCGTTCATAGGGAATGATGATGATTGTCACGTTCATCACATTCAGATTGAAGTGCGAATGAATATCTTAGAAGCGGAACAAGTGAATTGAATAGAAAACAGTAGTACTTTGCATTAATCTTTGAGGAACAGCAGAGCTCCACACCTTAATCTATGGAGTGTAGAAACTCTACCGTTAAAAATACATAAGTGAAAGGTCCAGGCATGGCCGAATGGCCAGCCCCTCTGATCTAAGAACCAGGCGTCCAAAGATGATCCTAAGATCCTAAGATGATCAAAAGATGTCTAATACAATAGTAAAAGGTCCTATTTATAATAAACTAGTCACTAGGGTTTACAGAAATAAGTAATTGATGCATAAATCCACTTCTGGGGCCCACTTGGTGTGTGCTTGGGCTGAGCTTGAGTGTTGCACGTGTAGAGGTCCTTCTTGGAGTTGAACGCCAGCATTTGTGCCAGTTTGGGCGTTCAACTCTGGTTTTGGATCCTTTTTTGGCGCTGGACGCTAGAATTGGGCAGAGAGCTGGCGTTGAACGCCAGTTTGCGTCATCTATTCTTGGCCAAAGTATGGACTATTATACATTTCTGAAAAGCCCTGGATGTCTACTTTCCAACGCAATTGGAAACGCGCCATTTCGAGTTCTGTAGCTCCAGAAAATCCACTTTGAGTGCAGGGAGGTCAGAATCCAACAACATTAGCAGTCCTTCTTCAACCTCTAATTCTGATTTTTGCTCAAGTCCCTCAATTTCAGTCAGAAAATACCTGAAATCACAGAAAAATACTCAAACTCATAGTAAAGTCCAGAAATGTGAATTTAACATAAAAACTAATGAAAACATCCCTAAAAGTAACTAGATCCTACTAAAAACATACTAAAAATAATGCCAAAAAGCGTATAAATTATCCGCTCATCAAAGAGCAAGTCTTAGAAAGCAAGGTTAATAGAGAATTGAGAGAATTGAACCTTAAACACTTGAGTGACTAGAGTGTATACACTTTCGGTGAGGGTTCGATGCTCGATTCTTTGTTTCCGGCTTTCATGAGCTATCTTCTTTTGCAAGTTTACTCGTACTTTAGTTTATGATTTAAATTAGTGGAATCTCATTCATATTTGTTCTTGGAGAATTTGATTTACTTTTAACCAAATAGGTAGAAGTATTTAAGCATGTAGTTGCATTCATATAGATAGGTCGCATTTCATAAATTCCACCATTCCTCTTCACTCTTTTGGTTCTCTTGAGCTTAGCGTGAGAACATGCTAATGTTTAAGTGTGGGGAGATTGATAAACCCCATTTTTAGGGTTTATCTTGTGCTTAATTGAGTGGATTTTATCCTCTAAACTCACACTTATTCATATAATTCGCATGTTTTACATTTTCCTTCCTAATTTTGTGCTATGATTGAAAACATGCTTCTTTGGCCTTAAATTTGCTAATTTTAATCCTCTCTTATTACTATTCGATGTCGTGATATATTTTTTAAGTGTTTTCAGGATTTATAGGGTAGGAATGACTTAGAGGATGGAAAGGAAGCATGCAAAAGTGGAAGGAATACAAGAAATTGAAGGAATTGGTAAGTTGTCAAGTCTGACCTCTTCGTACTAAATCGATCATAACTTGAGCTACAGAGATGCAAATGAGGCGGTTTCAGTTGCGTTGGAAAGCTAACATCCAGGTCTTCAAAGATATGCAATTTGCCATAGTTTCCATGTAGTTAGGTGATGTGTACGCATAAATAATGCGTACACGTGACCTTGTGAAAGTTCAGCGACGCGTACGCGTGGGCGACGCGTACGCGTGACAGAGCCACATGCTGCACGTATCAGAAAATACTGGGGGCAATTTCTGGTCTCCTTTTGGCCCAGTTCCAAGCCCAAAAACATAGATTAGATGCTGCAGAGTGGGGGAATCAAAGGGACAATCTATCATTATTCACACATTAGGTTTTAGATGTAGTTCTCTAGAGAGAGAGGCTCTCTCCTCTCTCTAGGTTTTAGGTTTCTTAGGTTTAGCTATTTTTAATTTCAAATTTCTACTTTATTTCAATTTAGTTTCTCTTCTACTTTTATTTGTTCTACTACTCTAGTTTATCTTCTCTTGTTGATTTATTTATGTTGCCAATTTAGTTTATGAATTCTCATGTCATATTTGATTTCCCTTTTTAATGCAATTTGAAGTATTTCATGTTTATTGCTTCTTTCCTCATTTGTTGTTATTGATTCCTTACAATTGGTTGCTTAGGTTTTATTATCTCTTATTAATTTCTTTGTTTTTATGTTATGCCTTCCAAGTGTTTGATAAAATGCTTGGGAGGGTTTTAATTTAGATTTTTGCATTCTTAGCTTGGATTGATTAATTGGAGACTCTTGAATTATCAAAGGACTTTTATTGATTGGTGTTTGAGACTTGCTAGTTAGCTTAAGCTTCACTAAATCTAGTCTTTGATTAGGACTTGTGAACTTAAGTTAACTTTTCTCACTTGACTTTTCTTCATTGTTAGAGGTTAACTAAGTGAAAAGCAAAGGGCAATTACCATCATAATTGATAATAATAATGAGGATAGGACTTCCAATTCTCAATACTTGTTAGGACTTCTTGAAGAACTGAAGATTGATGGTTTAGAAGTTATAGTAAAATCTCGTTGCAGGTATAGTTACTAAACCAAGCAATCAACCTTTCTTACAAACGTTTTGGTTGTCACAAGTAACAAACCCCTTTTAAAATTGATAACCGAGTATTTAAACCTCGGGTCGTCTTCTCAAGGAATTGCAGGGAGGTGTTCTTATTATTGGTTGTGAGTTTGTAAATTGGGGGTTTTTAATGTATAAGATAAAAAGCGAGAATAGTAAATGGCAAGAAAGTAAATTGTATTAATTTAAATAGATAATAAAACTCTTGGCAAGGTATAAGAACTGGAAGTCCTATCCTTATCAATTGTGATGAGAATTGGATTTTAATCCCACTTTGTTAACCTCTAACTATGAAGGTAAATCAATTGGATTAATTAGCTTAATCCTCAGGTCCTAGTCAATTCCTATGGAAAGACTAGAGTTATTGGAGCAACTCCCAATTTTAACCACTGCTTTATTTGACAGCTCAAGCGTTACCAATTACTTAACCAAAGCCAAAAGGGAGAATTCTAAATTAAATTAAAAGCATTCATGTAAATAAAGCAAAGCAAAATTAAATCTGAAAATACCTCAAATTGCATTAATAAAAGAAATCAAATCTAACATGAATATTCATAAATTAATTGGGAAAATAAATAAAAGGAACATTGAACCTGTGACTGAAGAAGAAATAATCCTAAATCCTAAAACTAAATCCTAAGAGAGAGGAGAGAACCTCTCTCTCTAGAAACTACATCTAAATCCTAAAATTATGAATATGAAAGCTTCATTATGAATGGATGCATTTCCCCACTCTATAGCCTCTAATCTGTGTTTTCTGGGCCGTAAATTGGGTCAAAAATAGCCCAGAAATCGCTGGAGAAGAAATCTGCCACGCTGATTTTTGCCACTGCGATGCGTCCGCATGGAGCATGCGTTCGCGTCGCCTAGCGTCAGGACAACTATGGCATATTATATATCAAATCGAAGCCCCAGACGTTATCTTTCTAACGCAACTAGAACCGCATCGTTTGGACCTCTGCAGCTAAAGTTATAGCCGTTTGAGTGCAAAGAGGTCAGGCTGGACAACCTAGCAATTTCTCCAACTTCTTGTATTCCTTCCACTTTTGCATGCTTCCTTTCCATCCTCTAAACCATTCCTGCCATGTAATCTCTGAAATCACTTAACACACATATCAAGGCATCTAATGGTAATAAGAGAGATTTAAACATAGGGAACTTAAGGCCAAAGAAGCATGTTTTCAATCAAAGCACATAATTTGGAAGGCAAATGTAAAACCATGCAAATGGTATGAATAAGTGGGTAAAGAATTGATAAAAACCACTCAATTGAGCATAAGATAAACCATAAAATAGTGGTTTATCAACCTCCCCACACTTAAACATTAGCATGTCCTCATGCTAAGCTTAAGAGAAGCTATAAAGGGGTGAAGAGGAATGATAGAGAGTATGCAATGCAACCTATGAATGTAACTACGTGCAGAATGATTTTTCCTACTTGGTTAAAAGTAAATAAATCTTTTAAGAACAAATATGGACTGGATTTCACTAATTCAACTCATAAAAATGAAGTACAAATAGACTTGTAAAAAAAATAGCTTATGAAAGCCGGGAACAAATTAAAGAATCGAGCATCGAACCCTCACTAGAAGTGTATGCACTCTAATCACTCAAGTGTCTTAGGTTCGATTCTCTCAATTCTCTACTAACCTTGCTTTCTAAGGCTTGCTCTTCATCTAACAATCAACATAAATTTAATGCACAGATACACATATCAAGAGGTCTTTTAAGGGTTGTAATGGGGTTAGGGTCAAGGTAGGATTGTATTTGGCCAAGTGGACTAAAATCTGAATCCTTAATTAACTTAAACTTTCCACCTAACTTTAGACAATCCATGTAATCATAATACCACATCTAACTATCCATTAACCATGTTTTCCACATATTCATGCATTCTAATTTCAAGTACAGTACATATGCATTGTTTTCACCACTTACTTTGGGGCATTTTGTCCCCTTTTTCTTATTTGCTATTTTTTTTTCTCTTATATATATATATATATTTTTTCTTTTCTTTTATTTTTCTCAATGCATATGATTAAATTATTGGATGCATGAATCATGTTCTAAACATTTTTTTTCACATTTCAGAAAATTCTAATATACTCAATTCTCAAACCAAATGTTTCCAAATTCAACTTTCCCCATACTTAATTCATGAGTACTCTCACTAGTCTAAGCTAACCAAGGATTCAAATTAAGGACATTATTGTTTTCCGCTTAGAGTTAATGATGTGCTAAAGTAAAGAAAAAAGGGGTATAATAGGCTCAAAATTGGTTTGCAAAGGATAATGAAAGGTTAAGGCCATATGGGTATGTAAGCTCAGCGAAACAAAGGCCTCAATCATATAAGTGCAGACATACATCAAACCATGGAAATATAGAATTAAGCAAGACAAAGATCACAATTTTAGAGAGAAAAACACACACCAAAAATAAAATATTGGTTGGTAAAATGCAACCAATTCAAATAGGCTCAAAAATCTCACAAGTTTTGTGTGTTCGAGCTCTAAACCATGTTCCAGTATAATATTTCTTCAAACAAGTGTAATATTAAATTTTATTCAAATTAGTGAAATTCTCTAAAAGGTTTCTTGAAAAAGAAATTATTAATTTAACCATGTGGTAAAATATGCACACAATCAAACAAACATGCAAATGTAACAATGAACAAACAAAGAAAATAAAACAATGGTGTTTGAAAAGAAGGTAGCTAACCCCTGGAAGTCGGTATCGACCTCCCCACACTTAAAGATTGCACCGTCCTCGATGCATGCTAAGATGTGCAAGTGGACGGGCTGCTCCAACTAATGCTTTTCTTTAAGGATAGTGCAGATGGACTTGTTTGTCTCCCTTTTTAGAAGTTTCTCCCTTTTTCCGTCTTTGGTGGCCAGCCTGAAAGAAGAGAAAAAGAAGAACAGTAACCCAGAGATAAAGATAAGAAAGTAAATGAAGTATGGGTGGGTTAATGCCAACTGATAAGGGTCTCATTTACATGGAAGCTTCAACATGTACATGAGAAAACAATAGAAGCACATGGTATACCAGTGGTGCAAAATTGCAACAAAGGGGAGGAGTGTGGGTAATGAAAGTATCAATATAAGTTCATGCCAATGCAAATGAAGTGCAAGTATCATAAAAGATTGGCATTGGAAGATAATTAATATCATCCCACAGTGTAAAACAAGTCACTAAAAATAATTCAAGAAAAGATGCAACAGTTGACTAAGAACATTTAACACCAATGGTAAAATAATAAATTTAGAAAAGAAAAAACAAAAATATGCACAAAATTAAAATGCAATGAATAAAATATGCAAATAAATTAAGTAAAATAGAATGAAGGTGAAAGGGAATGAGAAGTGAAAGAAATAAAGTGAGAAAGAAAGGAGAAAAGATAGAAGAAATTAGGATTAGAGAAGAAAAGATAAGATAATTGGCGCTGATCTGCATAAGTTGTGCGGCGCAGGCGACGCTGACGCGTGAGTGACGCGGTCGCGTGGTGCGCGATAAGGTCAGGTGACGCGGACACATGGGTCATGCGATCGTGTGGCTTGATTTGTGCGATTAGCGCGAGTGCAGCCTCGCGGTCGCACAACTCTTTGTGTAAAATTCTTTCTGCCAAATTTTGGGTGACGCGGTCGCGTGGTTGACGCGATAGCGTGAATGGCCATTTTCTTAAAATGATACGACCGCGTGGGGCACGTGGTCGCGTAGTAGGGCTTGGGCTACCAGCACGAGTCCAGCCCAATTCCAGCTCAACTTTCGGCCATACACCTTTTTACGTCGATTTACAGGTCCACGCGGTTGCGTGGGTGACGCGGACGCGTGAGGAGGCATTTTTTTCACATGACACGGACGCGTCAGCGATGTGGTCGCATGGATCAATTTGTGCCAAAGGCACGCCTCCAGCCACGCTCTCGCGTGACTCTCTGTTCAATTTTCTTTTCTTCCCAATGCACTGGCGACGCGGACGCGTCAGCGGTGCTGCCGCGTCGCGTGCGTGTTTTTTTTTTTGATGCAGTATGCAGAATGCAAAATGACATGGATGTTATGAGTAATTCCAGGTTCAATGAAATAAAATAAAATAAACTCAAAAACAAACAAAACAAAATAAAATTAAAAATTGAAAAAGGAACAATCATACCATGGTGGGTTGTCTCCCACCTAGCACTTTTAGTTAAAGTCCTTAACTTGGACATTTGGTGAGCTCCTTGTCATGGCGGCTTGTGCTTGAACTCATCCAGGAATCTCCACCAATGTTTGTAACTCCAATGGCCTCCGGGGTCCCAAACTAGGCGCAGAAAGCCTTCAAGTAAGTTAAAGCAAGTGACAAGGCCTGATGACAAGTCATCTTAGCCTAGTTTCACTAGCCTTTTTCTTTTGTTTTCAATTGAATTATGCACTTTCTTGAGCCATAAGCAAGCCAATTGGGTAGATTTCATGCTTCCTTTGATTTAATCAACCATGTATGAATTCATGCTATTTCATGAGGTTTTATGCTATAATTGTCACATATTATGAAAGAATGAATATCTCATGATTTTGAGCATAGCTTTGATGTGTTTGGTTGATTAATGATAGGTGAAGAAAGCTTGGAGAAAGGTTGAAGCAAGAAGGAATGGCTAGGAGGAAGAGAGGACAAAATGTTTGAGCAAAAGTTTGCCTCAAACTTTAGCTCAAACTTTTGGAATAAGTGAAAATGAACCAGGGAGTAAAAAGCTGGACCAAAAGTTTGCCTCAAACTTTTGTGCAAACTTTTGGGCAAAAAGCTGGAGCAAAAGTTAGCCTCAAACTTTTGTGCAAACTTTTGGACAAAAAGCTGGAGCAAAAGTTAGCCTCAAACTTTTTGGCAAACTTTTGGCATCACAAATCAACACCCTGGAGAGCAAAAGTTTGCGCCAACGTTAGCCTCTAACTTTTTGGCTAACGTTGGTGCCATGAGTGTGCAAGGGGAGGCCAACGTTGGAGCAAAAGTTTGACCCCTAACTTTTGCCCCAACGTTGGTATCAGCAAAGAAGGGTGGCTGATGTGAAAAGTTGGAGTAAAAGTTAGCCTCAAACTTTTGCTCAAACTTTTACTCAAGCTTTCATGATTCCAAACCCGGTTCAATTCGGTTCTTTTCCAAACTCCAAGAGCAATCAACCAAGGCCTCTATCAACCCAATTCTATCAAGAGCAAAGGCCCAATTGAAGGCTTGAAGACCATTTAAAGAAAGTGTATAAATAGCATAGGATTTAAGTTTTTAGGAGAGCTTCCCTTTTTAGTTTTCATAGAGAGCTTTCTTTTCGGTTTTGATTGGGTAGTTTGGTAGAGAGCTCACTTTTACATTCTAGCATTGTTGTTTTAATTCAAGAGAATTGGGGAGGAGAATTGATCTCTCTTCTTCCTTGTTCTTGCCCAGCACTCTTTAATTTTCTTGCTTCGGATCTTGGGTGGAGAATTGAAGAACTTCTGTTTCAATCTCACCTTGGGATCTTGTTTAATTCTCTGCTTAATTGAATTTCAGTTTCTGTTACTTGCTCTCTCATCTACTTTCTCTGCAATTTACATTTCCTTTGCAATTACTCTTGTTGGATCTAGGAAGGCATTGAGATCTAGACTTGGTTATCTAGTCTCTTGGGTCCTGAGATCTGAATTCCAATTTTACATCCTCTGTTTAATGCTTTTCAATTTCATTTACATTTCTGTTTTAAGATCCGGTTCAATTCAAGTCATCCTTTACTTCTCTGTTTGTTGCAATTTACTTTTCCTTGTTTAAATTCTGCAAATCCAATTCCCAATTTCCTTTACAATTCAAGCCATTTACATTTCTTGCACTTTAAGATTCTGCAATTTACATTTCTTGCATTCTAAGTTTCTGCCATTTAATTTCTTGTTCTTTAAGATTCAGCACCTTAAATTTCAGTTCTCTTTAATTTCATGCCAATTACCCATTCCCTTTACTTTCTATGCAATTTAAATTCTGCAAATCACAAATCTCTCAACCAAATCTTGATTCGCTTGACTAAATCAACCACTAAAGTAAAATTGCTCAATCCTTCAATCCCTGTGGGATCGACCTCACTCCCGTGAGTTATTATTACTTGATGCGACCCGGTGCACTTGCCGGTTAGTTTTGGGTGTTTCGGAGAAATTCGTTTTTCCACAAAAATATCCCATCAAGTTTTTGGCGCCGTTGCCGGGGATTGATTAGATTGACAATGATTAAGTAAGGTGGTGATCTAGATCTAGCATTTTTATTTTCTGTTTCTCTAATTTTCAATTAACCCGCTAACTGTTTGAATTTTTGCTTAAGCTAACTAAAACTTCATTCTAGCAGTAGATTGAAGTGTCACTGGTTTGTGTGTTTCTTATGTTCTGAGTGTATGTCAGGTACAAGAAGAACCACACCCACTTTTCATGAACAAGACGAAAGAACTCTCAGGAGGTTAAGAAGAGCTGAAAGAGGGAAAAATATTGTTGGAGAAGAGGAATCAGAAGAAGAATTCCAAGATATGGAGGAACATTCAACCAATCCACCTGGTGGAGCAGACAATAACAACAACAACCCACCCCAGAGGAGAGTTTTGGCCTCCTATACCTTTGCAAATGCTAGGCATTGTGGAAGCAGCATTCTCACCCCTAATGTCAATGCAAACAACTTTGAATTGAAGCCACAACTCATTACATTGGTCCAAAACAACTGCTCGTTTGGGGGAGGACCATTGGAGGACCCAAATCAACATCTATCTACCTTCTTAAGGATTTGTGACACTGTCAAGTCCAATGGCGTGAATCCTGAGACCTACAAGCTTCTGTTGTTCCCATTCTCATTAAGGGACAAGGCTGCACAATGGCTTGAAACTTTTCCTCAAGGAAGAATCACTAGCTGGGATGATTTGGTGACTAAATTTCTAGCCAAATTCTATCCACCTCAAAGAGTTATCAGGCTGAAAACTGAGGTACAAACATTCACACAATTGGATGCTGAAAATCTGTATGAAGCATGGGAGAAATACAAGGCTCTGCTGAGGAAATGTCCACCAGAAATGTTCACTGAGTGGGACAAGCTACAGAACTTCTATGAAGGACTCACTCTAAAGGCTCAAGAATCACTTGACCACTCAGCTGGAGGATCACTGCAACTGATGAAAACAGCAGAAGAAGCTCAAAATCTTATTGACATGGTGGCCAACAATCAATATTTCTTTGCTCACCAAAGAAATCGCCAACCATCACAAAGGAGAGGAGTAATGGAGCTAGAAGGAGTGGACTCAATCTTGGCTCAAAACAAGATGATGCAGCAGCAAATTCAACAATAATTTGAGCAAATGGCCAAGAGGATTGATAGCCTCCAAGTTGCAGCAGTTAACACAAGCCAACCATCATCCACATGGGGGCAAAATGAAGAAACTCAAGAAGAACAACAACAAGAGCAAGTATAGTATATGCACAACCAAGGACCAAATGAAGTGTATGGTGATACATACAATCCATCCTGGAAGAACCACCCAAACCTCAGATGGGGAGATAATCACACCCAAAACCAACAACCATGGCAGAGGAACTCGAACCAAAACAACCCAAGAAGCAACCAAAACCACAACCAACAGCAAACTAACCAGAACCCCTACAGAAAACCTTAAAACAACTACCCCAACCCCAACCAGTACCAATCCAATAACCAACCCACCAACCAAAATGCCTACCATCCACCACCCACATCTCATAACCCACCTCAAGTATCACCTGAATCTCAAAGACTCACTAACTTGGAGACCTTGATGGATAAATTGTTGAAACACCAAGAAATGACAACCAAGAATGATGAAGCCTCCATAAAGAGCCTAGAGAGGCAGATGGGGCAAATCTCCAAGCAGATCTCTATTGAGAGACCTTCAAGCTCTCTGCCGAGTGACACAATTCCAAATCCTAAGGAAGAATGCAAGGCAATACAATTAAGGAGTGGGAGAACATTGGTGAGCAACAATGACACTACAAAGAAGCAAGCAGAGAGCAGCAAAAGACCAATAGAAGATGAGGAGCAAACAAAGGAAGATGAAGCCAAGAATCAAGTTGTGATGCCAAACAAGAGCACTGAGAAACTCAAAGAGAAGGATAACCAGTCACACGGTTCAAAAGAAGTAACTCAGGGACAGCAGCAAATAGGAAAGAGCATCACACCTCCACTGCCATATGCCCAGAGGTTCAACAAAGAAACTAAGGACCAACATTTTCATAAGTTCCTTGAGACTTTCAAAAAGCTGGAAATCAATATTCCCTTGGTTGAAGCACTTGAGCAAATGCCTCTGTATGCCAAGTTTTTGAAGGAGCTTATCAACAAGAAAAGAAGTTGGGATGAGAAAGAAACCATACTGCTTACTGAGGAATGCAGAGCCTTGATTCAAAAAGGGCTTCCTCCAAAACTTGAGGACCCAGGGAGCTTTTTGCTACCTTGCACCATTGGGGAATTAACCATCACTAAAGCAATGTGCGATCTAGGAGCAAGTATCAACTTAATACCATCCTCCTTGGTAAAAAAGTTGCATATAGAGGAAGTTAAACCAGTACAGATATCTCTAGAGCTAGTAGATAAGTCAACAGTATACCCCAGGGGTTTGATTGAAAACCTTCTGGTCAAGGTGGACAATTTCATATACCCTACAGATTTTGTGGTTCTGGATTCAGATGGGGATGATGGTGATTCTATTATACTGGGAAGGCCATTCTTGGCCACTGCTAGAGCTATCATAGACATAGAGCAAGGAGAACTAACTCTCAGGATGCATGATAAGAGTGTGACTCTGAAAGTATTACCAGAAGCCCAGTTTAGTAATAGGAGGAGGGACTCTATGGAAATTGACAAGGTGATTCACAACAATATCCCAAGGCAGAAGACTGTGCAGAAGGATAAAAAAGTCCAAGAGGATATTGGAGTATTAGCCACTGAAGAGAGAAATCCCCAAGGTAAGTCTACAGCCATAAAAGAAAGATCAACAAAAAAAAGGATGAAACGCAGAAACAAAACAAAAAGGGGTTGGAAGAACAGGAAGATTCCAACAGAGGGGCTTTCCAAAGGTGACAAAGTGCAATTAATATATCAACAACTGGGAGCAAGCCGACAGACTGATGACTATTACAATGTTAGCAACATACTCTCGTTGGAACATGCTGAAATTGAACACCAGAGAACAAAGAGGAGGATCACAGTCAGGGGGGACAAGTTGAGGCACTACAATCCTCAACCACCATAAAAGAAAGCCCCAATGTCAAGCTAGTGACAATAAAAGAGCGCTCCATGGGAGGCAACCCATGATTTAAGATTTATGTCATTTTAAATTCAATAAGCTATGATCATCTGAGCATGAAATTTGTTTTCATGGACTAACTCAATGAATGCATAAATTTTTTTTTTCATATGCTAAGACTTCTAAAGTTTGGTGTGCCTTCAAGCACACCAAACCAGTGTTACAAACATTTTCACATTATATGCCTAGCATATGACCAAACACTAAGTTTGGTGTTTCTCTTCTCATGAAAATAAAAAAATTATGCATCAATGATCATACATTATCTCTTACTGAGACTTTTCAATTAAAAAGAAATCATATTCTGTGATGAAGGCATCAATTGTGATTTACTACTAGCATCTCACATTTACCCCTTAAGCAAGATACAAGTTTGGTGTTCACCAAACTTTGACGCACGGATTTAGGGACACAATTGATCCTTCATGAAAAAAAAAAGAGAGAGAAAAAGGAAAATTATGATGAAAACATTTCTTATAAACATTTGACCAAGAATGACATTGGGATTTCAATTTCACTAGTTGGAGGAAGAAACACATATTTTTAACTATATGACCAAACATTAAGTTTGGTGTCCTCCAAGAAAAGTCACGGTTCAAATGGATATAAGGAATGGTGATTCATATAGTGTTAATGAAAAAAAAAAAGAGAAAAGCACCATTGCCACAGCTTGATATAGTTAATGAGTGTTGTCTTGTTGTGATGACTAGGTGGTCAAAGAACACTTTATGAAAGAGACAAGACAGAGGAAAGCATAGCATGAAGACAAAATCTCATCACATGCCTCAAAAAGAGAATCTGTCACTCCTTGAAATGATCACGGCAAAGACAATTGAAGAAGCAAGCTTTGTCTTCATTCATCCTTACATGCACACCTTTGATTCACATAGTATCCAATAGCATCCTAGCCCTTCATTGTTCATTTAAATAACATACCACCAACAAGCCATGCATGTGACCGAACCCTTGCACTCCAACCATTTAAACTTCCCTTCATCATTTCTCATCATAACAAGCTCGGCCTCAAATTTCATCTTTCTCCAAACACACATCAAAATCTCTAACATTCTTCACACTCCCTTTAACCTCAAGAGTCTCAAACAACCAAGTGATCATAGCCTCTTCCTCAAGAACCAAACGAAGAAGAGGGAAAGATCCCATGGTGGAGGAGAGCACCCCTGAATATGACCGATGGAGATTCAAATATCGGTACCATCAGATGCAAATTAAATGGATGAATGAGAAGAAGATATATCCAGAAATTCCACTCTTGCTGCCGGATGATGGATGCCAAGAAATGAAGGAGAAAATTCGAAAGAGGAGGTGGGAGGAACTCATATCACCAATCACCCGAATCAATGCTAATATCATAAGAGAGTTCTATGCCAATGTCTTAAGGCTTGACATGAGTGAGGCCCCAACATACAAGAGCTATGTGCGGGGAGTGGAAGTAGATTTTAGCTCGGATGCAATCAAGAAAGTCTTGGGACTAAAATCAGTCCGCTTTAGTGAACCGGGATACCACCAAAGGGTAAATGGTGATCCGGATTATGATGGGATTGCTAGAGATATTTGTATGGAGAACTCAGAGTGGGAAGGAGATGACAAGAATAAATACAAGTATTTGAAGAGAGTTAGCCTTACCCCGGAAGCAAAGGGATGGTATGAGCTGCTGAAAAGATCAATTCTGGGCACAGTAAACACCTCAGAAGTTAACAGGAATAGAGCTATTATGTTGCATTGCATAATTGTGGGAGGAGAGGTAAAAGTTCATGAAATCCTAGCAAAAGACATTCAAAAGTTTGCTGAGAAGAACTCGGCCGGGTCTTGGTTATACTATCCAAGTACCATTTGGAGGCTGTGTGCAAAAGCTAAAGTGCCAATGGAAGAAGAGAATCTAATGTGGTTAAGCCAAGGCATGCCTATAACCATTGAAAGAATGATGATGGCTCCTAAAGCACATCAAGGCCAAAGACCACATGGAAGAAGGCAAAGAGAAGAACTAATGGAGGGAGAAGAATTACAAGAGGAAGAAGAGCCACAAGAGGAGGAGGAACAGCAGCACATTCCTCTACATAACAATCTGGACATGGCTCAAATGCAGGAAGCAATTGGAAGATTATCACAACAGTACATGAGAATTCAAGAAAGGCAAAAGGAATACCATTCACTATACATGAAAAACCAACAAGAACAAGAAGAACGGGAGATAAGAATGATGAACAAACAAAGTGAATTTGAGTCAAAATTCCTTGTGATGCAAGAAGAGCATGCTTTTCAATCTCATGAATCATTTGGAAAGTTGGAACAAATGCAAGCTGAAAATTTGAGGGCTCTCAAAGAGTTCACAACACTCCAAGATGCAAGATATGAAGTCCAAGCAGACTACAACATCAATAGTCAAATCAAGCTGAACTATATTGGAGAGCATCTGCACAACATGGATCTAGCTTTTCCAACTTTTGATGAATTCTTCAAAAGGAGAAGTGAGATAGAAGTAAGCAATGCAATGAAGCTTGAAGATAGAGTAGAGGAAGCGATGAATAGAGCTGGTTTCTGGCGGGATCAACAGACAACAGACATGGACACAGGGAACACCAGCAACCAGGTGTATGAAAGAAGAAAGAAAAAGCATGACAAATGAAAGGTGGACTTGCTCCTTGTTCATCACTACAAAGAAAAAAAGCATGCATTGTGTCTGTTTTAAGTGGTCCTTGCATCTTTAAGTAGTTATCATAATTAATAATCTTTGTATCATGTTTGTTTCTCTTAGAATAAGTAAGCTAGTCTATGTGTGTGCTTGTATGTTTACTTTCACTGAACAAAACGCATGCTTTGTCCCCTGCATTTTCAATTCAATAAAAGAAATGTTTGAATGTGAAGTGAGATAGTTCTCTGTTAGATAGAAGTACAATAAAAGTAAGTGGTGGTATGTATGTGTGATTGTATGATAGCTCACTTTTAGTGAATAAGAAAACTAGGATGTCTCCCTCTAAGTAGAAAGTAGCCTACTGTCTATGAATCTCAATCAAATAAAAATCCTTGGTTAGAAAGAAAAAAAAAGAGAAAGAAAAAAAAGGAGAGAAAAAGAAATAGCCAAAGAGTGGTAGAACAAAAGAAAAACAAAAAGAAACAAAGTTGGACACCAATAGCTTGAACCTTAGAACATATGCCTGTGGTGTCTTTGTATTAGGATCTGCTTGGATTATTAAGCTCTTTGGAGTGCATCAACACTTGATGACTTGGGTTAACTAACCCGGGATCATCAGCTGAAAGTCCACTATCAAGAGCAACCTAACTACAAGGCATTTAGTAGCCCAAAGAGGTGCTGGGCATCAATGTTCTAAGAAGGAATGTGAGCCAAGTGTCTATAGTGAATAATGTGTCAAGTATAAAGAAAAGGAAATGAACTTGCTACACATGACACTCAAATAAAGCTTATGAACAAGATAATAGCCAAGGATAAAGGAATAATGAGAGGTCATAGCAGTATGTTACTTGAAGCTTGAAGTAGGCTTTCTAGGCTTAAGAATCAATAAGAGGTGAGTGTGTACATATCCACATAAAACCCCATGAACTACTAATAACACTCTACTAGCATGAACATCCTCTTCCATTTCATTCTTTCTTCTCAATAAATCATTTCTTGCTTGGGGACAAGCAAGCTTTAAGTTTGGTGTTGTGATGACAAGTCATCTTAGCCTAGTTTCACTAGCCTTTTTCTTTTGTTTTCAATTGAATTATGCACTTTCTTGAGCCATAAGCAAGCCAATTGGGTAGATTTTCATGCTTCCTTTGATTTAATCAACCATGTATGAATTCATGCTATTTCATGAGGTTTTATGCTATAATTGTCACATATTATGAAAGAATGAATATCTCATGATTTTGAGCATAGCTTTGATGTGTTTGGTTGATTAATGATAGGTGAAGAAAGCTTGGAAAAAGGTTGAAGTAAGAAGGAATGGCTAGGAGGAAGAGAGGACAAAAAGTTTGAGCAAAAGTTTGCCTCAAACTTTAGCTCAAACTTTTGGAATAAGTGAAAATGAACCAGGGAGTAAAAAGCTGGACCAAAAGTTTGCCTCAAACTTTTGTGCAAACTTTTGGGCAAAAAGCTGGAGCAAAAGTTAGCCTCAAACTTTTGTGCAAACTTTTGGACAAAAAGCTGGAGCAAAAGTTAGCCTCAAACTTTTTGGCAAACTTTTGGCATCACAAATCAACACCCTGGAGAGCAAAAGTTTGCGCCAACGTTAGCCTCTAACTTTTTGGCTAACGTTGGCGCCATGAGTGTGCAAGGGGAGGCCAACGTTGGAGCAAAAGTTTGACCCCTAACTTTTGCCCCAACGTTGGTATCCGCAAAGAAGGGTGGCTGATGTGAAAAGTTGGAGTAAAAGTTAGCCTCAAACTTTTACTCAAACTTTTACTCAAGCTTTCATGATTCCAAAACCGGTTCAATTCGGTTCTTTTCCAAACTCCAAGAGCAATCAACCAAGGCCTCTATCAACCCAATTCCATCAAGAGCAAAGGCCCAATTGAAGGCTTGAAGACCATTTAAAGAAAGTGTATAAATAGCATAGGATTTAAGTTTTTAGGAGAGCTTCCCTTTTTAGTTTTCATAGAGAGCTTCCCTATTTGTTGCAATTTACTTTTCCTTGTTTAAATTCTGCAAATCCAATTCCCAATTCCCTTTACAATTCAAGCCATTTACATTTCTTGCACTTTAAGATTCTGCAATTTACATTTCTTGCATTCTAAGTTTCTGCCATTTAATTTCTTGTTCTTTAAGATTCAGCACCTTAAATTTCAGTTCTCTTTAATTTCATGCCAATTACCCATTCCCTTTACTTTCTATGCAATTTAAATTCTGCAAATCACAAATCTCTCAACCAAATCTTGATTCGCTTGACTAAATCAACCACTAAACTGAAATTGCTCAATCCTTCAATCCCTGTGGGATCGACCTCACTCCCGTGAGTTATTATTACTTGATGCGACCCGGTGCACTTGCCTGTTAGTTTTGGGTGTTTCGGAGAAATTCGTTTTTCCAAAAAAATATCCCATCAAGGCCCCAAGAGTGTTGATTGCCAGAATGAATTCCGGGGTCCCAAATCTTGCTTGTGCACCCGTCTTCTTGTTGATCATTATGATTCCATCCGGGTTGCAAGCAATCTGAATTCTTACTAAAGTGGCCAAACAGCTTCCTAGACCCATTCAGTTGAGCTCTACACCAACCTTTGCGTGTAAACTTAAAGCTTCCAACCATAATGAACCTTGCAGGACAATTCTTACCACTGACCATCTTCCTCTTACTCTTTATGCCACAAAGAGCTCTAAGTTGACCATCCGTCTCCAGTAGCCCATATTCAAGTGGAATTAGAAAGCTAAGGGATATGAATTTTACCCACTTGAATGTTGTGAAGGATGATGGCAACTTAGGGGGAGGGGTCTCCAATAACTTTGGCAAGGTGATTTCAAGCTCCACTCCCTTGTGCTCTTTGATAATTTCCACCTCTTTGCAAACTTCTTTAATTTCAACCTCTTCCTCTTGGTAGCTTTCTTCCAATTCAATCTCTTCTTCATTACTTACCAAGGGCATGGGAGGTAGTGCTTTTTCTTCTTTAATTTCCATCTCTTGACCAACCTCTTCCAAGTCTTCAACCATGATATGCCTTGGAGGTTGTACACCCTCTTCAGCATCAATTTCAATTGCCCTGGAAGGAGGTTCCATAACCTGACTTTCCCATGGAGGGTCAGCATCTCCTAAGTCTGCAACCACTTCTTCCTCTTCAATAATTACAACTTCCTCCACTTGTTCCAGCACGAAGTCATGCTCCGTACTGTCCACTGGAGTTTCTAATATCTCCTTCATGCTACGTTCTTCATTAGATTGTCCACATGAAGCCATGGGGGTTTCTTGAGTGTCCGAACGTCGGAAAGATAATTGATTTATTGCTTGATTCAATTGGTGAAGGGTTGCAAGAAATTGATCCACTATTTCCTTGTGACGATCCTGTGATTCTTGTTGCGCTTGGATATCATAAGTAGGACCATAAGGCTCTTGGATTGATCGATATAGATATGGTGCATATGGAGGTGGTGGTTCTTGGGAGTAATTGGGTTGGAATTGGGGTGGTTCTATATATGGTTCATATGGTTCATAAGGTGGTTGGTATGGTGGATGTAGGTTAGGATCATATGAAGGTGAATGGTGGTAGTTGGCTTGTGAGTGTGGTGGTTCAAAGTTGTGTTGAGGAGGTTCATAGGCATATGATGGAGGTCCATCATATCTATCATCTTGGTATGCCCTCTGGAATGGCTCTTGACTATAGTAATTTGGTGGATGTTGGTTGTCACGGAAGTGTCCACCATAACTATTGTCTTAGTATGCATCGTGGAATGATCTTTGTCTGTGGTACTGTGGAAGGTGTTGTTGCCGGAAGGGTTGATAAGATCCTCGTGGCTCCTTCCATCTCTGATTGTTTTGACCTTGATGCATGTTCCTGTTATAATTTCCATTCCTTGCAACAACATTGGAACCAAACTCAAAGCGAGAGGGGTGAGAACTCATAGTTAGTTAATAAAAATTTAAAAACAAAAATAAAAGCAAATTTGAAATTCAAATTTTTGAATTTGAAAATTAAAATTAAAATTTTGAATTTTTAAATTTGAAAATTGAAAATTGATTTTTTTTTTAAAATAAGATAGGATAAGATAAAAATTTTTAAAATAAAAATCTGAAATTTTTTTTTCGAAAAAATCAATTTAAAAGTGAATATTTACAATAACCAATAATAAGGCACACGTTTACAATTCCCCGGCAACGGCACCAAAGATTGACATGGCGGAAATTGGCGAGCCAAGAATTGTTATAAAATATGCGTTGCAAGTATAGTTCTTAACCAACCAGAAATCCGCTTATCAATTTAGAAGGGTTGTCACAAAAATTAAAATTAAAATACTGGGAGTATGAATCCCAGGTCGTCTCCCAACGAGTTGCAGAAAGGTGTGCTATTTTATTAATCAGATATTTTCAAAAAGAGTTTGAGTTGAATAAACAAGAAATTAAATTGGAGAAATTAAGTAATTTAAATAAAAGCCTTGACTGGGAGTAGATTAGTTGGAAGCCATATTCTTGTTGCAGTACTCTCAAGATTAATTGATAATTGAAGGTTGTTCTGTTTAGTTATCCCTTACTAGGTAAGGAAAAGTCAAACAAGTTGGAATGCTGTTTCTATTCACAAGTCCCAATCCGCTTACTTGGAAGGACTGGCGTTAGTGACTAGAGAACAATCCAACAATAAACCCAATTACAATTTCTCCTTTGAGCATTCCAACTCAAGGGTTCCTTTCAATCAACTCCCCATCAAGTTAGGGAACTACTCGCTCATTGTGAATGTGGAATTCATGAAATAGAAAAGAGAATTAAAGAAAGATATGATAAATAAAACTCAAAGGAATCAATTAAAACTAAAAGTAACTCTTGTATTAATAAATTCTAAAATAATCCAATAGTAAAATTGAGTAAATCAAAGGACATGGAAGAGTAAAGCCAAGTAAAGAAAACGAACTAGAATGACGAAGTCTTGATGAGGTAATAACTCTTCTCAATATCCCAATGCAAAGAGCAATAGAAAATAAAATCCTAAGAACTATGAATGTGTAGGGAGAAAAACCTAGAGGAGGAGTAAAAACTAGATCTAAAAACTAAAACTGTGTAGAATGAATGTTGTTTTGGTTTTTGCATGTTCTCTGGCTCTAGTCTGCTTTCTAGGCCGAAAACTGGGTCAAAACAGGGCCCAAAATCGCCCCCAGCGATTCTGCAGATTATGCAGATCGCACACGTCACGCGATCGCGTCATTCATGCGGACGCATCATTCGGAGTTTTGTTTTGCCACGCGGGCGCATCGTCCACGCCTCCGCGTCACTTGTGCTATTCCAATCCACGCGGTCGCGTGAGCCATGCAGCCACGTCACTGCGATTTCCTCTCTTTCGCGCGGTCGCGTGAGCCATGCGGCCGCGTCACTTCTCGCTGGTCATCTCCTCAATTTCTTGTGTTCCTTCCATTTTTGCAAGCTCCCTTTACAATCTCCAATTCATTCATGCCCTATAAAGCCTGAAGCACTTAACACACAGATCACGGCATCGAATGGAATAAAGGAGAATTAAAATACATAATTAAAAGTCTCTAGGAAGCAAGTTTTCAATCATGTAATGATTTTAGGAAGGAAATATAAATGCATGCTAATCATATGAATAAGTGGGTAAAAATCATGATAAAACCACACAATTAAACACATTATAAACCATAAAATAGTGGTTTATCAACCTCCCCACACTTAAACATTAGCATGTCCTCATGCTTAGTTGAAGGAGATAAAACAAATGAGTGGGAACATCTAAAAACTCATGCAATGCAATGCAATGCAACCTATATATGTAAATGCAACTATATGATTCTTGTCCACTTGATCAAAAGTAAATAGGCTCTTCAAAACAATTACAAATCAAATTCCACTAATTCAATTCTTATACAGCAAGAATAGATAAAAATGCAAGAAGATAGCTCATGAAAGCAGGGAACATAGAATTTCAAGCATTGAACCCTCACTGATGATGTATGTATACTCTAGTCTCTCTAGTGTATAGGGTAATCACTCTATCCTTCTCTAATCTTGCTCTCTAATTTTTGTTCTTCTCCTAATCAATCAACAACATTTAATATATCAATGCAAACATCATGAGGTCTTTTCAAGGTTGTAATGGGGCCAAGGTAAGGGTAGGATTGTATTTGGCCAAGTGGACTAAAATATGAATCCTTAATTAACTTAAACTTTTCCCACCTAACTTTAAGACAATCCATGTAATTACAATGCAAAATCTAACCATCCATTAACCATGTTTTCCACATATTCATGCATTCTAATTTCAAGTACAGTACATATGCATTGCTTTCACCACTTACTTTTGGGGTATTATGTCCCCTTTTTGCTTAATTGCTCTTCTTTTTTTTTAATATATATATATATATATATATATATATATATATAATTTTTTTTCTTTTCTTTTATTTTTCTCAATGCATATGATTAAATTATTGGATGCATGAATCATGTCCTAAACATTTTTTTTTTACATTTTCAGAAAATTCTAACATACTCAATTCTCAAACCAAATGTTTCCAAATTCAACTTTCCCCATACTTAATTCATGAGCACTCTCACTAGTCTAAGCTAACCAAGGATTCAAATTAAGGACATTATTGTTTTTTGCTTAGAGTTAATGATGTGCTAAAGTAAAGAACAAAGGGGTATAATAGGCTCAACATTGGTTTGCAAAGGATAATGAAAGGGTAAGGCCATATGGGTATGTAAGCTCAGTGAAATAAAGGCCTCAATCATGTAAGAGTATGCATACATCAAACCATGGAAATATAGAATTAAGCAAGACAAAGATCACAATTTTAGAGAGAAAAACACACACCAAAAACAGAATTTTGGTTGATAAAATGCAACCAATTCAAATAGGCTCAAAAATCTCACTGGTTTTGTATGTTCGAGCTCTAAACCATGTTCCAAAATAATATTTCTTCAAACAAGTGTAACAAAAAATTTTATTCAAATTAGTGAAATGCTCTAAAAGGTTTCTTGAAAAAGAAAATATTACTTCAACCAAGTGATAAAATATGCACAAAATCAAATAATCATGCAATCAAACATGCAAATGCAACAACTAACAAGGAAAATAAACCATTGGTGTTGAGATAGAAGAGTAACTAACCCATGGAGATCGGTATCGACCTCCCCACACTTAAAGATTGCACCGTCCTCGGTGCATGCTGAGATGTGCAGGTGGACAGGTTGTTCCAACTGGCACTTTTCTCCAAAGATTGTGCAGATGGACTTGTCTTGTTTTCCCATGTAAACGTCTTCCGGTTCCCTTCCGGGTGGCCATCCTGAAAGAAAAAGAGAAGAAAACTAACCCAGAAATAGAGATAAGAAAATAAATGAAGTATGGGTGGGTTAATGCCAAATGAAAAGGGTTTCATTTACATGGAAGCTTCAACATATACGTGAGAAAACAATAGAAGCCATGGCATACCAGTGGTACAAAATTTGTAACAATGGGGAAGAGAGTGCAAGACAATATAAATTAATGTCAATACAAAATTAATACAAATATCATAAAAGATTAGCATTGACTTAAATAATATTACCCAACAGTGTAAAACAAGTCACTGAGCACCAAAATAAATTCAAGAAAAGATGCAACAGTTGAATAAGAAAATTGTAACACCAAAGGAAAAATAATTAATTTAGAAAAGAAAATAAAAATATGCACAAAATTAAAATGTAATGAATGAAATATGCAAATAAATTAAGTAAAATAAAATGAAGGTGAAAAAGAATGAGAAGTGAAGGAAATAAAGTAAGAAGGAAAGAAGAAAAAAAAAGAAAAGATAGAAGAGAATAGGATTAGAAAAGAAAAGACAAGATAATTGGCGCTGATCTGGATAAGTTGTGCGGCGCAGGCGACACGGACGCGTGAGTGATGCGGTCGCGTGGTGCGTGAAAAGGTCAGGTGACGTGGACGCGTGGGTCACGCGATCGCGTGGCCTGATTTGTGCGATTGGCACGAGTGCAGCCTCGCGTTCACACAACTCTCTGTTCGAAACTCTTTTTGCCAAATTATTGGGTGACGCGGTCGCGTGGTTGACGCGATCGCATGGATGGCCTTATTTCCAATATGACGCGGACGCGTGGGTGACGCGTTCGCGTGGGAGGACTTGGGCTTCTAGCACGAGTCCAGCCGTACTCCAACACAACTTTCGGCCATGCACCCCTTTACGTCGATTTTACAGATCACGCGACCGCGTGGGTGACGCGATCGCGTGGGAGGCATGTTTCCCATATGACGCGGACGCGTCAGCGACCCGGTCGCGTGGGATGATTTGTGCCAAAGGCACGCCTCTAGCCACGCTCCCGCATGACTCTCTGTTCGATTTATCATTCTCTCTGAGCCACCTGCGACGCCATTTGACATTTTGTTTAAGCTAATGATGAGACAGCCACACCATCTGCCGGCCCCTCTTCCTCTACAGCTACTCCTGCTACCACCACTACACCTCCACCTGCCTCAGAGCCGGTTTATCACTTAGTGCACCGCCTGTTTTGGCAGCTTGACCAGATGGAGCGCCGCAACCGACGACGATACGAGAGATCTGAGCGTCGCAGCAAGCGACGCTATGAGCACCTGAAGCTGATGATCCGTGTTGGCAGCGACATCCCCTCCAAGCCTGACACCCCATTAGAGCCATCTGAGGAGGAGGTGGATGCTCATGAGGCAGAGACCCACCCCCAGAGAGAGGCTGCACAGGCAAGCACGGAGCAGGCTGCATCACATCAGGAGGCCCCGCATCAGATTCAGGCTGCAGACCCTGAGGTTCCTATTCAGTCAGCACCTCCTCTGCAGCAGGAAGATCCTCAGACCACCACCACAGAGACTCCAGCTACCCACCCTTCCAGTGATGACACCCCTTCACACCCTGCTTGAGTGAGCATCAGGGACGATGCTTCATTTTAAGTGTGGGGAGGTCGCCATCTCTGGCGTATTTTTTGGTGAACCACTACAGATCCTTTTTATTTTATTTTGTTCTTTTTCTGTATTCTAATCTTTATTTTTATTTTCTCAATACTTATACATTGCTATTTTCATGTATTTTTACTATATTTCTGCATGTTGCACTTTAGTTCATGTTTTAGCCATTTAGTTTAGTTGCAATTCTAACTTATTAGTTATAGAAAATGTGGATTAGCGCGCTCAAAATTAATTTGTTACTTTTCATGATTTAGATGTAGTTTTGAGGGAGAGGTTCTCTCCTCTCTCTTTTAGGATTTAGATTTAGGATTTTATTCGCTTTCAGGATTATCTCTTTTTATCAGGTTCAACATTCCTTTTTAATTATTTGTCCTCTCAATTTAGTTTATGAATTCTTCTATGTTACAGATTACTCTTTGAATTTAATGTTAATTGAGGTATTTCAGTTTATGATTACTTTCTTTTATTTATATTACTGTTGTTTCCAATCTGAACACATTTTTATTCCAGTAGATTTATCTTTCCCCTTTTGGTCTTGGCTAAGAAATCAGTAACTCAGGAGTTATCAAACTCAAACATGATTGATAATTGTTATCTTTGCTAATTGAATTGAACTTCAATAATCCCAATCTTTCCTTAGGGATTAACTAGGATTTGAAGATCAAACTAATTAGTCACTTGACCTTTCTTTACTTTAAGTAAAGACTAACTGAGTGGAATTAAGATACAATCTTCATCATCATTGATAAGGATAACTAGGATAGGACTTCTAATTTCTCATACCTTGCCAAAAGTTTATTTCACAGTTATTTATTTACTTTACAGTCTTTTACTTATTTCAATTGCAATTTAAATTACTTGTTCCTCATCTAAAAAATCCCAATTTACAATCTTCAAAACCAATAATAAGAACATACTTCCCTGCAGTTCCTTGAGAAGACGCCCAGAAAATACAGATTAGAGGCTATAAAGTGGGGGAATGCATCCATTCATAATAACAAGCTTTCATATTCACAATTTTAGGATTTAGATGTAGTTTTTAGAGAGAGAGGTTCTCTCCTCTCTGTTAGGATTTAGTTTTAGGATTTAGGATTTATGATTTTTTTTATGCACATGGTAATTCAATTATTTTGATTTTACATGAGCATGCTTCCCAAAATTTTTATTTTGAATTATATTATTATTTTTAACTTTCTTCCCTTTGTTTTTATCATCCATGTTCCCAATAGGTTTCCCTACTTACACAACACACAATTTCTATCTTAAGCTAACCAAGGATTCAACTTGGAATTTTTATTTTGTTTTTCTGCTTAAGGCTAGTAATGTGGTTATAAAACAAGAGGGGATTTAAAAGCTCAAGGGGGCTAACAAGGGTGATGTAAAAGGTGCTAATTTAGGAATAGTGAGCTAGAATCAAACAATGGCCTCAATCACTTTCTTGGTATGTATCTATATTCTATAATCAGACATATAGATTAAAACAAAGTAAAGAACATCAGAATAAAAAAGAAGGGCAGAACACACAGGAATAAAATATTATGGTTTAAATGTAACCATATAATTAAGCTCAAAACTCACAGGCTGTGTGTTCTCTAACTCAAAAATCATATATCAGTTATATATGTCAAGCAAGTAAAAATTAAGAGTTCCCATTATTCTCAATGTAATTCTTAAGGTGGCTTTAAAGTTCTAGTGTATCTCCTTGATGAAATGTTGTTAACTAACTAATATGTTATGCTATATATACAAGGTGTGGGTTGTTTTTATTCTATTCAAGTCTTTAGTTTACTTCCTTTTTATATTTTTAATTTAAACTAAGTTATCTTATGCTAAAAAGGGTAAACTATACTAATCAATCCACATTTTCTATAACTAATAAGTTAGAATTGAAACTAAACTAAATGGCTAAAACATGAACTAAAGTGCAACATGCAGAAATATAGTAAAAATACATGAAAATAGCAATGTATAAGTATTGAGAAAATAAAAATAAAGATTAGAATACATAAAAAGAACAAAATAAAATAAAAAGGGTCTGTAGTGGTTCACCAAAAAATACGCCAGAGATGGCGACCTCCCCACACTTAAAATGAAGCATCGTCCCTGATGCTCACTCAAGCAGGGTGTGATGGGGTGTCATCACTGGAAGGGTGGGTAGCTGGAGTCTCTGTGGTGGTGGTCTGAGGATCTGCCTGCTGCAGAGGAGGTGCTGACTGAATAGGAACCTCAGGGTTTGCAGCCTGAATCTGATGCGGGGCCTCCTGATGTGATGCAGCCTACTCCGTGCCTGCCTGCGCAACCTCTCTCTGGGGGTGGGTCTCTGCCTCGTGATCATCCGCCTCCTCCTTAGATGGCTCTGATGGAGTGTCAGGCTCGGAGGGGATGTCGCTGCCAACACGGATCATCAGCTTCATGTGCTCATAGCGTCGCTTGCTGCGACGCTCAAATCTCTCGTATCGCCGCCGGTTGCGGTGCTCCATCTGGTCTAGTTGCCGAAACAGGCGGTGCACTAAGTGATAAACCAGCTTTGAGGCAGGTGGAGGTGCAGTTGTGGTAGCAGGGGTAGCTGTAGAGGAAGAGGGGCCGGCAGATGGTGTGGCTGTCTCATCAGTAGGAGTGAGGAATGGAGGTCTGTAGCCCAAAGCCAGAAAGTTTCTGCTGTGAGGGATAATTTTCTTGCATTTTGCAGCAGGTGGCTTCTCATCAGCATCCTCCCAGGGCACGTCAGCTCGACGGCCAAGCTGTGTAATCCGATAGGGAAAGGGAAGAGTGCCTCGGATGTGGACCCTGGCCATGTAGTACCGAATAAAGCGTGGCAGGTACAGGTCCTTACCCTCCATCACACACCATAGGAGGGTGATCATAGCGGCAGGTAGCTCTGTCTCGTGAGTACTTGGCATAATAAAGTTGCTTAGGATATGATGCCATAGCCGAGCCTCATCGTTCAAGTAGATCCGTTTAATTCCCTTTGGCATGGTGGTGTTCTGACCCATGATCCATGGAACGGTCAGGTCAAGGGCTATCCTGGTCTTGACTGCATCCCAATCAAACTTCATGAAGCGCATGTCCTCCTCAGCCTGTTGATAACCATCTAGCTGATCGAATTTAGGCAGGAGCTTCAGAACATCCTCTATGGCCTCTTCAGTGACCAGTATCTGCTTCCCTCTTAGGTTTACTGCATCTAGGGAAGTTTTGAAGTAATTGCAGTAAAAATCCCTTACCCAAGATGCATTGACCTCAGTCAGGTTTCTCTCCAGGAAGAACCAACCTCTTTGTTTGATCTGATCAGAGGTGTATTGCTGGAGTTCTTCTGGGATATTCAGAGTCCTCTCCAGGTACAGGTTCCTGGAGGTTGCAAACATTGGATACTTCAGCTTGCAGTATTGGTTTGCAAACTTAATGGGATCAGTAGCAGGGAGTAGCTGGTCAGCCTTCTCCTGTGGGATAAAGTGTTTCTCCCGCCAGGAGTCATCATGCATGATGTTCAGGATGGACATGGAGGATTCACCTCTTTTCCGTTTGCTAGTTGTTACCTTTCCTTTTCCCTTTATTTGGGTGTTAGACATCCTGAAAAAAAAATCAGGATATAATAAAAACAGGAAAACAGGTAGGCAATTAATCAAAAGAAGCACATAATGGCAAGGGAGCAGTAGAAAAATGAGTTAAGTAAATGTGCATTAAGGATTGTATAGGAGTTAGAAAACTGAGAAGAGAAATCCACAATCCAAAATGTAATAGAATTCATGTTAATTAGGGAAAATTATCATCATGCCTTGGTTAGAAAGTGAAAGAGAATAGTGAAAAAAAACAAGAAGATATATGTTGAAAGTTAGGTTGGTTAGGAATGAAAAAGAGTTTAGGAAGTTAAATTTAGTGAATTAGTAGAAAGTGGATTAGATTAAGTGGCATGATGATCATTCCCTAAGTAACGAAAATTCACAAATTAAAGCAACAGATAACTCATATTCAAACAAGGAAGGTAAGGATGATTCATATGGAAATAGCAAAAAAGTGGAATTGAATCATCCAAGATGCATCTTATAAACTAGGAAATTGAAAAGAATAAGAAAGCGTGCCCTGGCATTCATGAATTGGTTTGGTAAAAGCAGAGTAAAGTAGAGTTCAAAGTGCCAAAACCAAGACATGAATGGAAAGAAAATAGTTTACAAAAAATTGGGCAGCATTGCGGTTAAAATTGGATGTTCCCGAAAAATAATCAACAATCAGAATAGTTCATATGAATTAAAAAGATGGCTCCAATTACATATGAGGACTATGAACATGAAAAAGCAGTATAAAAGAGCAGCATGAAACAAGAAATTACAGCATATGAACAATACTAACATCACAACAACAGCAGAATTGCGAAATTAAGAAAGTAAGAAACACGAACAGCCCAATTATTCAGTCCTAAATCCACTAACCACATCCTAGGCTACCTAACAACCTAGAATCCACTACAACATGCATATCTAACTAGCCCAATTATGAAGATAAATAGAAAAATATGTAATTAACTATGAATTGATAGAAGGGTGGCGTTCGGCAGAACCTGGTAGGTGTAGGAATGAAAGTGGGGCAGAGAGGTGGCTGGGGGATGGTGGCGGTGGCGGCTGACGTGGCGGTGGAGGGTGGCACGGCGGCATGAGGGCTGTTCGGAGGCAGGGGGTTTGGAAAGGTAATGGGGGAGAGGTTAAGGGGGAAGGAAGGGAAGGGGGTGTGGGTGGTGGTGGGTGGTGCGGCTGGGACGGAGCGGCGGCGGTGGGTGTGGCGGTCGCGGAGGGGGGCAGTGGTGGTGGAGGGAAGAGGAAGAAAGAAGAAGAAGAAGAAAGAGGGGGAAGGGGGGTGGCGTGGCGGTGGGTTATGGGTGGTCGACGGGGGCGGCGGTGGTCGGTAGTGGTGGCTGGAAGTTGGTGGTGGTTGGTTGGAGAGAAGAGAGGAAGGAGAAGGGGCTGGGGGGAGCGAATGGGTAGGGTTCACGTGACTGGGGGGTTATCGAATTTGAATCTACGCGATCGCGTGGGGCACGCGGTCGCGTGGCTGGGGTGAAATGGGGTCGACGCGATCGCATGGAATGGGTAAATAATGAATGACGCGATCGCGTCGCTGAAAATCGTGCGAAACACATAATTCCAGCGTCATTTCAGCGCAACTCTCTGTCTCCTTTGGGGTGGTATGCAATCCACGCGACGCGATCGCGTGGGATTGGTATTGTGCAAGTGACGCGATCGCGTGGATGGCGCGATCGCGTGGGTCGTTTTGTTCAAAACGCACAATGGCCGCATGATTCCAGCCTAACTCTCTGGACGTTGGGGATTTACGCCGATCTCCAGGATCCCAAACCTTGCTTTTAAATCCGCCTTCGTCTTGATCTATATTTTTCCATCTGGACGGTTTAGAAAGTAGATTTTCACCAAGATGACCAAACGTTTTCCGAGATCCATTCGATTGATCATGATGCCAATCCGTGCACTTCGAATTGAAGCGTGGAACCTTATTGAACCTTGTGCACCAGCTCTGAGTGTGAGCCATTTCCCTCTTACTCTTAAAGCCGTAAATAGCTCTAAG
The DNA here is from genome assembly GCF_003086295.3 of Arachis hypogaea. Taxonomy (NCBI): domain Eukaryota; kingdom Viridiplantae; phylum Streptophyta; class Magnoliopsida; order Fabales; family Fabaceae; genus Arachis; species Arachis hypogaea. The sequence goes on from NC_092050.1 coordinate 68,385,559, forward strand.
CTGGCCATCTGTTTCAAGCAAACCATATTCAAGTGGGAAAATAAAGTTAAAGGTTAAGGATTGTACCCATTTGAAGCTTGTATTAGGTGGTAATGGCCTTGGGATAGGTGTTTCCAGTGGTTCTATGAGTTCTACTCCCTTGTGCTCTTCTGTGAATTTCTTCACTTCCTTGCAGACTTCCTCAATTGCATCCATGTCCTGATCAAAGCCTTCTATATCTTCCTCGTCACTTAAGTCATAAACGGGAGGTTGAGAGAAATCTACCTCCGCATCATCTTCATATTCACTTGGGAAAGACTCTTCGATCTCAGAGAATTCACTTGCTGATGCAAGTTCACTACTGGGAGAACTTGACTTGAGATTATCATCGTCAAGGAAACTTACTTCTTGGATTATTCCGTCTAGTTCTTCATAAAAGATTTGCTGTGGGAGTTGTGCACTATCCTCCTTAGCATCAATTGTAACGTTCTTAACAGAATTCTCCACAACTTCGGATTCCCATGGAAGTTCAGCGTCTCCTAAGTCTTCAACCAACTCCTCTTCTTTCATAATGACAGCTTCCTCTACTTGTTCTAATACGAAGTCATGCTCTGTCTTGTCCACTGGAGTTTCTAGTATCTCCTTCATGCTACGCTCTTCATTAGATTGTCCACATGGGGCTCTGGGAGGCCCTTGAATGTTCGAACGTCTAGAAGATAATAGACTTACTGCTTGCTCCAATTGATGAAGGGTTGTTTGAAGTTGATCTACTGTTTCCTTTAGGCGAACCTCTGATTCTTGGGGTGATAGATTTGGACGTGGTACATGGGGAAGTGGTGGTGTTTGAGAGTAATTGGATTGGAATTTGGGTAGATGAGGATCATACGGTAGTGAATGGTGAAAAGGAGCTTGTGAGTGTGGTGGTGCGAAGTTATGTTGAGAGGATGGCCTATAAGCGCAGGGTGGGGCTTGTTGGTAACCACAAGGTTGTCCACCATGTCTATTTGCTTGGTATGCATTGTAGAATGGTCTTTGTCCATGATATCTTGGAGGGTGTTGTTGCCTAAAAGGTTGATCAGATTCTCTTGGCTCCATCCATCTTTGATTGCTCTGACCTTGATGCATGTTCCTGTTATAACTTTCACTCCTTTCAACAATATTAGAACCAAACTCAAAGCGAGAGGGGTGAGAATTCATAGTAACTAATGGAAATAAAAGGAGAAAATAAAGACAAATAAACAAGTAAAAGAAAAAATATTTACAATAACCAATAATAAGGCACACGATTGCAGTTCCCCGGTAACGAAAGTCATTTTGAAAGAGCCGAAGATTGATGGTTTAGAAGTTATAGTAAATTCTCGTTGCGAGTATAGTTACTAAACCAAGCAATCAAGCTTTCTTACAAACATTTTGGTTGTCACAAGTAACAAACCCCTTTAAAAATTAATAACCGAAGTATTTAACCTCGGGTCGTCTTCTCAAGGAATTGCAGGGAAGTATGTTCTTATTATTGGCTATGAGTTTTGTAAATTGGGGGTTTTGAAAGTAAGAAACAAGTATGTTAAATGATAAGAAAATTAAAATAGAAATAATAAAATAAACTCTTGGCAAGGTATTAGAACTGGAAGTCCTATCCTTATCAATTGTGATGAGAATTGGATTTTAATCCCACTTTGTTAACCTCTAACTATGAAGGTAAATCAAGTGGATTAATTAGCTTAATCCTCAGGTCCTAGTCAATTCCTATGGAAAGACTAGAGTTATTGGAGCAACTCCCAATTTCAACCACTACTTTATTTGACAGCTCAAGCGTTACCAATTACTTAACCAAAGCCAAAAGGAAGAAAATATCTAAATTAAATTTAAAAGCATTCATAAATAGAATAAAACATTCATAAACTGAAATACCTCAATTTTTACTAATAAAGATATCAAATGTAACATGGAAAAGTTCATAAATTAAATTGGGAAAATAAAATAAAAGAAACATTGAACCTGTGATGAAGAAGAAATAATCCGAAATCCTAAAACTAAATCCTAAGAGAGAGAAGAGAACCTCTCTCTCTAAAAAATACATCTAAAATTATGAATTATGAGCTTCTTCCTTGATGATTTCGGCTTCCTCCACTTGTTCCAGTACAAAGTCATGCTCCTTACTATCCACTGGAGTTTCTAGTATCTCCTTCATGCTACGTTCTTCATTAGATTGCCCACATGAAGCCATGGGGGTTCCCTAAATGTCCGAACGTTTGGAAGGTAATTGATTTATTACTTGGTCCAGTTGGCGAAGGGTTGCATTAAGTCTTTCCATTGATTCCTTGAAACGCTCCGTTGATTCTTGAGGTGATGGATATGGAGATGGCAAATATTGAGGTGGTGGTTCTTGGGAGTAATTAGGTTGGAATTGGAGGTGGTTCTATATATGGTTCATATGGCTCATAAGGTGGTTGGTATGGTGGATACGGGTTAGGGTCATATGGAGGTGAATGGTGGAAAGGGGCTTGTGAGTATGGTGGTCCAGAGTTGTGTTGAGGAGGTGGGTCATAGGTATATGATGGGGGTCCACCATATCTATTGCTTTGGCATGCATTATAGGATGGTCTTTGTCTGTGGTATTGTGGAAGGTGTTGCTACCGGAAGGGTTGATCAGATCCTCGTGGCTCCTTCCATCTCTGATTGTTTTATCCTTGATGCATGTTCCTGTTATAATTTCCATCCCTTGCAACAACATCGGAATCAAACTCAAAGCGACGGGGGTGAGAACTCATAATAGCAAATAAAAATTAAAAATGAAAATAAAAACAAATTTAAATTAAAAGGTTATTTAAATTTTGAATTTGAAAATTAAATTTTGAAATTTGAAATTTGAAATTTTGAAATTTTTAATTTTGAAATTTGAATTTTAAATTTTTGAAATTTGATTTTTGAAATAAGATAAGATAAGATAAAAATTTTAAAATAAAAATCTGAAATATTTTTTTTAATGCAAATTTTGAAAATTCAATTAAAATAAAGAGAAAAGATATTTTTGAATTTAATGAGGAAAGAGAAAAACAATAAAATGACACCAAATTTAAAATTTTTAGATCAAAACGAAGAAAACAATTAAGAATAACTTGAAGATCAAGATGAACACGAAGAACAAATTTTTGAAAAAAAATTTTCTTTTAATAACTAAATAAAAACTAATAACCTCTTAATTTATGAAAAAACAAAAATAAAAGCAAAAATAAAAACAAATAAACAAGAAAAAAGCAAATATTTACAATAACTAATAATAAGGCACACGTTTGCAATTCCCCGGCAACGGCGCCATTTTGAAGAACTGAAGATTGATGGTTTAGAGTTTATAGTAAACTCTCGTTGCAAGTATAGTTACTAAACCAAGCAATCAATCTTTCTTACAAACGTTTTGGTTGTCACAAGTAACAAACCCCTTTTAAAATTGATAACCGAGTATTTAAACCTCGGGTCGTTGATAAACCCATATTTTATGATATATTTTGTGCTTAATTTGAGTGATTTATTCAATCCTTCACCCACTTATTCATATTAATTGCATGGTTATACTTTCCCTTCCTTATTATGTGATGTATGTGAAAAACATGTTTCCTATGCTTTAAAATTAATTATTTTAATTACCTTTATTTCCATTCGATGCCATGATTAGTGTGTTGAGTAGTTTCAGATCTTCTAAGGCAGGAATGACTTAAAGGATGAAAAAGGAAACATACAAAGATGGAAGGAAAGCACAAAACGGAGTTTCTAAAGAAACTGGCATCCACGCGATCGCATGGGCGACACGGACGCATGCCAAGCGCGAATCGACAACGACGCGGCCGCATGACTGACGCGACCGTGCGCCTTAAGCAAAACACATATGACGCGGCCGCATGACTGACGCGACCACGTGACAAGAAAAGCTCCGAATGACGCGACCGCGTGACCCACGCGGACGTGTGACAGAGGCCACGCACCAGAAATTGCAGAAAACGCTCCCAGCGATTTCTGAAGCCCTTTTTGGCCCAAATCCAAGTCCAGAAGGCATAGACCAGAGGTTATGAAGTGAGGGAATGCATCCATTCAAAAGGAGCTCGCCAATTTAGTTACTTCTCATGATTTAGATTTAGTTTTGAGAGAGGTTCTCTCCTCTCTCTCTTAGGATTTAGGATTTCTCTTAGTTTTAGGAGTAACTCTCGATCCCAGGTTTAATGTTCCTTTACTTTAAGCTTCCCTTTTACTTTTATTCATTCCATTACTTTAGTTGATTATTTACTTTTACCATTTAATTTATGAATTCTTCTATGTTCCAGATTATTTGAATTAATGCTATTTGAGGTATTTCAGTTTATTATTGCTCTCTTTTATTTATGTCACCATTGCTTCCAATCTGAAGACATTTTTATTCCAGCAAATTTACTTTTTCCCCTTTTGGCATGGTTAAGAAAGCAGTAACTCAGGAGTTATCTTATCTCAACATAATTGATAACTGTTATCTTTGCTAATTGAACTGAACTTCAATAATCCCAACCTTTTCTTAGAAAATAAATAGGATTCGAAGATCAAACTAATTAGTCCCTTGACTTTCCTTTGCTTTAGTAAAGGTCAACTAAGTGGAATTAAGATTCAACTTTCATTATTATTGATAAGGATAACTAAGTCTGGACTTCCAATTTCTCATACCTTGCCAAAAGTTTATTTTACAGTTATTTATTTATTTTTAATTGCCATTTAAATTATTTGTCATATTTGTTCCTCATTGTTGAGACCCCCTAATTTATAATCTCCATAACCAATAATAAGAACATACTTCCCTGCAGTTCCTTGAGAAGACGACCCGAGGTTTGAATACTTTGGTTATCAGTTTTTAAGGGGTTTGTTACTTGTGACAACCAAAACGTTTGCAAGAAAGGTTGATTGCTTTGTTTAGTAACTATACTTGCAACGAGTATTTACTATAACTTCTAAACCATCAATCTTTAGTTCTTCAAAATGGTGCCATTGCCGGGGAACTGCTAATGTGTGCCTTATTATTGGTTATTGTAAATATTTTTCTTTTACTTGTTTATTTATTTATGTTTTTCCTTTTTAATTTTATTTGCTTCTATGAACTCTCACCCCTCTCGCTTTGAGTTTGGTTCTAACTTTGTTAAAGGAAATAGAAGCCACAGCAGGAATATGCATCAAAGTCAGACCAATCAAGGATGGATGGAGCCAAGAGGATCTAATCAACCCTTTAGGCAACAACACCCTCCAAGATATCATGGACAACGACCATTCCACAATGCATACCCAGCTAATAGATATGGTGGACAACCTTGTAACTACCAACAAGCCCCACCCCATGCTTATAGACCATCCTCTCAACATAACCTCGAACCACCACACTCACAAGCTTCTCTTCACCATTTGCCACCACATGATCCCTATTTACCCCAGTTCCAATCCAATCACTCCCAAGCACCACCACTTTCCTATGTATTATGTCCAAATCCATCACCCCGAGAATCAGAAGTTCGCCTCAAGGAAACAGTAAATAAACTTCAAACAACCATTCGACAACTGGAGCAAGCAGTAATTCAATTAGCTTCTAGACGTTCAAACATTCAAGGACCAACCACAGCCCCATGTGGACAATCTAACGAAGAGCATAGCATGAAGGAAATACTAGAAACTCCAGTGGACAAGACAGAGAATGAATTCGTACTAGAACAAGTAGAAGAAGCTGTCATTACGCAAGAAGAAGAGTTAGTTGAAGATCTAGGAGACGCTGAACCTCCATGGGAATTCAGAGTTGAGGAGAACTCCATCAAGGACGTTACAGTTGATGCTAAGGAGGGCAGTGCACAATCCCCAAGGCAAGTCATTTATGAAGAACTAGACGGAATAACCTAGGACACAAATTCCCTTGATGATGATAGTCACAAGTCAAGTTCTCTTAGTAATGAACTTGCATCCGCAAGTGAATTCTCTGAAATCGAAGAATCTTCCCCAAATGAATACGAAGATGATGTAGAGGTAGATTTCTCTCAACCTCCGATCTATGGCTCGAGTGATGAGGAAGACACAGAAGACTTTGACCAGGACACAGATGCATTTGAAGAACCTTGCAAAGAAGTGGAGGAATTCACAGAAGAGCACAAGGGAGTAGAACTTACAGAACCACCGGAAACACCTACCCCAAGGCCATCACCACCCAATACAAGCTTCAAGTGGGTACAATCCTTAACCTTTAACTTTACTTTTTCACTTGAATACGGTTTGCTTGAAACAGATGGCCAGCTTAGAGCTCTCTGCGGCTTTAAGAGTAAGAGGGAAATGGCTCGTGCTCAGAGCTGGTGCACAGGGTTCAACAAGGTTCCATGCTTCAACTTGAAGTGCACGGATTGGTATCATGTTCAATTGAATGGATCTCGGAAAACGTTTGGTCACCATGGTGAGAATCTACTTTCTAAACCACCCGGATGGAAAAGTATAGATCAAGACGGAGGCGGATTTAAAAGCAAAGTTTGGGATCCTGGAATCTATTCCGACATTCGTCATTCCAGGGGCCTAAAAATTTGTTTGAAGCTGCTCAGGAGCTTTACATGCCTAGTTTGGGACCCCGGAGGCTATTGGCATTCCAAGCATTGGTGGAGATTTTTGGATGAATTTAAACATAAGCCACCATAACAGGAAGCCCCACCAATGTCCAACTTAAGGACTTTAACTAAAAGTGCTACATGGGAGACAACCCACCATGGTATGATCGTTCATTTTTCAATTTTTATTCCGTTTTGTTTGTTTTCAAGTTTTATTTTATTTTATAATATTGAAACTGGAATTTTGCATCGCATTCATATTAATCATTGCATTCTGCATACTGTATAAAAAAAAGGGTGCGCGACGCGACCGCATCATCCATGCGATCGCGTCAAATGGCGAAAATACACTTCCCACGCGACCGCGTGACCTGGAGATCGGTGTAAAGATCCAACGTCTAGAAAGTTAGGCTGGAATCGTGCGGCCATTGTGCGTTTTGCACAAATGACCCACGCAATCGCGTCACCCACGCGATCGCGTCGCTTGCACACAACCAATCCCACGCGACCGCGTGAGCGACACGACCGCGTCGCATGAATTGCACGAACACCCCAAAGGAGACAGAGAGTTGCGCTGAAACGACGCTGGATTCGTGCGTTTAGCACAAATCCCAGCGACGCGATCGCATGCGCCAGGCGATCGCTTCATTCAATCTTTTTTGCCCTCCATGCGATCGCGTCACCCACGCGATCGCGTCACCCCCATTTCGCTCCAGCCACGCGACCGCGTGCCCCACGCGACCGCGTGCCCCACGCGACCGCGTGCCCCACGCGGCCGCGTGGATTCAAATTTATAACCCCCCAACCACGTGAACCCTATCAGTCACGCCCCCTGAAACCCTCTCCTCCCTCTCTTCCCCTCCAATCCAACCACCACCATCCAGCCACCATCACCGCCACCCCTAGACGCCGCCGTCACCGACCCCCCTTCCTCCTCCCCCTTCTTTCTTCTTCTTTCTTCTTCTTCCCCCCTCTCCGCCACTGCCCCCTTCGCAACCACCACCCACCGCCGCCGCCCATCCGAGCCGCGCCCCCCATCCGCCACACACACCTACCCCTCCCTTCCTCTCTTACCCCCTACCCCATTACCCATCCCTTCTTTCCCCCCTACCCCGAACAGCCGTGCCCACCACCGCCAGCCACCACGCCAGACGCCGTCACCACCACCCCCAGCCACCTTTCTGCCCACTCTCCTTATTCGGTCTACCAGGTTCCGACGAACGCCACCCTTCTATCCTTAGTCGTTATTTCATTATTTTCTGTTTATGTTCATGTTTAGGCTAGTTAGATATGCATGTTGTAGTGGATTTTAGGTTGTTAGGTAGCCTAGGATGTGGTTAGTGGATTTAGGCCTGTTTACTTGCACTGTTCATGTTTCTGTTTTAGCAAATTTGCAAATCTGCTGTTGCTGTGATGTTTGTAATGTTCATATGCTGTGATTTCTTGTTTCATGTTGCTCTTTACACTGAGTTTTCATGTTTATATTCCTTATATGTAATTGCAAGCTTTAATTTTAATTCATATGAACTATTTGATTGCTGTTTATTTTCCGGGACAATCCAATTTTAGCCGGAATGCTGCCCAAATTTCTGTAAAATGTTTTCATTCATGTTTTGGTTTTGGCATTTTAAAATCTGCTTTCCTCTGCTTTACCCAAACCCATTCATGAATGCCGGGCATGCATTCTTATTCTCTTTGATCTCCTGGTTCATATATTGCATTTTTTATGTTTGATTCCAATTTTTGCTATTTCTATATCTATTTGAATCATCATCAACCTGTTTTCCTTGTTTGGTTATGAGTTACCTATAGCTTCTAATTATGACTGCTTGTTATTTAGAAACTTATCCTTATGCCACTTACCTTAACCCATTTTTCACTAACTCACTAATTCTAGTTTCCTGAACTCTTTTTTTTAATTCTAACCAACCTAACCTTTTAAAATCTTTCTTCTGGTTTTTCACTTTCTTTTAACATTCTAACCATGGCATACTGATAATTTTTCCTACTTAACATGCCTTCTATTACATTTTGGATTGTGAATTCTTCCTTTCGGACTTTTAACTCCTATACAATCCTTAATGCCCATTTACTTAACTCATTTTCCTCATTTTACTTCTCCTTTGCCACTTTGTGTTTCTTCTGACTATTTGCCTATTTGTTTTCCTGCTTTTATTATATCCTGGTTTTCTGTTTTTCAGGATGTCAGATTCCCAGAGAAAGGGAAAAGGAAAGGCTACCACTCGCAAACGTAAAAGAGGAGAATCATCTATGTCTATCATAGATCTCATGCATGATGCCTCCTGGTGGGAGAAAAACTTCACCCCGTAGGAGAAGGCCGACCAACTACTTCCTGCTAATGACCCAGTGAAGTTTGCAAACCGAAACTGTGAGTTGAAGTATCCGGTGTTTGCAAACTCCAGGAACCTATACCTGGAGAGGACTCTGAAGATCCCAGAAGAACTCCAGCAATACACCTCTGATCAGATCAAACAAAGAGGCTGGTTCTTTCTGGAGCGAAACCTGTCTGAGGTCAATGCATCTTGGGTAAGGGAATTCTACTGCAATTACTTCAAGACTTCCCTAGATGCAGTGAACCTTAGGGGGAAGCATATTCTAGTCACTGAAGAGGCAATTGAAGATGTTCTGAAGCTTCTGCCTAAATCTGATCAGCCAGATGGTTATCAGAGAGCTGAGGAAGACATGCGCTTTCTGAAGTTTGATTGGGATGCAGTCAAGGCCCGGATAGCCCTTGACCCGACTGTTCCTTGGATTATGGGTCAGAACACCACCATGCCCAAGGGAATCAAGCGGGCATACTTGAATGATGAGGCTCGGCTGTGGCATCAGATACTTAGCAACTTCATTATGCCGAGTATTCACGAGACAGATATACCTGCCGCTATGATCACCCTCCTATGGTGTGTGATGGAGGGTAAGGATATGTACCTGCCATGCTTTATCCGGTTCTACATGGCCAGGGTCCACGTCCGAGGCACTCTTCCCTTTCCATATTTGATCATACAGCTAGGCCGTCGAGCTGACGTGCCTTGGGAGGATGCTGATGAGAGGCCACCTGCTGCAGAATGCAAGAAGATTATCCCGTACAACAGGAACTTTCTAGCCTTGGGCTACAGACCTCCATTCCTCAATGCTCCTGGTGACACTACCATACCATCTGCCGGCCCCTCCTCCTCTACAGCTACACCATCCACCACCACTGCACCTCCACCTGCCCCAGAGCCCATCTATCATCTACTGCACCGCCTGTTTCGATGGCTTGACCAGATGAAGCGTCGCAACAAGCGACGCTATTGATGACAAGTCATCTTAGCCTATTTTAGCTAGTCTTTTTCTTTTGTTTTCATTAGAATTATGCACTTTCTTGAGCTACAAGCAAGCTAATTGAGTAGATTTTCATGTTTCCCTTGATTGAACCAACCATATATGAATTCATGCCATTTCATGAGGTTTTGTGCTATATTTGTTGCATAATATGAAAGAATGAAGATCTCATGATTTTTAGCATAGCTTTGATTAGTTTGGTTGATTAATGATAGGTGAAGAAAGCTTGGAGAAAGGTTGAAGCAAAGAGGAATGGGTAGAAGTGAAGAGAGGACAATGGAATAAGTGAAATTGAACCAGGAGACATGAAGTTAGCCCCAACGTTAGCCCCCTAACTTGGAGGCTAACGTTGGAACTTGAGAGTTTCTCCCCTGGGCACCAACGTTTGCGCCAACGTTAGCCCCCTAACTTGGAGGCTAACATTGGCACATGAATTACAAAGGGGGAAGGGCCAACGTTTGCGCCAACGTTAGCCCCCTAACTTGGAGGCTAACGTTGGCACATGAAGACACAAGGGAGGGGCACCAACGTTTGTGCCAACGTTAGCCCCCTAACTTGGAGGCTAACGTTGGCGCCACTAGCACTAAACAAGGCCAACGTTAGGGTCAAAGTTAGACCCCTAACGTTGGCACCAACGTCCATACCAGAAGAATTTGGCTTGCTGATATGAAAAGTTGGGGCCAAAGTTAGACCCCTAACTTTGGCTCAAACGTTAGGTCCAACTATGGCTAACTTCAAAACCGGTTCAATTGGTTCACTTTGGTTCTTCTTCAAACTTCAAGAGCAATCAACCAAGGCCTCTTTCAACCCAATTCCACCAAGAACAAAGGCCCAACTCAAGGCTTGAAGATCATTTTGGAAAGTGTATAAATAGGATAGAATTCAAGTTATTCGAGGAGCTTTCTTTTTAGAATTTTCATAATAGTTTCAGAGAGCTTTTGAACTTGAGTGAACTTTAATTTCTTGTTTTCATTGCTTTCAATTTTATTTTACATTTGTCTTGGATCTTGGATTGGTGAATTGAAGAAATTCTGTTTCAATCTCAATCTTGGATCTCTCTGTTTCTTTACTGTTAATTAAATTCCATTTCCGGTTCATTGTTCTTCATCTCTTTTCTTTGCAATTTACAATTTCCTTGCTATTGTTCTTGTTGGATCTAGGAAGGCATTGAGATCTAGACTTGGTTTTCTAGTCTCTGGGTCCTGAGATCTGAATTTCTCATTTCAATTCCCTGTTTATTGCTTTTTCTGTTCATTCACTTTACTGCTTCAAGATCCGGTTCAATCCCAATTCCCTTTCCCTCTTCTGTTTGATGCAATTTAGTTTTTCCTTGTTTAATTCCTGCAAATCCACATCCCAATCCCCTTTACATTTCAAGTAATTTACATTCCTTGCACTTTAAGATTCTGCAATTTACATTTCTTGCACTTTAAGTTTCTGCCATTTAATTTCTTGTTCTTTAAGTTTCAGCAATTTATTTCTTGTTCTCTTTACTTCAATGCAATTTAATTCTGCAAGTCACAAAACCATCAACCAAATCTTGATTCGCTTGACTAAATCAACCACTAAACTAAAATTGCTCAATCCTTCAATCCCTGTGGGATCGACCTCACTCCCGTGAGTTTTTATTACTTGATGCGACCCGGTGCACTTGCCGGTTAGATTGTGATGTTTTGGAAGAAATTTATTTTTCACCAAAATATCTCATCAGCTATGAGCACTTGAAGCTGATGATACGCCCTGGCGACATCCCCTCCGAGCCTGACACACCATCCGAGGCATCTGAGGAGGAGGCGGATGTGCCCGAGGCTGTGACTCATCCACAGCAGGAGGCAGCGCAGGCAGGCACCCAGCAGGCAGCACACCAACAGGAGACCCCGCATCAGATCTAGGCTGTAGACCCTGAGATCCCTATTCAGACAGCCCCTCCTCTACAGCAGCCGGATGCTTAGACCGCCACCACAGAGACCCCTGCCACACATCCTTCCAGTGATGACACCCCTTCACACCCTGCATGACTGAGCATCAGGGACGATGCTACATTTTAAGTGTGGGGAGGTCGCCATCTCTGGCGTTCTTTTTTGGTGAACCACTACATACTCTTTTTATTTATTTTGCTATTTTTCTGTATTTTTCTTTTTATTTCTATTTTGCAGTACTTATACATTGCTATTTTCCTGTATTTATACTCTATTTCTGCATTTTGCATTTTTAGTTCATATTTTAGCCACTTAGTTTAGTTGCAATTCTAACTTATTAGTTATAGAAATTGTGGATTGATTAGTATAGTTTACCCTTTTTAGCATAAGATAACTCGGAATATATTGAAAAGAAAAAGGAAGTAAACTAGAGACTTTAACAGAATCAAAACAACCCACACCTTGTATATATAGCATTACATGTTAGTTAATTAAACAACATTTCATCAAGGAGAAACACTAGAACTTTAAAGCCACCTTAAGTTTTACATTGAGAATAATGGGAATTTTTAACTAAACCTGCATGACATACATAATTGATAAATGATTTTTGAGCTAAAGAACACATAGTCTGAGTTTTGAGCTTAATTGTATGGTTACATTCAAACCATAATATTTATTCCTGTGTGTTCCGCCCTTCTTTTATATTCTGGTGTTCATTACTTTGTTTTAATCTATATGTCCGATTATAGAATAGAAATACATACCAAGAGAATGATTGAGGCCATTATTTGATTTTAGCTCACTTATCCCAAAATAGCCTATCCTTTACATCACCCTTGTTAGCCCCTTGAGCCTGTAAATCCCCTTTTATTCTATCAGCCACATTACTAGCCTTAAGCAGAAAGACAAAATAAAAATCCCAAGTTGAATCCTTGGTTAGCTTAAGATAGGAAGTATGTATGGTTTAAATGTGGGAAAACCTATTGGGAACATGGATGATAAAAACAAAAGGTAGAAAAAGTTGAAAAGAATAAAATAACTCAAATAAAAAGTTTTGGGAAGCATGCTCATGTAAAATCAAAATAATTGAATTACCATGTGCATTAAAAAAAAGTGTTATGAATAAAGGGGACACAAAAAGAATTCCCCAATTATGAAATAAAGCAATGCACATGGGATAAAAATAAATATTGAGATATGAGCATGTAACATCAAAAGTGAGAAAATATGGAAAATAGGTAAAGAAGCTTTGATTTAGAAAGTATGTATGTTAGGTGAGATCTTAGTCTAATTAAAGATTCACTTATTAGCTCACTTAGCCTTATACATATACCCTTACCTTTACCTTGGCCCCATTACAACCTTACTTAAGACCTCATGATTTTTGGTATGACTATATTCTATGATTGTTGATTGGTTAGATGAACAAAGTTATAGAAAGAAAGAATAAAAAGAAGAATAGAGTGATTAACCCAATAAACACTGAGTGATTAGAGAGTAAACACAAAATCCAGTGAGGGTTCAATAGCTCATTAACATATATCTCTGCTTAAATTATTAATTATCTTGCAAGTTTTTAAAATATTTTTCTCTCCCATCTCAATTGTAAAGGCACTTTATCACTATCTAAGGCTTGGCTATATATATATACATGACTCCTTGAGAATGTGAATTAATTTAACTACACGCAAGCTTTATATTCAAGTAAATAAAAATTAGAATTGCATGATGCATCATTCATCTAGGTAGTTGCATTTAGATTAGATTGCATTGCATGACATTCCACCACTTTAACCTTACTTTTTACCTTGGATTTAGCATGAGGACATGCTATTGTTTAAGTGTGGGGAGGTTGATAAACCCATATTATGTGATGTATGTGAAAAACATGTTTCCTATGCTTTAAAATTAATTATTTTAATTACCTTTATTTCCATTCGATGCCGTGATTAGTGTGTTGAGTAGTTTCAGATCTTCTAAGGCAGGAATGACTTAAAGGATGAAAAAGGAAACATACAAAGATGGAAGGAAAGCACAAAACGGAGTTTCTAAAGAAACTGGCATCCACGCGATCGCATGGGCGACGCAGACGCATGCCAAGCGCGAATCGACAGCAACGCGGCCGCATGACTGACGCGACCGCACGCCTTCAGCAAAACACATATGACGCGGCCGCATGACTGACGCGACCGCGTGATAAGAAAAGCTCCGAATGACGCGACCGCGTGACCCACACGGACGCGTGACAGAGGCCACGCACCAAAAATTACAGAAAACACTTCCAGCAATTTCTGAAGCACTTTTTGGCCCAAATCCAAGTCCAGAAGACATAGTCCAGAGGTTATGAAGTGAGGGAATGCATCCATTCAAAAGGAGCTCGCCAATTTAGTTACTTCTCATGATTTAGATTTAGTTTTGAGAGAGGTTCTCTCCTCTCTCTCTTAGGATTTAGGATTTCTCTTAGTTTTAGGAGTAACTCTCGATCCCAGGTTTAATGTTCCTTTACTTTAAGCTTCCCTTTCACTTTTATTCATTCCATTACTTTAGTTGATTATTTACTTTTACCATTTAATTTATGAATTCTTCTATGTTCTAGATTATTTGAATTAATGCTATTTGAGGCATTTCAGTTTATTATTGCTCTCTTTTATTTATGTCACCATTGCTTCCAATCTGAAGACATTTTTATTCCAGCAAATTTACTTTTTCCCCTTTTGGTCTTGGTTAAGAAAGCAGTAACTCAGGAGTTATCTTATCTCAACATAATTGATGACTATTATCTTTGCTAATTGAACTGAACTTCAATAATCCCAACCTTTTCTTAGGAAATAAATAGGATTCGAAGATCAAACTAATTAGTCCCTTGACTTTCCTTTGCTTTAGTAAAGGTCAACTAAGTGGAATTAAGATTCAACTTTCATTATTATTGATAAGGATAACTAAGTATGGACTTCCATTTTCTCATACCTTGCCAAAAGTTTATTTTACTGTTATTTATTTATTTTTAATTGCCATTTAAATTATTTGTCATACTTGTTTCTCATTCTTGAGACCCCTAATTTACAATCTCCATAACCAATAATAAGAACATACTTCCCTGCAGTTCCTTGAGAAGACGACCCGAGGTTTGAATACTTCGGTTATCAATTTTTAAGGGGTTTGTTACTTGTGACAACCAAAACGTTTGCAAGAAAGGTTGATTGCTTGGTTTAGTAACTATACTTGCAACGAGTATTTACTATAACTTCTAAACCATCAATCTTCAGTTCTTCAGCCGTCTTCTCAAAGAATTGCAGGGAGGTGTTCTTATTATTGTTGTGAGTTTATAAATTGGGGGTTTGTAATGTATAAGATAAAAAGCGAGAATAGTAAATGGCAAGAAAGTAAATTGTATTAATTTAAATAGATAATAAAACTCTTTGCAAGGTATAAGAATTGGAAGTCCTAACCTTATCAATTGTGATGAGAATTGGATTTTAATCCCACTTTGTTAACCTCTAACTATGAAGGTAAATCAAGTGGATTAATTAGCTTAATCCTCAGGTCCTAGTCAATTCCTATGAAAAGACTAGAGTTATTGGAGCAACTCCCAATTTCAACCACTGCTTTATTTGACAGCTCAAGCGTTACCAATTACTTAACCAAAGCCAAAAGGGAGAATTCTAAATTAAATTAAAAGCATTCATGTAAATAAAGCAAAGCAAAATTAAATCTGAAAATACCTCAAATTGCATTAATAAAAGAAATCAAATCTAACATGAATATTCATAAATTAATTGGAAAAATAAATAAAAGGAACATTGAACCTGTGACTGAAGAAGAAATAATCCTAAATCCTAAAACTAAATCCTAAGAGAGAGGAGAGAACCTCTCTCTCTAAAAACTACATCTAAATCCTAAAATTGTGAATATGAAAGCTTCATTATGAATGGATGCATTCTCCCACTTTATAGCCTCTAATCTGTGTTTTCTGGGCTGCAAACTGGGTCGAAAACAGCCCAGAAATCGCTGGAGAAGAAATCTGTCACGCTGATTTTTGCCACTGCGATGCGTCTGCATGGAGCACGAGTTCGCGTTGCCTAGCGTCAGAGCAACTATGGCATATTATATATCAAATCGAAGCCCCGGATGTTAGCTTTCCAACACAACTGGAACCGCATCGTTTGGACCTCTGTAACTAAAGTTATAGACGTTTGAGTGCGAAGAGGTCAGGCTGGTCAGTCTAGCAATTTCTCCAACTTCTTGTATTCCTTCCACTTTTGCATGCTTCCTTTCCATCCTCTAAGCCATTCCTACCCTGTAATCTCTGAAATCAGTTAACACACATATCAAGGCATCTAATGGTAATAAGAGAGGATTTAAACATAGGGAACTTAACGCCAAAGAAGCATATTTTCAATCAAAGCACATAATTAGGAAGGCAAATGTAAAACCATGCAAATGGTATGAATAAGTAGGTAAATAATTGATAAAAACCACTCAATTGAGCATAAGATAAACCATAAAATAGTGGTTTATCACTTCTCTTAGTAGTTATTTTATTTTTTTGTCATTTACATTCCTTGTTCAACCTTTAAAAACCCAAAAATATACTTTCCCTTAACCAATTATAAGTACACTTCCCTGCAATTCCTTGAGAGACGACCCGAGGCTTAATACTTCGGTTATTTTTATTGGGCTTGCTTAAGTGACAAACAAATTAAATTTGATTGAGGTTTAATTGTCGGTTTAGATCTATACTTGCAACGTGACTAATTTTGTGAAATTCTTTACCGACGATTTTTCCCCATCAGCCATCATTCCATGTGAAAGGGAGGGGAGTAATTAGGGTTACTTTGGCATCATGTAGGTTATTTTTTAGAGAGAGAAGCTCCCCCTTCTCTCTAGAATTAGGGTTTCTTAGTTTAATTTCTTTATAATTTCTCTTTTTAATTCTTGTTTTCATCTAGTTTCTTCTACCTTTCTTTGTTCTATTGTCTTAATTTCCTTAGTTTATCTTGTTAATTTCTCAATTTTGTCACTTTTATGTTTATGGATACTCTTGTTAATTTTAATTTCAATTAATGCAATATATATTTTCATGTTAATTGTTGCTCCCTTTAATTGTTGTTACTACTTTCTTACTTTTGGTAGCTTTATAATTTAATTTCATTGCAATTTAATTTGATTTTATTTTCATGCACACCAAGTGTTTGATAAAATGTTTGGCTTAGTTTTTGCAAAGTTTTTCATACTCTTGGTTGGGAAATTGAGTAATTGGGTGAACTTGAGTGGTGGATGTCCATTCCATATTGTGTGAGGATTGTTAGTTGATTTGGTTTCCACTAACTCTAAGCCTTCCATTAATAGTGTTGGCTAGGGCTTGTGGATTATGATCAATTATGCTCTTTTGTCTAATTCTCGATGTTAGGATTGACTAATTAGGATTAATTCTACACAATTACCATATTTGTGGTCCATTACTAGGATAGGAAGCCTTAATTCCCCAATTCTTACTAAGAGTCCTTTTTAGTATTTGAATTCCCTTTTTTTTATTGCTTTAATTACTTTCATTTAATTTCATGCTTGTTTCATTCCATGCTATTTACATTCCTTGTTTCATGCCATCAAACTCCCATTTCTCCATAGCCAATAATAGAACATTTCATTGCAACTCCTAGGGAAGATGACCCGAGAGTTTAAATACTCTTAGTTTATATTTTGTATTGATTGTGACACCTTTAGATTAAAATTTGATTGGGGGTTAATTGTTGATTTAGACTATACATGCAACGAAAAGATTTTATTTTGTGAAAATCTAGATCAACAATAAATTTCATCTATCAACATGCATCATACTTGTTTGCACATACTTGTTGTGATTATGTTTTCATGATTGTGTGTGCTTGTGATTAGATTCTATGTTTTGTAATTTCTCTCTAATTTGTGTTTGTCTTGCATTGTTTGTGCCTATGATTGATTCTGTTTTGTGATTGAGTTTTGATGGTGATTCGTGTTGAATTGGGCCATAG
Organism: Arachis hypogaea; assembly: GCF_003086295.3. Classification (NCBI taxonomy): domain Eukaryota; kingdom Viridiplantae; phylum Streptophyta; class Magnoliopsida; order Fabales; family Fabaceae; genus Arachis; species Arachis hypogaea. The sequence continues at coordinate 68,403,397 of NC_092050.1, forward strand.
GCCGAGTTGATTTAATTTAGACTAGAGGCCGAGTTGATTTGGTTTGGGCCAAAGGTCGTGATTGGAAGGACCAGCGGTAAGCTTTAGTTAAAATGGTTTCTTAGCAAGCGGTGAAATATATGAAATGTCATTTTGCATGAAATTTTTATAAGGAAAAATATGAGTTTCAAATTTGGATAATGAACTTAACTCCTAACTCCGACCCTACTAAGAACTCCCCAGTTCTTACCTCCTATCTCCACCCCCTTTCAGCTACAAGTGCGAAGGCTTATTGCGAATTTGCGGGAGCACAGAGGAATATGTTTACGAGTTGAGTTCTTAAAATTTATTTTCCCCTCTCTTTGCTAGTTAGAGTTTTATTCAGAAGGGTAGGTTCTGTAATTGCTTTTGTATGTAATACTACAATGTATTATCAATATTAAGTATGTGAATATGTGGTTGTTTGCTCTTGTTAGAGAAGTTATAAGTTTTAGTAAAACCATCGATGCATTTACGCGTAAAGGCTCAATATTAAATAAATAATAAAAGGAATTACGTTAGTAACGCCTTACTTTTGGTACGATTATGAGGTGCTAAAAGTTAGGGTGTTACATTATGGTATCAGAGCGGTTCGTTCTTGTTAAAGCCTTGGGAATGGACTGACTATGCTTCACTGCATACTCTGAGTGTCTATCATGCAGTAGGACTTGTCCTAATGACAAGAGTTTGAGTTTCAGATGCATGAATGTCTGTCGATTAATGCTGTTAGTCGACCATTGCATTCTTTATGGTATTAGGTCTGGCCAACTTAATACTAATTATTTATGTATATGGGAGCACTAATGGGTTGCGTCTCGGGGTTGCTCGATTACGTATCTTGTTTCTCCATGATTTGTCTTAAAGTTTTGTCTAAGGTTTCTTTTTGGAAAAGTGAACTACTTATTCTTCAACCCTGTTCCTTATTCATATGCATAATTCATTCGATCTTAACTGCATATGTTTACTCAAATTCTATGAAATATCCGCTTTTCTTGAGATATCAAGCCTACCTTGTAATTTCTACTTTGCAACCAACCACACATCAACCCTATCATCTTTATGTCATATGAAACCCAAGTATTTGAAATTATATATGTATCAATATGAGTTGAAACATTTTGCTTTTTCTATAAGATATTTCAAAAAAAAAAAAAATAAAGTGTTGAAACTATGTAATATTTTGTGTAATATGCTAATTTTCGAGGACGAAAATTTTTATAAAATCGATAGAATATGACAATCCAAATTTTTGAAAAATTAAATAATGAGATTTATTATTTAATTTAAAAAAATTATTTTTTTTAAAGTAATTAAATTAAATTTTATGATACTTTAAATTTAAAATTTATTAAAATTTTTAAATAATTTTTATTATAATAAAATATTTTTAAAAGATAAAAGAATTATCATTATTATTATTATTATTATTATTATTATTATTATTATTTTCTTGGCCGAAGGCCAAATATATACATTAATATATATATGCTATTATACATGTATCCATTATACATATACATATAGTATTAAGAAAGAAAGGAACGTGCCTTCAACTCAATGCATATATATGCATATACATATATAATATGACACGTACTCTTTATATTTATTAATCATCATGATCGACATCTCAACTTTCTTCATCAACGAAGCCAAAAGGAAAGAAATTAAAATAAAGAAGGAAAGATCATAGGTGAGAGAGAGAGACCGAACTTGCATGGAGAGAATCGTAAATCCCACCAAAATTTTGGCTTCGATTTCTTGCGATTCGTAACTCTAATAAAAAATCTAATCCAATAAAAGTGTTCGTATCTTCTTCCTCTTTGTGTTTGTGTCATTTCTGTTCGGGGAAAGTTGACGGTGACGCAGCTCCCATTCCCCTTGAGTTCGGCCAATTGGAGTTCTAGGAAGCACAGACGATTTCTGATGTTTTCTTCTTCAGCAGCCCGGTCAGAAAGCTTCTTCGGAGCTTCCATTGTGTTGATTTCGTATAGAGGTAGGGTTTGGTAACTTTATAATAATTAAAGGTGAATTTGATGAGTGAATGTTGATTTGGTTGATTATTATTTGAGTTTGAATGAGTTTATGTTGAATTATTATTGTTATTTGTGATTTGTTGGTTTGGCTAGCTTAGCTATGCTTATTTTAATAACTTTGGGACTGTTGTGATATAATATTTAGAGGAAATTGATGAGATTTGGTAGCTGAAATATTAAATTAAAAGCAGAGCAAAATCGGTAACCAAAAGACTCGAAAACGGATTAAACTACAAATAATATTTTGAAAGGAAAATGTTAAGAATTTTGGTTTTGATATAAAAGAAAGATTAGTAATTAAATTTTATTTTTGAAGGGTAACTTTGTATTTGTATATAAAAATCGAGGTACAATTTGTAATTATATAAGATTTCGGGTATTTTTAGTAATAATTAAAGTACGGGGTTAAAAGTGTGTATTTTATAAAAGTTCAGGGTTATTTTTATAAATATAAAATTAAGTGAGGTTTCAAATATAATTTTTATAAAATATTGAGGTTAAAAATAGAATATTAAAAAGTTCATGATTTAGAAAGTAATTAATAAAAGTTTGAAAATAAGGTTTTATAAACTAAGTTTTAAAAGAAGATTATAAATATTATTTTAAAATACTTATTTAAAATTACGCATTTATATTAAAATAAATCATTATTATAATTAGTATTTATCAAAAATATTATTTTTTAAGAATATTATAATGTGTAATATTAATGAGGAAAGCAAGCAGAGTAATCTTAAAAGCTTTAGAGAACGCAGACTTAATTAGAGGACTTTATAATTCTTTTACATAAAACACTTAGGGTGAGACGAGGAATAATGAGGAAATAATTTATACTATGGAATGATAAGAAAGAAAAGAAAGAAAGAAAGAACAAAAAGAAAATGTGATGTGTAAAGATATGGTGGTGAGCCTACTGAGATTCGCTTTCCGGAGATACATCGGCCACCCTAGGGGATGGTCGCACCTGTAAGACAGAGGTTGCTTAAAGAGGTTATCAATACATAATCTACTAAGTTTGTGTGCATTTTGTTTTTAAAACTCTACATAATTTACTTCAACATGAAATTTGTATTAAAGCAAAGCGATGTTTATGCTTTTGTTACTCTCTTGAAGGATGTTGTTGCTTAACTTTTCTTCTAGACTGCAAAGTGGTTTTTCCGCAAGTTTTCGATTCTTTCATGAACAAAGTATTCGGAAGTATTTTAATCGTGCTCTTGAGTTCTGTGAGCCTTGTCTTGGGTTTGAAATATTCTTTTCTGGAAACCTCATGCTTCCTCGACTCAGCTTGAATTTGTCTCAAACTGATGCGCTGGTTTTCTTCCTATTGATCCTGTTGAACTTCTTTGATCCAAGGGTTATCTTTGAAGTTTCCAATTGATTTATTTCTAGCAAATGTCATTGCTTAAGCGTCTTTGTTTATTTGGAAATTGGACACATTCCCTTAGATCTATGAGTATTACCCTTGACAACTGTCTCTTCGTTCTAAATCTGGTATCCTTCTGAGTAGACTCGAGAATTGTTTTGATATCACGTGCGACTTGTAGACATAGTAACGCGATGCGTTAGTTCTTTATGACGTGATATGTGTATATGGAAGACGAAGCGGTAGGTGTGCAACGTTATGAGTTGTTAGTGTTTTGGTTCCTTGCGAACGGGTTTGTGGTTGTTAGACTTATGATTGGATATGGGGATTGAAAGGTGCTTAATGGAGTTGGAAAGTGGAAGCTTTGAGGTTGGTACGAGATTAGTGTGCGAGTGTTAAGCTCATCGTTGTAACCTCATCCTGTTTTATAGCCTTCGATGCCTTGCTTTACTATCACATGTTTGAACCGTGTCACCTTTTGCAATGAGCCTACCTTGTAATGTTTGCTTTGCACCCACACTCCTACCTTTTCATCCTTATACATATGACAATTAAGTATTTGAAAACCGTATATATGTTTATATTTTGAGATATTTTTGCTTTTTCCGTAAATGTGTTCAAGGGTGAACTGTTATGAAATTTCTTTCGTTTTGTATCAATTTTCGAGGGCGAAAATTTTTATAAGGTGGGTAGAATGTAAGACCCAAAACCTTTGAAAGAGGGCTATCATTAGCTAATTTCAAATTCAGTATTTCTGTAGCTTTAATTTCAGAAATTTCTTTATTAAAGAAAATTAAAGCAAGTCTTGATTTATTGGATTTGAAATGAATTGAGATTATTATCCAATTTTACAATTATTGGATATTTTCTATATTCAGATTATAAAGTTGGCAGTTATGAAATAACAGGGATTTTACATGAGTTGGACTATGTAATTAATATTTCAAATATTAATATTGCTATTTTGGAAAATGAAGAAATTAAGTATATTATTTCTAATTATTTGGTTGGGACATTTTATTGAAAATAATTTGTAAAATTGATGAGCAAATAGTATTTTTTTATACATTAATTTTGTTGGATTGAAATTGTTCCTAATTACTATATTACCCCTACTTTTATTTGAAATTACAAAACTAACCCTATTACCCTAATTTTGTTAAAATTACCGAATTGACCCTTACCCTAATTTTGGCATACCCTCCCTCCATTCTCCCTTCAGTGCTGTGCAGCCTCCAAACCCATTCTTCACTATCTTTGTTGTGCAGCCATATCCTAAACACACCCACCCGGTTCTTAAATCAAAGGAAAAAGAATGAAAATGGAAAGAAAAGGGGGACTGAGCCAGAAGGACGAAGCAGAGAGGGAAAGGGGGGACTGAGTCGCGGCGGAGGAGAGGAGGAGGGAGCTCGCTGTCGCGCCGCCACGTCGCCACCGCCGAAGCTTCCTGTGGCGCCTGTCAAACCATCACTGCCACTATGCCATGGAGAAGAGAGAGTGACACGAAGGAGGGAGATGATGCCTCATTGTCGTCGCGCTCTACCGCACGCGAGGAGCACCACCGTCGAAGCCGTGCCTTTCGTCCCTGCCCAGTCACGACTCCGCCATCCTGCGCCACTGTGGGTCCATTGTTGCCGAGCTCAACGGAGGAAGGGAGAACGACGTTGGGTTTGAGAGAGAGACAGAGGTGGTGTGGCACAAGGGAGGGGGCGAGCCATCCGTGTTGCCGTTCGCGCCACCGCTACTGAGCTGCCATCGCTATTCCACCGTCACCGTCAAAGGGGTTCTGCCAGGAGAGAGGAGACGGGGATGCGTGAAGAAGGGTAGAGGTTCGAGGCTGAGATGGTTCTCATCACTGCCGTCTACCTCTGTCACTATCGACCTTCTGCTCCGTGGTGCTTGGCTGGCGCTTCTGATACTGTCGCCGGAGTTCTGAGGCCACCGGAACCACTACCAGAGCTTCTGGCTACTTCTGCCATCGTCGGAAAAAGTTTGCCGGTAAGAGTTTCATTTGAGGTTTCTGCCTTTTTGGATTTCGAGAAGGTTTTAATGTTGCGCGGTTTTTTATAGTTGATCTACCGGAGCTTCTGGCCGCCGCCGGAGCTGCTGCCGGGCCGGTTCGAAATTGCAGCTGCTTCGTGTTGTTATTCCGGTAAGAGATTATGTTTCGAAAGCCCTACGTTAGTATCCCGTACGTGTATTAAAGCCTTTACAGTATTAATGTTCTTAGAGTTTAGTAACTGAGGTTGCTTGTTGTAATTTAGAGTTGTTTATGCGGCTGCGAAAATGTGTGGGGCTGTGCTTTGAAGCTGCCTTTGATTTCGAGTTGAGGCGAAAAGAACTTATGAGGCGTTTGGATTATGGAATTTGCGTTTTGAGGTAGGGGTGTTTTCCAAAAACTATATTTTATATATTGGAATTATTACATATGGATACTGATGTGAGTGAATGTGTATTTGGTGATTGTATCGGCCTTATGTATGGCTTGATTTGCCTTGGTTGGTTATGAACGTCTGTTGGTTGAATTGTTGTGTGGTTTTGTGAAACAAAATACTTTTCAAGTTGATTCTTTTAAAGCTTTGAGATCGAGTTTAACCCGTTGAGAATTGATTTGAGTTAATTTTATTGAGAATGTGAAAAATAGAATCCACTCTTGAATTCAGTCTGGCTTGCTTTAAATGATCTGGTTTGATAAATGATTGTTGCTGAACCGTTTCTTTAAAGCTTTGGAAATGAGTTAATTCGGTTGATATTGGTGTGATTTTGAAACGGTTTCCTTGAGATATGCCAATGAGGCGACTGTTGGATTTAGCTTGATTTTGAATTGATTTTGGATTCTGGACTGTTGAAAAGGATTGTGGAATGGTTTAGTTGGGACCCGAACCGGGTGGCAAAGTCCAAGTTTTAGGGGAGATGCTGCCGAAATTTCTATAACATCTGAGTCTTTATTGAAATGTTGTTTGGAAAAATGATGAGTTAAAGACTTCTACCATTTTATTTGAATTATCAAGGAAAGGATGATTCATGCTTTTGAAATGAATTACTAAAGAGGAAATTGTGATTTAGTCTTGCTTCTTAAGAAAGGCATTGTATCTCTTTCAGGAGAAAGTTATTTAGATAAAACTTATGTTTTAAAGCTGTTTTAAATGTGACATGGGCAATGCCTTTGAATTTGATTTGGGGGTTTCAATTAAAGAAGTTTCAATGACTTTGAAAGAATCTGAATGTCTATTGACAAGTTTCATTTTGAAATGTTTTGAGAAAGGTTTTAAGTACTCTTTGAATTCTGAATTTTTGCAAGACTAAAACAATTTTGGACAGTTGAAACGCTTTAGAATTTATCATGGGGGTTAAAGCTGGTTTTGCCTAAGTAAAGGAAACGGCTTTGAAAGAAGTAAAGGATTACGTGACTCGGTTTGGCTTAGATCCTATTTTATTACTCAAATCAGGAAACCAAGGTGTTTAATGATTTTAAGTGAATTTGGCAAATGAGTTATGATATACTCCCCTAAAGACTTGAGACTCTGCCGAGAAACTTTTGTTATAAAATCCCCTTGTTGGATGATGATTTTGAATGTTTCAAAATGAATCTTTAACTTTCCATGGTTATGGAAGCTTTGAAAAGAGGATGCCGAGAGTGGCATAGTTTTAAAAGGGGAATTTACCTTGAGTAAAAGTGGCTTATGAGCATGAGATGATTTGAGAAATGAGACGTTTAAAGCCAAGGCTGAAAAGAGTTGAAATTTGATTTCAAAGTGAAATGAATTGAGGAAATGATTTATGGCTTAGATGCTGATTTCATGAATTTGATGATTTTCAATGTGGGAGTGCTGTTTTGTTGTGAGCCGGGATGGCTGTGTATGATTATGAATAATGGCTAGTTCTGGATTGAACTGTGAGCCAGATGGCTGAGTTATTGCCGGGTTACGGCAAGGCCATTATGGATTATGGCTGAGTATAAATGCATATATGATAAATAAATAATGATGGAAAATGTTGAATGTAAGTATGCTTGTGTTTTCTCTCTGGTTGTAAGGGTGACAGGGCACCGATACCCTCTAATGGCGACAGGGCGTAGATACCCTCTAATGGTGACAGGGTACATATTCCCTCTAATGATATTAATGCGCAACAGAGAGACTGTGCCCGGGTTAGCAACCGGACACGTCGGGTTGGCTTGATAACCGACAGATGATATCATCAGCCACTAGGGACAGGCATGCATCATATGCATTTATGTGACATTGGTTGGGTGTGCATATTATACTTGGTTTGCCTATGTGATTAATTGCTAACTGTTCTACCTGTAATAACTGTTTGTTTGTGCTTGAACTTCCTATCCGTGTTTGCATCTGGGACCCTGTTGGATTGTGGTGATTGGTTGTTGGTTGGATTATTTGGGCCTAGGACCTTGGTTGAATTGAGATGGACCGATGATTGGTTTCGGTTTTGTGTTTCTAATTTGGAAAAGTGTGAAATGCTAATTTGGTTCAGCATGGTTAAACCTTTTTAAAAGGCTTTTGAGTTTTTGTGAATTGAACGGTTCCTCTTCTAGAAAAGATATTCCGACTTTACTTTTACTGTAAACTGTTGTTTTTGAAAAGAAGCATAAGACGGGTAGTAATCACTGGTACAGTTTATCTTCACGTATCCTATTACATTAATTTCCAAAAACCGTCTACTGAAAACCCTTTCGAGGATGATGTTCTCACCCCCCTACATTTTTTCTCCTTTCAGGATATGGGCGCAGAAGTTACGAAGAGTTTATTTATTTATTGTTGAGATGTTCTGTATTGTTTTAGTTATGGTTTATTGTACCCTCACCTTTATCTTGATATATTTTGTAAGAGGGATAGGGATTGTATTGGTTAATGCTTGTAATAATGTTTATATATATGTATGTATATATATGGATGTACTCTTTATGAGTTTCTGAAAGTTGTATGGTATCTATGGACGTGCGCTGTCGAACAAAAGTATTTTGGGAGCGGTATTGCGATTTAAAGTTTTTAAACAGGCTCATATTTTAATATTAAATAGTATAAAAGTCGTCGTAATGTCCGAGCTATCAGAGTCGCGCAGCCGGAAGCGTGAGCTTTGGTAGTTAGGGTGTTACATTATGGTATCAGAGCAGTCCTTCCTGTAGAGCCTGAGGAATGGACCGACTATGCTTCAGTTGCATACTCTGAGTGTTTGTCATGCATTAGGTCTTGTCGAGTGACGAGAATTAGAGCTTTATGCACATGACGATCTATTGATTAATGTCGTTAGTCTTGCATTGCATAATTCTTGGTATTAAGTTTGGCCGGCTTAATACTAGTGAATCATGTATATGAAGGCACTGATGGGTTATCATAGATGTTATACGAGTTTTGAGTAAAGCGAATCGCGGGTTTTGGGAACGTTGGAAACTATTTCTCGAGGCTATTCAGTTGTGTGTCTTGAATTCTGTTCGAGTCGACTTGTTCTTTCATATCCTAACTTGAAGTTCTTGTTTACTAATCCTCTTGAAAAGTAGTTTGATTTATTTAACTCTATTCCTCTATTCATATGCATTCTTGTTTGATCTTAATTGCATATGCTTGTTTGGAATCCTTGTTACATCTATCTTCCTCTGTTTGAGCTCTTCTTGATTCACATGTTCTTTGATATAGCTTTGAACTTGTCTTAATGCGCTGTGCTTTGAACTCCGGGTTCTGAGTCCATTCTTAGGGAAATTGTTGATTAAGTTTTTCTTTTATTTGACAGTGATTACAGCCAATTTTGAGATTTTTATGAAAATTGCTGTTGATTAGATATATACTTATTTGTATATATAAAACTTTGAAGATTACTCATACCGTTTAGCAACTATCTATTTTTAATACCTCGCCTATGCTTTTACTGGTTTATGGAACTGCATTTACCTTAAATTACAATTTGACTTTCTAGTAATTTTACTATATTTCTAATGCACATCTTCATTTGATTATGTATTTGGATATAAAAAAAAATTGGAAAGAAAGAATTTTTCACTTTTATCCCGGTTGAGTTTCGTTTGGTAAGCTTTACTCAACTTATTTTGAATTGAGTTTGATTTAGCATGCTATATGATTCATGCCATTGTTGTTCTTTTGAAAGTGTTGGACTAGCAGCTTTCTCCTTATGAACGGACTCATTCTCTCTTAAGCTTTCCATCTCCATGAATGTCATGTTTGACTTTGTTTTTAACTAATCTTTTACATCTTGTGAACATTACCATTGATCTTGGTTTTTCCTCTCTTGTGAATCTCACTCTTATGTGAGTCAACTTGATTTGTTTCAATTTCGTGCATCGTCTATCCTCTCATTATCTCTACAAGAGTTTTTAGTCAAAGATTTATCCTTGAGAAATTACTAATGGTTGAGTTGTCTTTTTCTGACTTTTGTATTCTTTTGAATCAATTTAAAACTTGTTTGATGTTTCATGTCCAGTGTGTAAGACCCGGTTAATTAACGGCTAATTAACCCATATATGAGAATTTATTCTAGAAAGCCAAAAATGATATTTTTATGGCTTAATATGATAGAGGAAATTGAGACGAGAATTTCGGTACCAATTTTATAGAATTCGGACCAAGATTGGACCGAACGGGCCAAACCGGGCCAACCGGACCCAAAGTGGGCCCTTGGCCCAACATAACTAAACCAAAACCCTAGTTTTCAGCACTCTCTCTCCTCACAACACACTCAAACACGCTGAAATTGAAGAGAGGGGAGGAAGAACACTCTCTCAAGTTCTTTCTCTCACTTGATCTTCAAACCACCATAACTTTTGATCTAGAGCTCCGATTGCCGCTCCGTTTGCGGCCACGTATTCACCGCGGAGAGCTCTACAAAACCCATACAATCAATCTTGAGGTAATCCACGTTTTACTGTTCGAAATTCCAGCCCTTGATTTCGAGTTTCATGAGCAAAAATGTTGAGATTTTGGGTTCTTTGATGTTATAGGACCCAACTCTCTTGAAGGAGAAGGTTAATCTTGTCTCCTTGGACCTTGGGTGTGGTAAGATTCCCAACCCTAGTATAATTTGTTGTTCTATGATGTTTGGGTATTGAGATGTTGTGTATGGGTATGATGATTGTGGCTTAGGTTGTGTATATGTGAATATTGGAGCTTGATTGGTGATTTTGGAAAGCTTGGAAGAGGGTTTTGTGTGATAAAATCTGTTCTTGGAGGTGTTGATACCTTGAGAGCTTGTGGACAAGTGGTTTGGAAGTGCTCCGGTTGAGCTTGGGGAATCGGCTAAGGTATGGTTTTGGTTTCCCGTATCTAATATGTAATGTGGTAGGAAATACTTAGGCTAGAGGCCCTAAGATAGGCATTGAATTGTTGGTGTTGTTGAATGGTTGAAATATATGATGTGTTCATATATGTGATTATGAATATTGATGCCTTGATTGTGTGAAATATGAGAAATGCATGTTGTGATATATGCTTGATGGATGATTGAGGTTGAATTGATGGGTGGTACCATGTTGATGGTGAGTATGATATTGATTATGTATAATGATGGTTAATTGGAAATGGTATTATTGGAAATTGGGATGAGGAAGGATGTATGACATGATATTGTGTTTGTCCTTTAGCCATTTGATTGAGAAGTGTTAAAATGGTTGGATGTGGTTTTGGAAACCTTGGTAAAGTGTCAATGTGTGAGTTGAGGATGGCTTGTTGTTGATTTTGGTACATTTTGAATGATTTCAAAGAGAAGGGTTGAAATTGGCATGTTTGATTGATTTTGAAAAGAGTTGAAAGTGGCTTGTTTTGAAAATGGCACCTTGTGGTTTTGTATGAAAACATGGTTTTTGGGCATACTTTGATGGGACATAACTTGGACTACGGATCTCTGATTTGTGCCAAATCTGTTTAGAAATGAAATTGGATCCGGGATGTCCATGCCGTTCGAAGAACGGGTGAAAAACGATTTAAAATGAGGAAGTTATGTCCGTCGGAAGATTGGGGTTTGAATCTGTAAATTCTGCAGCTTTTAACTTAGAAAATTTTTAGCAGAATGACCCCTCGCGCGTAGGCGCACTTGGTGCGTACGCGCCGTTCTTCGAGAAAGCGCCATCCACGCGTGCGCGTACGCGTGGACCTGTTTTCATCCCAAAGTTGATTTTTGAGTTTTAAAAGCCAAATTTCATACTTCTAAGCCTCCGATCTCACCACTTATGTCTTAAATCATTATGATATGCCTAGCATGAGAAAAAGGGCTAGTGAATGTGGTAACTTGCGAGTGAAGCAAGGGAAAAATGAATGATCATTGAGGATCAAAGATGATTATGTGAGATGCGGAGAATGGCGGTGGAAGTGCTTGTTATGCCATGGGCCGAATGGCCGTAATTGTTAATGAATTGGCTGGTTATGGATTTAACCGTGAGCCGAATGGCTAGATTATTGCCGTGTTACGGCGGAGCCATGTTTATGGCCAAGTATAAATGCATATATGATGTTGATTGAATTGTGAAGGTTTGCACTTCTACCATTGGAGATGAGGGTTTCCCTGGGTAGTAGCAATGGCTAGCCACCATGTGCTCCAGGTTGAGACTCGAAGCTCTTTTGACCCTATGTCGTAAGTGTGGCCGGGCACTGTGAAAGGCCCGGATGAGCTCGCCCCCATAAATATTCACCAGTGATGGTGATGGATAAATATTCACCAGTGAGGGTGATGGATATGGATCATGATTATGATCAAGTTTATGATGAGTATAACTCGAGTTGGGGATGCACGACAGACGGACAGTCCAATGGCTAGCTACCAGGACTTGTCGGGTTGGCTCTATAACCGACAGATGATATCATCAGCCACTAGGGACAGGCATGCATCATAAGCATACTACATGAATTGTTTGAGATTGCCTATTTGACTGCATATTACTTGCTAATTGCCTAAATGCCTTATCTGTTCCTATTTGTAAATCTCTTGTCTGATATAACTGTGTTTGCTATATTATACTCCTGCTGGTGGTTGGGAGGTCTGAAGGAATTGGAAAGGGAAGTATTAGTTAGACTGAAGAATCTTTAGTCAGTTGCCACTTACGGTTTAGCTTGTTTATAAGCTTTGATATTTTCTGGAGGAAGTTCTAGGATTGCCTTCGGCTTTCCTCTATTATTATGTATTATATATGTGGAAGCTGTTACCGTGCTGGGGACCTCTGGTTCTCACCCATGCGGATTTTGTGGTTTTCAGATGCAGGACGCGAGGCTTCTCGTTGAGGCATGCTGGAGACTTCTGGATTAGCGAAGATCCTTTGTTCTTGGGACTCTGTTTTGGTTTATATATCTTGTTTAGATACTTTTATCTCCATTAAATAATACAAACTGTGATGACTCCTTCTAGAGGGGATTTTGGAGAATAGGTTGTATGTATTTGTGTCCCTTTGGGTTTCCTTTGGGGTTTCCTTATTTTATTATATGTATATATTATTATGCTCGGACCGGTTATCTTCGCAGCCGGATTTTGAGTCTTGATATTCCCGTTTTTGACACTCTTTATATATATGATCTTGCGTTAGCTTATCCTTTGCTCGTTACGTTATCGATCGGAGTGTTGCGCGTTCGAGTTACGGTTTTTGTTTACCCCTTTTTCTACAAAGGCTCCTAGTTATAATCAATTATTCATACTACTATACGTACTAAATTTTTGTTTTAGAGGTCGTAATACCTTGCCATCTCTGAATTATGACTTAAGCATAAGTCTCTGTATGGTAGGGTGTTACATTATGGTATCAGAGCAGTTCGTTCCTGTAGAGCCTGAGGAATGGACTGACTATGCTTCTGTGCATTCTCTGTTGTGTGTTATGTGCTATTAGTATATCTGCTTGATATAATTGGCATAAACGTTCATGAGCATGCATTTGGGACTTTGAAGCACTAGACTTCCGATATTGAGACTGATCAACTTAATATCGATTGTTGGGTGTGTATAGGAACCAGATGGCGCCTCGTGGACGCGGTAGAGGTAGTGCGAGAGGTCGTACGAATGCTCGTGCACCGGAGAATAATCCTAATGACCCGGTGAACTTTATGGCTGCGTTGGAGAACATGGCTGCTGCTATGCAAGCCACTGCTGAGGCTCTTGGTCAACAGATGAACAACCATGGTAATGATGGAGGTGGAGTTCAGGGTCCGATGACCTTGGCAAACTTTTTGAAGGTTAATCCGCCTAAGTTCAAGGGAACTACTAGCCCGACTGAGGCTGATACATGGTTTCAGGCTATAGAGCGAGCATTACAAGCACAAGTGGTACCTGAAGGACAGCGTGTCGAGTTTGCCACTTATATGCTCAACGGTGAGGCGTCGCATTGGTGGCAAGGCATCCGACGTCTTCTGCAGCAGGGTGATGACTATATCACCTGGAATGTCTTTCAAGAAGAGTTCTATAAGAAGTACTTTCCGACTTCTGCTAGGACGGCTAAGGAACTTGAATTGTTACAGCTGAAGCAGGGTACTATGTCCATATCAGAGTATACTGACAAGTTTGAGGAGCTGTTCAGGTTCTCTCGTATGTGCCAAGGGACTCCGGTGGAATATGAGGAATGGAAGTGTGTTAAGTACGAAGGAGGACTCCGGAGCGATATTTTCAGTTCAGTGGGACCAATGGAGATTAGGACTTTCTCCGAATTGGTGAACAAGTGTAGGGTTGCTGAAGAGTGTGTGAAGAGGGCAGCCGCTGAGAAAGGAAGTCACAAAGGATCATTTCCACAGAACCGAGGGAAGAGCTTTGCACCTAGAGGTCTGTCTTTTAAGAGGGGAGGTTCTTTTAGGAGGCCCAACAACAACTACTCCCAAGGGAAAAGGTTTGGGAAGCAGCCTCAGAATGATCAAGCTTGAACTAGGTGTGGGAGTCACCATCCGGGAGTACCATGCAAGGCCGGATGGGGTTTGTGCTACAATTGTGGAAAGGCGGGGCATAAAGCCGCAAGTTGTCCAGAGAAGCAAAAGCAAGGTGCTGGGAAAGCACAACAGACTGGTCGGGTGTTCACCACCTCAGCTGTGGGTGCAGAGGGATCCGAGACACTCATTCGAGGTAACTGTGAAATGGCTGGTCAAACTTTAAATGCTTTATTTGATTCGGGAGCATCGCATTCATTCGTTGCATTTGAGAAAGCCCATGAGTTAGGGTTGAAGATCGTAACCTTAGGTTATGACTTAAAAGTGTATAATGCTACCCATGAAGCTATGGTAACTAGACTAGGATGCCCGAAAGTTTCGTTTAGGTTCAAGCAGCGTGATTTTGTCCATAATCTAATCTGCTTACCGATGATCGGTCTTGATCTTATCTTGGGATTGGACTGGTTATCCGAAAACCATGTCCTGCTTGATTGTTCTACCAAGTCGGTGTACTTTATGTCGGAGGATACAGAAGGGCCGGTTGTGGTGAATAATTATTACTTGAATTCAATGATGGTGAACTGTTCTGGAACCGAATGTCAGGGTATCCTGTTGTTAACCGCGGGTGTTTCGGGTGATGATCAAAGGTTGGATCAGATTCCGGTAGTGTGTGAGTTTACGGAAGTGTTTCCCGATGATATTGAGGAATTTCCACCTAACCGAGAGGTCGAGTTTGCTATTGAATTAGTGCCTGGGGCGGGACCAATCTCAAGTGCTCCTTATAGGATGTCACCGTTAGAGATGGCCGAGCTAAAGTCTCAGTTAGAGGAATTGTTGGGTAAGAACTTTATCTGACCAAGTGTTTCCCCGTGGGGAGCTCCAGTGTTACTGGTAAAGAAGAAAGATGGAAGTATGCGACTCTGTGTGGATTACAGGCAGCTAAACAAGGTCACCATAAAGAATAAGTACCCATTGCCGAGGATTGATGATCTCATGGATCAGTTACAAGGAGCTGGGGTTTTCTTTAAGATTGATTTGCGATCCGGTTATCACCAGATAAGGGTGAGGGGTGAGGATATCCCTAAGACCGCTTTCAGGACTCGTTATGGTCATTATGAGTACACTGTAATGTGCTTTGGGTTGACGAACGCTCCTGCAGTATTCATGGATTACATGAATAGAGTATTCCGTCCGTTTTTGGATAAATTCGTTGTTGTCTTCATTGACGACATACTGATTTACTCCAAGACTGAAGAAGAGCATGCGGAACACCTGAGGACCGTGTTGCAGATTCTAAAGGAGAAGAAACTCTATGCGAAACTGTCTAAGTGTGAGTTTTGGAAGGATAAGGTGAAGTTTTTGGGTCACGTGGTGAGTAAGAAGGGAATAGCCGTAGATCCAACCAAGGTAGAAGCTGTAATGGAATGGAAGCAACCAACCACAGTAACTGAGATAAGGAGTTTTCTGGGTTTAGCTGGCTATTACCGAAGGTTCATCAAAGGCTTTTCGCAATTAGCTTTGCCGTTGACAAAGTTAACTCGCAAAGACACTCTGTTTGTTAGGACTCCTGAGTGCGAGGAGAGCTTTCAGGCATTGAAGAAAAAGTTGACCACTGCACCTGTGTTAGTGTTACCTGAGCCGAACGAGCCTTTTGAGGTGTACTGTGATGCATCGTTGAAGGGTCTAGGGTGCGTGCTGATGCAGCATCATAATGTGGTGGCGTATGCCTCACGACAGTTGAGACCTCATGAAGTTAGTTACCCTACGCACGATCTGGAACTCGCTGCGGTCGTATTTGCCTTGAAGGTGTGGAGGCATTATCTCTATGGGGTTAAGTTCCAAGTCTTTTCCGATCACAAGAGTTTGAAATACCTCTTTGATCAGAAAGAGCTTAATATGAGGCAAAGGAGGTGGATGGAATTATTGAAGGACTACGACTTTGAGTTGAATTACCATCCGGGAAAAGCGAATATAGTGGCGGATGCGTTAAGTCGGAAGTCGTTATATGCGTCTTGGATGATGCTTCAAGAGGAGAAGTTGCTCAAGGGATTCGAGAGTCTAAAAATTGGTGCTCGAGAAGTATCTGGAAACTTGTGTTTGAGCCGATTAGAAATCTCAAGTGACTTTAAGTCCAAACTCCTAAAGGCTCATGAAAATGATGAAGCATTATGGAAGGTGTTACCGGCTATCGAGCAAGGAAAACAGTGGAGAGTGTCGGAAGAAAAAGATGGGTTATGGAGATTCAAGGGTAGGATCATTGTGCTGGATGTTGGTACTTTGAGACAAGATATCTTAAGGGAGGCACACAAAAGTGGATTCTCCATTCACCCGGGAAGTACTAAGATGTACCATGATTTAAAGGTGATGTTTTGGTGGCCGGGTATGAAGAATGATGTGGCGGAATATGTTTCAAAGTGCTTAACTTGTCAAAAGGTAAAGATTGAACATCAAAGACCTTCCGGGATGTTGCAACCCTTAGAGGTTCCGCAATGGAAGTGGGAAAGTATTGCAATGGACTTTGTGTCGGGATTGCCAAGGACTAGGACTGGTTTTGATGCTATCTGGGTGATCTGGACCGACTGACGAAGTCAGCTCACTTTTTACCCGTTCGGATGACTTACACCCTTGAGGAGCTAGCTCGGTTATACATAAAGGAGATTGTGAGACTCCATGGTGTACCTGCTACTATAATCTCTGATAGAGATCCTCGTTTCACTTCGAGGTTCTGGGGTGCATTTCAGAAAGCTTTTGGAACCCGATTAAGCTTGAGTACAGCTTACCATCCTCAAACAGATGGTCAATCTGAGAGGACGATCCAAACACTAGAGGATATGTTGAGAGCTTGTGTTTTGGACCAACCGACGAGTTGGGATCGGTATATGCCGTTAGTGGAGTTTGCATACAATAATAGTTACCATGCGAGCATCGGAATGGCTCCGTATGAGGCATTGTATGGGAGGAAATGTCAATCTCCACTATGTTGGTATGAAGCTGGAGAGAAAGGCTTGTTGGGGCCAGAAATGATAGCTGAAACCACTGAACAAGTCAAGAAAATCCGAGACAGGATGCTTACGGCACAGAGTCGCCAAAAGAGTTACGCCGATCAGAGGCGGAAGCCCTTGGAATTTGAGGAAGGAGATCATGTTTTCCTGAAGGTTACTCCGACCACAGGAGTAGGTAGAGCGATTAAAGCAAAGAAGTTGAATCCTCGATACATTGGTCCATTTCAGATCCTGGAGAGGATTGGGCCGGTGGCGTATCGGATGGCTCTACCACCTCATCTTTCGAACCTGCACGATGTGTTTCACGTGTCACAGCTTCGAAAGTACACTCCTGATGCTAGCCATGTGTTAGAACCCGAATCGGTTCAGTTAAGAGAAGATTTGACGCTTCCAGTGGCTCCAGTCAGAATTGATGATACTAGTATCAAACGGTTGCGTGGAAAAGAGGTTTCATTAGTCAAAGTGGCTTGGAGTCGAGGCGGTGTTGAGGAACACACTTGGGAACTTGAGTCGGAGATGCGAACGGATTATCCGCACTTATTCTCAGGTAATTGAATTTGAATTTGAATTTTGTGGGCAAAATTCCCAATTAGGTGGGTAGAATGTAAGACCCGGTTAATTAACGGCTAATTAACCCATATATGAGAATTTATTCTAGAAAGCCAAAAATGATATTTTTATGGCTTAATATGATAGAGGAAATTGAGACGAGAATTTCGGTACCAATTTTATAGAATTCGGACCAAGATTGGACCGAACGGGCCAAACCGGGCCAACCGGACCCAAAGTGGGCCCTTGGCCCAACATAACTAAACCAAAACCCTAGTTTTCAGCACTCTCTCTCCTCACAACACACTCAAACACGCTGAAATTGAAGAGAGGGGAGGAAGAACACTCTCTCAAGTTCTTTCTCTCACTTGATCTTCAAACCACCATAACTTTTGATCTAGAGCTCCGATTGCCGCTCCGTTTGCGGCCACGCATTCACCGCGGAGAGCTCTACAAAACCCATACAATCAATCTTGAGGTAATCCACGTTTTACTGTTCGAAATTCCAGCCCTTGATTTCGAGTTTCATGAGCAAAAATGTTGAGATTTTGGGTTCTTTGATGTTATAGGACCCAACTCTCTTGAAGGAGAAGGTTAATCTTGTCTCCTTGGACCTTGGGTGTGGTAAGATTCCCAACCCTAGTATAATTTGTTGTTCTATGATGTTTGGGTATTGAGATGTTGTGTATGGGTATGATGATTGTGGCTTAGGTTGTGTATATGTGAATATTGGAGCTTGATTGGTGATTTTGGAAAGCTTGGAAGAGGGTTTTGTGTGATAAAATCTGTTCTTGGAGGTGTTGATACCTTGAGAGCTTGTGGACAAGTGGTTTGGAAGTGCTCCGGTTGAGCTTGGGGAATCGGCTAAGGTATGGTTTTGGTTTCCCGTATCTAATATGTAATGTGGTAGGAAATACTTAGGCTAGAGGCCCTAAGATAGGCATTGAATTGTTGGTGTTGTTGAATGGTTGAAATATATGATGTGTTCATATATGTGATTATGAATATTGATGCCTTGATTGTGTGAAATATGAGAAATGCATGTTGTGATATATGCTTGATGGATGATTGAGGTTGAATTGATGGGTGGTACCATGTTGATGGTGAGTATGATATTGATTATGTATAATGATGGTTAATTGGAAATGGTATTATTGGAAATTGGGATGAGGAAGGATGTATGACATGATATTGTGTTTGTCCTTTAGCCATTTGATTGAGAAGTGTTAAAATGGTTGGATGTGGTTTTGGAAACCTTGGTAAAGTGTCAATGTGTGAGTTGAGGATGGCTTGTTGTTGATTTTGGTACATTTTGAATGATTTCAAAGAGAAGGGTTGAAATTGGCATGTTTGATTGATTTTGAAAGAGTTGAAAGTGGCTTGTTTTGAAAATGGCACCTTGTGGTTTTGTATGAAAACATGGTTTTTGGGCATACTTTGACGGGACATAACTTGGACTACGGATCTCTGATTTGTGCCAAATCTGTTTAGAAATGAAATTGGATCCGGGATGTCCATGCCGTTCGAAGAACGGGTGAAAAACGATTTAAAATGAGGAAGTTATGTCCGTCGGAAGATTGGGGTTTGAATCTGTAAATTCTGCAGCTTTTAACTTAGAAAATTTTTAGCAGAATGACCCCTCGCGCGTAGGCGCACTTGGTGCGTACGCGCCGTTCTTCGAGAAAGCGCCATCCACGCGTGCGCGTACGCGTGGACCTGTTTTCATCCCAAAGTTGATTTTTGAGTTTTAAAAGCCAAATTTCATACTTCTAAGCCTCCGATCTCACCACTTATGTCTTAAATCATTATGATATGCCTAGCATGAGAAAAAGGGCTAGTGAATGTGGTAACTTGCGAGTGAAGCAAGGGAAAAATGAATGATCATTGAGGATCAAAGATGATTATGTGAGATGCGGAGAATGGCGGTGGAAGTGCTTGTTATGCCATGGGCCGAATGGCCGTAATTGTTAATGAATTGGCTGGTTATGGATTTAACCGTGAGCCGAATGGCTAGATTATTGCCGTGTTACGGCGGAGCCATGTTTATGGCCAAGTATAAATGCATATATGATGTTGATTGAATTGTGAAGGTTTGCACTTCTACCATTGGAGATGAGGGTTTCCCTGGGTAGTAGCAATGGCTAGCCACCATGTGCTCCAGGTTGAGACTCGAAGCTCTTTTGACCCTATGTCGTAAGTGTGGCCGGGCACTGTGAAAGGCCCGGATGAGCTCGCCCCCATAAATATTCACCAGTGATGGTGATGGATAAATATTCACCAGTGAGGGTGATGGATATGGATCATGATTATGATCAAGTTTATGATGAGTATAACTCGAGTTGGGGATGCACGACAGACGGACAGTCCAATGGCTAGCTACCAGGACTTGTCGGGTTGGCTCTATAACCGACAGATGATATCATCAGCCACTAGGGACAGGCATGCATCATAAGCATACTACATGAATTGTTTGAGATTGCCTATTTGACTGCATATTACTTGCTAATTGCCTAAATGCCTTATCTGTTCCTATTTGTAAATCTCTTGTCTGATATAACTGTGTTGCTATATTATACTCCTGCTGGTGGTTGGGAGGTCTGAAGGAATTGGAAAGGGAAGTATTAGTTAGACTGAAGAATCTTTAGTCAGTTGCCACTTACGGTTTAGCTTGTTTATAAGCTTTGATATTTTCTGGAGGAAGTTCTAGGATTGCCTTCGGCTTTCCTCTATTATTATGTATTATATATGTGGAACTGTTACCGTGCTGGGGACCTCTGGTTCTCACCCATGCGGATTTTGTGGTTTTCAGATGCAGGACGCGAGGCTTCTCGTTGAGGCATGCTGGAGACTTCTGGATTAGCGAAGATCCTTTGTTCTTGGGACTCTGTTTTGGTTTATATATCTTGTTTAGATACTTTTATCTCCATTAAATAATACAAACTGTGATGACTCCTTCTAGAGGGGATTTTGGAGAATAGGTTGTATGTATTTGTGTCCCTTTGGGTTTCCTTTGGGGTTTCCTTATTTTATTATATGTATATATTATTATGCTCGGACCGGTTATCTTCGCAGCCGGATTTTGAGTCTTGATATTCCCGTTTTTGACACTCTTTATATATATGATCTTGCGTTAGCTTATCCTTTGCTCGTTACGTTATCGATCGGAGTGTTGCGCGTTCGAGTTACGGTTTTTGTTTACCCCTTTTTCTACAAAGGCTCCTAGTTATAATCAATTATTCATACTACTATACGTACTAAATTTTTGTTTTAGAGGTCGTAATACCTTGCCATCTCTGAATTATGACTAAGCATAAGTCTCTGTATGGTAGGGTGTTACACAGTGGATCTTGTTTGAACTACTTTAATTTAAGATCCTTTCTTGCAAGGCTTGACTCCTTTTTAGTACATCTTAAACTTCTTGAATGTTCTTCTGAGATGGTGATTTCAAGAACACTTTTGTAGACTTGTTTTGAACCTTTTAAAGAAGTTTTGAATTCTCTTTGAATAAATATTAAACGGAATTTATTTTCTGTTGCTTGATTGAGATAGAAACCATTGTTCAATTTTGACGAAGTTAATTTAAAGTTGGCATGCGCTATTTTAAATGAGGTTTTGAAAAGTTTCCTTGTTTATGGAATCCGGTTCGTTTGTAACGCACCATTTATTTCCTTACCAGATTAGCTCGAAATTTCTTTTCTTAAAAGAGTTTAACTTCCTCTTTCATCCTTGCTATAATTTTAACGCTTGTTTGAATATGAACTTTGGGAATTTTTGAACAAGCATTTGATTACTTTCGAGTTTTTATGAATTTCTTTTGGATTGAGTTGGGCACCTAACTATCTTCTGAAATATTTGAGGAAATATTTAGCCTTAGTCAAGTTTGTATGCATTTTGTTTTTAAACTCTACATAATCTACTTCAACATGAAATTTGTATTAAAGCAAAGCGATGTTTATGCTTTTATTACTCTCTTGAAGGATGTTGTTGCTTAACTTTTCTTCTAGACTGCGAAGTGATTTTTCCGCAAGTTTTCGATTCTTTCATGAACAAAGTATTCGGAAGTATTTTAATCGTGCTCTTGAGTTCTGTGAGCTCGTCTTGTGTTTGAAATATTCTTTTCTGAAACCTCATGCTTCCTCGACTCAGCTTGAGTTTGTCTCAAACTGATGCGCTGGTTTTCTTCCTATTGATCCTGTTGAACTTCTTTGATCCAAGGGTTGTCTTTGAAGTTGCCAATTGATTTATTTCTAGCAAACGTCATTGCTTAAGCGTCTTTGTTTTATCTGGAAATTGGACACATTCCCTTAGATTTATGAGTATTACCCTTGACAACTGTCTCTTCGTTCTAAATCTGGTATCCTTCTGAGTAGACTCGAGAATTGTTTTGATATCACGTGCGACTTGTAGACATAGTAACGCGATGCGTTAGTTCTTTATGACGTGATATGTATATATGGAAGATGAAGTGGTAGGTGTACAACGTTATGAGTTGTTAGTGTTTTGGTTCCTTGCGAACGGGTTTGTGGTTGCTAGACTTATGATCGGATATGGGGATTGAAAGGTGCTTAATGGAGTTGGAAAGTGGAAGCTTTGAGGTTGGTACGAGATTAGTGTGCGGGTGTTAAGCTCATCGTTGTAACCTCATCCTGTTTTATAGCCTTCGATACCTTGCTTTACTATCACATGTTTGAACCGTGTCACCTTTTGCAATGAGCCTACCTTGTAATGTTTGCTTTGCACCCAACTCCTACCTTTGCATCCTTATACATATGACAATCAAGTATTTGAAAACCGTATATATGTTTATATTTTGAGATATTTTTGCTTTTTCCGTAAATGTGTTCAAGGGTGAACTGTTATGAAATTTCTTTCGTTTTGTATCAATTTCGAGGGCAAAATTTTTATAAGGTGGGTAGAATGTAAGACCCAAAACTTTTGAAAGAGGGCTATCATTAGCTAATTTCAAATTCAGTATTTCTGTAGCTTTAATTTTAGAAATTTCTTTATTAAGAAAATTAAAGCAAGTCTTGATTTATTGGATTTGAAATGAATTGAGATTATTATCCAATTTTACAATTATTGGATATTTTCTATATTCAGATTATAAAGTTGGCAGTTATGAAATAACAGGGATTTTACATGAGTTGGACTAATGTAATAATATTTCAATATTAATATTGCTATTTTGGAAAATGAAGAAATTAAGTATATTATTTCTAATTATTTGGTTGGGACATTTTATTGAAAATAATTTGTAAAATTGATGAGCAAATAGTATTTTTTTATACATTAATTTTGTTGGATTGAAATTATTCCTAATTACTATATTACCTCTACTTTTATTTGAAATTACAAAACTAACCCTATTACCCTAATTTTGTTTAAAATTACCGAATTGACCCTTACCCTAATTTTGGCCATACACTCCCTCCATTCTCCCTTCAGTGCTGCGCAGCCTCCAAACCCATTCCTTCACTAATCTTTGCTATGCAGCCATATCCTAAACACACCCACCCAGTTCCTGAATCAAAGGAAAAAGAATGAAAATGGAAAGAAAAGGGGGACTGAGCCAGAAGGACGAAGGCAGAGAGGGAAACGGGGGACTGAGTCGCGGCGGAGGAGAGGAGGAGGGACTCGCTGTCGCGCCGCCACGTCGCCACCGCCCGAGAAGCTTCCTGTGATGCCTGTCAAACCCATCACTACCACTATGCCATGGAGAAGAGAGAGTGACGCGAAGGAGGGAGATGAGGCCCTCATTGTCGTTGCGCTCTGCCGCACGCGAGGAGCGCCACCGTCGAAGCCGTGCTTTTC